>NC_092714.1:34600104-34907394 GCF_047496885.1 Scyliorhinus torazame | reverse complement strand
TATTATTATTTAAAAATTGATACCCCAGTCTCTTTCAGTGAGACTAAACCACATTCTCCTTGCTTTTGCACTCCACTTGGTTTTTGCAGCTTAAGATTGTGTTTTTGTTCAAAGTTCAATGCACTGTACATATACAGATGGACAGCAGCCATTTGACAAGATGGCTCATCACCACCTTCTCAAGGGCAATTAGGGATACCAACAAAAGCTGGCCTTGCCAGTGACACCCGAAGAATGAAAAAAATGTTAATATATTTTCCGAGCACCAAATATGAAGTCCAAATTATGCCTAACCACAATTGTGTAAGCCAAAAAGTACCAAAGATAAAAAATATTTACCTGAAGCAATAAAACATTTTGGGCTTAAAAATTATTTTACTCATCCAAATACCGTATGTTTCCTCTCCCAAAGGGCGATACTACAGACACTGGCGGCACGGTGGCACAATGGTTAGTGCTGCTGCCTCACAGCGCGAGGGGCCCTGGTTCGATTCCGACCTTGGGTGACTTTCTGTGTGGAGTTTGCACTTTCTCCCCATGTCTGTGTGGGTTTCCTCCAGATACTCTGGTTTCCTCCCACAGTCCAAAGATGTGCAGGTTAGGTGAATTGGCCATGTTAAATTGCCCCTTAGTTTCCAAAAGTAGATGTGGGGGGGGGGGGGGGGGGGGGGGGCTAGGTAGGGTGCTCTTTCAGAGGGTCAGGGCAGACTCAATGGGCCAAATGGCCTTCTGCACCCTAGAGTTTCTATGATTCTGTATGTAGCAAAAAGTACATAATTGTCATACCAGGTCATTCCTTCAATCGCAAGGCTGAAGATAGACCTGGAACCACATCCCAGTATGAGTCTCGACCTCCATACCAAAGCATATATTTCTATTAACCTTTTTCATGCTAGTTGAAAATTGCTGATAACTGGGCTTCAAGATTAAGAGTCAAGTGGTGGTAATGCAGGAATTTTATTTATTTTTTTCAGATTTATTAGCTGAGAATGGACGGTTACGCCAGACCCCCGATGTTGTTTCTGCTTTCAGTAAGATCATGAGTGCACATCGTGGGGAAGTTCTCTGCTCAGTCACTACTGCTCAGGTAAGGTGATTTCTTTACTGTAAAATTGTATTGGTAATGTATGTTTAAAAAGTAAGACCTGCACTGTAGGTGTACCTCCACCAGATTGCCTGCAGTGGTTCAAGAAGGCTACTCGCCACAATCTCCAGGGAAATTTGCTATGAGTAATAGATGCTGGTCTTGACAAGAAATGCTTATATCTCAATAAGAAAAAGGTTTCAAGTTCATTGAGCATTTTGCTCATTTATATTGATCGCTAGAGAATGATAATAGCAAACATTTTTTTATTGAGAAAGTGACGTAAAGGACCAAAAACCAAGTTGAAAAGAGAGGATGAGGTAAATTGGGAAAAAGTGATTGGATCACACAAAGCTTAATCGTTATATGCCTCAGGACTATTATTGAAGGGAAGAGAAAGGACAAAATAGTGAAAGATGCAGAACATTACAAAGGGAAGAAAGATTTCAAGGTGAAGCTTTTTCTGTACAGTAAGAAGTCCTGCAACACCAGGTGAAAATCCAACAGGTTTGTTTCAAATCACTAGCTTTCGGAGCGCTGCTCCTTCCTCAGGTGAATGAAGAGGTGGGTTCCAGAAACATACAAAAAGACAAAGTCAATTCTGCAAGATGATAATCTTCCTAACTCCCTATATTCTGTTTTTCCCAATGTGTATCATGGCTACTGGATGTTCACCCTCCCCCTCCAGAATATTTTGTAACTGCTCTTGAGGCATACTTAACCCTAATACCAGGGAGGCAACATGCCATCCTGGAGTCTCGTTTGTGGTCCACAGAAATACCTATCTATTTCCCTTACAATTGAATCCCTAGAATTATTGCATTCACACACGTTTTACTCTTCCCCTCTGTAGCAGAGCCAACCGTGGCACATTTGGCTGTTGCTACTTTTCCCCGAAAGGCCATCTCCAAACCCCCCCTCCCACAGTATCCAATGTGGTATATCTGTTTTGCAGGGGAATGGCCACAGGCAATTCCTGCACTGCCTGCCTAGCCCTCTTGCTCTGCCTGGTGGTCACCCATTCCTATCCTGCCTGTGGGACTCTCAGCCTGTGGTGTGACCATCTCTCTGTATGTACTAACCACAATACTCTCCACCTCGCGGATGCTCCACAATGTCTCCAGCCCCTGCTCCAGCTCTGAAGCCCAGGCTTACAGGAACTTCAGTTGGAGACACTTGGTGCACCCATGCTGGCCCTGGACACTGGAAATATTCCCACATAGAGCAGGAGGAGCACCCCACTACTCCTGCCGTGACTTACTCTTTCAAATAATATCAATTACTCAAGGGCCTTTCTTTCCTGCACCTTGTTACTCCTTACAAACTATAGACCACAAAATATAGACCATAAAAGTAGTAAACACTTAAATGACCATACTCACCCAGTCAGGTGCTTCCACTTTCCCCACATCATTTTTGAATCCTGACATCACCTCAAGAGGTCTAAACTCCAAGCTTTCACTCCACTCTCATCTCTCTCTTTCTCCCATTCTTTTATCCTCCCGGCTCCACTCTGTCTCACTCTTCCTCTTTTATTGTCCTGATTCTGCTCTCAGTCCTGATCTTTCTCGCACTCATTTATCCTACAGTCTCCACTCTTGAAAATATTCACACTTTTGGAAACACTATAATGGACTCGGATTATTTTGTGCTTCTTTAGAGATTTAATAGTTATTGACGGGGAAAACAGTATTTGGAACGAAGAAGAAAAAACTAAACACTTGGAGGTGTTTAGCAATAGAGATAATTTTCGATAAGCAGTAGTGAGGCCAAAAATCCTGATGGGTTGAAGGAGAATTGAGGATAGTGGCATGAAAGCTCAGCACAAGGGCAGCACAGTGGTGCAATGGTTAGCACTCTGCCTCACGGCACCGAGGTCCCAGGTTCGATCCCGGCTTTGGATCACTGTCCGTGTGGAGTTTGCACATTCTCCCCATGTTTGTGTGGGTTTCGCCCCCACAACCCAAAGATGTGCAGGGTAGCTGGATTGGCCACTCTACATTGCCCCTTAAGTGGAAAACATGAATTGGGTACACTAAATTTATTAAGAAAATTAAAGCTCAGCACTGCTGGCTAATATTTGAACGGTGCGAAGAACAAAATTTAATGCTCCAACCAAGTTGTTTGGACTAGGAGTACTTGAGCCGAAGGAAATTAACAAAGACAAAATGGACCCGTTACCAAGAGAAAATTGGGCGGAAGAGATAATTGATGTAAAGGCTTGGAAAAACTTGAGAGTTAGCAGGAAAAGGTGGAGTTTGAACACAAGTGGAGCAATTTGAGTGAAAAACAGAACATTTCATTTACTGGGATGCTATGTAGATCAGTAATATCTAGTGTAGCAGCTTTAAAGCTATTTCTCTTGAGCACAGTTAACTGACGGAAGAAGCAGTTATTAACCAATAAAAACAATGGAACATTAGAGGAAATTAAATTAGCTCTTGGGAGCCAAGCACATGCCACAACTGTTTGCTGTATGGTACCAGAGAAATTATTGAGCCCGATAGTGAAGCTAGTTGAGTTGCGTACATAACCATATAAGGAACTGCAAATTGAACAAATGGCTGCTTGAAAATCTAAACTAAACGTTTTCTTTCTTTATTTGGCAGACCCTGGATGAAGGAAATCTTTCAGAGTTAAAAACTGCTCTAAGTGGTTTTCTAAAAAAAGGTGAAACCCTGAAACTGGAGACCAAGGTAAGGTGAAGCACATACAATTGACCAGAATTGGCTTTGGCTCTTTTTGCTACAAAGCAGAAAGCCGAAGGATGACCTAATAAAATATTTAAATATTTTGAAAGAGTTTGATATTAAAGATGCAGAGAAAATATTTCTACTTCTGTGGAGCCCAAAATTTGGGCTATAAATATAAGATGGTCACTGATAAGTCCAGTACAGAACTCAGAAAAATCTTTACCCAGAGAGTGATTAGTGACACTGATAAAGATTATTATTATTAGAATGTGGTACTCACTACGATGAGGAGCAATTGATTAGCATAGCTACTTTTAAGGATAAGCTGGATCAGCACACGAAGAGAAAAAGTATAGGGTTGGTACTGATGGGATTACATGAAGAAAGGTGGACCGAGGTTCATATAGGTTGGTACAGCACAGAAAGAAGCCATCATGCCATCAGATCTGTGCTGGCTCTTTCAAAGAATGCTCCAGTTGGTCCTGCTGTTTCTGTAATTGTTTTCTCCTTCAATTATTTATACAATTCCCTTTTGAAGCAAAAGCGCAAGCTTGAATCAGATGGGCCAAATGCCCTGTTCTGCAGCATTCTGTGGAATAACTTTCAGCTTTGACACTAATTCCTGCCATTTTTATATTATAATATGTTAATATATATTTATGTAGACTGGCAGTTTAAAAAAAATGTTTGTTGAAGCAGTCAACGCCTTGTTGCAGTACAGGAAGATGTCAAACTTCAATATCCTATTGCCACTATTGAGAGACGGTGTAATTACAGCAAGACCAGTTTTCTTAAGTCGGTTCTATTATAAATGTGGACACATTTTAATGGGAACATTTAACACAGAAGCTTGGCAAAGAGCAGACATACACAGGAAAACTTTGAAGTTTTTTTATAATAAAATAAATATAGTAGCATGGACACAATTTTATCATTTCATTTGAGTGGGGGGAAAAGCAAATTGTGATTGAATCCTAGTATCTACTGATTACTTTACACTCTGGACCCCTACCACCAGATTACTCATGCCAGTTCGGATACTATTTAATTTCTAAAATTGTTGTTTTCAATTTTTCAGTCTTTCTAAATTTTCATTATTATAATCCTCTTTTCCCAGAAGAAGAGGCACAAGAAATAATGAGCAAGGAAAACAAAAATAATGTGACAAATAAAGTGGAAACAAAAAGGAGAAAATCTCCAAAACTGTAAACATTCACGCGGCATTTGTACCTTTTTTCTGACAGCCATTTTTACCTTGCACTCCCTGAGGAGTTTATTCCTTGCTAAGGTACATTTCTACATGTGCTAGCCTGACTCAAAATTTGATGGCTTTGTTACCTGGGTTTATTGGTCATTCTGCTTATATTTCCATGTAAACCACAAATAATGTCCTCGAGCATCGCAGGCTGTTCAACCATAAGAACATAACAGCAAAGCCTAGTTATGCTCCTGCTGCTCATTTGCAGTTCTCACAAACCCGCTTCCAGTAGAACTTACCAGAAAGCAATCAGAAGCTCTGTTGGTTTTCCGACTGCACCTCCACCACATTGCCCTCCGCACTCCCACTTTAAACAAATCAAGTGCTAGAGTAGCCAGTTATATAATTCCTGCCACTTGTCCAGATGAGATCTGCTAACTTGACATAGATTGGAAATCGTCTTTCTAGGTTGTCTGGCTCACTTCTTCGCTGTTTGAAATTAGTGAGTTATCAAGATAATCAGATGAATACTTCTCGCATTTCATATTAGATATCATCAGACACTGTAACTTTGAAACTACAGGAAAGCACACTTCTAATTCATAAGAAAATAACAAACTTTTTTTTAAATTCTAGACTGATGCTTCAATCCTGGGTGGAATGATTGTCAGTGTTGGTGATAAGTACGCTGATATGTCCACGAAAACCAAGATTCAAAAACTCAGCAAACTAATAAATGAAGCCATATAACTGAATCACCCGAATCCGAGCAATTTATTGTTGGACGTTATTATAAATCTGCTCCACTCTGTCTGTGTGATTAGTGTTCTAAAGATTTAATAAAACTATCTTTGAAACTATCTTTGCTACAACTGTTTATACACATATTAGAAACCTTTATTTTGCAGTAAGTAATGACATTTAGAGTAGTTATAAAGCCCTGCTAGAAACTCCAGGTTCTAGTTTCACTCCAGGCCTTGATAATATGGTCAAACAAGTTGAGTATCAGCCTGCAAATCCTTCCAATATGCCTATGGCAGGTAGTATAAGTGGGTGTCTCCTGGTCAGCTGCAACCTGTAGAAGGCCAACGGAATACTTTGTCAAGGATAACCATGGCCCTCTTAGAGAATGGTACCTGAAGAGAGAGCGAATTACATTTTAGTTGATTCTGTGATCTGAGCAGAATGGGACAGAAATTGCTAGCATGACACATTTTACAGCAAGCACCATGGATTGGATTTTTTTTTTCACCTTGCCCTTCAGATCATACTGATCATAAAGTACTCTAAATGCAAATTGATAACGACAGAGTTATGTCACATTGGGGACCTCAAAGAACAAAGAAAAGTACAGCATAGGAACAGGCTCTTAGGCCCTCCAAGCCTGTGCCGACCAAGCTGCCCGTCTAAACTAAAATCTTCTACACTTCCAGGGTCCATATCCCTCTATTCCCATCCTATTCATGTATTTGTCAAGATGCCCCTTAAACATCACTATCGTCCCTGCTTCCACCACCTCCTCCGGCAGCGAGTTCCAGGCATCCACTACCCTCTATATAAAAAATGAAAAAAACCTGCCTCGTACATCTCTAAACCTTGCCCCTCGCACCTTAAACCTATGCCCCCTAGTAATTGACCCCTCTACTCTGGGGGAAAAAGTATCTGACTATCCACCCTGTCGATGCCCCTCATAATTTTGTAGACCTCTATCAGGTCGCCCCTCAACCTCAGTGAGAACAAACCGAGTTTATTCAACTTCTCCTCATAGCTAATGCCCTCCATACCAGGCAACATCCTGGTAAATCTCTTCTGCTCCCTCTCCAAAGCTTCCGCATCCTTCTGGTAGTGTGGCGACCAGAATTGAACACTACTCCAAGTGTGGCCTAACTAAGGTTCTATACAGCTGCAATATGACTTGCCAATTTTTATACTCCATGCCCCGGCCAATGAAGGCAAGCATGCTGTATGCCTTCTTGACTACCTTCTCCACCTGTGTTATCCACTTCAGTGACCTGTGGACCTGTACACCTAGATCTCTCTGACTGTCAATACTCTGGAGGGTTCTACCATTCACTTTATATTCCCTACCTGCATTAGACCTTCCAAAATGCATTATCTCACATTTGTCCGGATTAAACTCCATCTGCCATTTCTCCGCCCAAGTCTCCAAACAATCTAAATCATGCTGTATACTCTGACAGTCCTCATCGCTATCCGCAATTCCACCAACCTTTGTGTCATCCGCAAACTTACTAATCAGACCAGTTACATTTTCCTCCAAATCATTTATATATACTACGAACAGCAAAGGTCCCAGCACTGATCCCTGCGGAACAACACTTGAAATTATCAAGCTAAAAAAAATTACATTTGACTTCCGGTTGCGGCGATGACCAGCTGAGTCGCACGTTTCGGCACCTCCCGTTTTAACGGACTTTTGGGCTCTTATCGGGAGCCCCAACGGAAATTTTTCACGCCCAAACTCAGTGTGAGGCGATAAAGGAAGGAGTCCCCCCGGGTGTGGATGGAAAGAAGCGATAGTAGTGGCCAGATTGCGGAGGATCCTCTGGAGCAGCGGCAGAGAAGAGAAGGGAGTAGCAAGATGGCATCTGAGGGAGCCCAGATGGTATGGGGCCCGGAACAGCAGGAGTTCCTCCGGCGATGTGTGGAGGAGCTCAAGAAGGAGGTGCTGGCGCCGATGTTGCTGGCGATTGAGGGATTGAAGGAGACGCAAAAGACCCAGGAGATGGAGCTCCGTGGAGTGAAGGCAAAGGCAGATGAGATACAGGGCTTGGTGGTGAAGACGGAGACGCACGAGGCACTACATAAGAGGCGCATAGAAAGGCTGGAAGCCCTGGAAAATAGCTCGAGGAGGAAGAATTTAAGGATTTTGGGTCTTCCCGAAGGGTCAGAGGGAGCGGATGTTGGGGCGTATGTGAGTACGATGCTCCATACTTTAATGGGAGCTGAGGCCCCGACGGGCCCCCTAGAAGTGGAGGGAGCATACCGGGTCCTCGTGAGAAGACCGAAGGCAGGGGAAATACCGCGAGCAGTAGTGGTGAGGTTCCACCGCTACAAAGACAGAGAGATGGTCCTGAGATGGGCTAAGAAGACACGGAGTAGCAGGTGGGAGAACGCGGTGATCCGCGTGTATCAAGATTGGAGTGCGGAGGTGGCGAGAAGGAGGGCGAGTTTCAATCGGGCCAAGGCGGTGCTCCACAAGAAAAAAGTGAAATTTGGAATGTTGCAGCCGGCAAGACTGTGGGTTACACACCAGGGCAAACACCACTACTTCGAGACGGCGGAGGAGGCGTGGGCATTTATTCAAGAAGAGAAGTTGGACTAGATTTGAGGAATGGATGTTTGGAAAGAAGTAGCGAGGTGGTGGCAAGGAATTATAAAGGGGGGAGAGGGGGAGGGCTTATCTGTAAAAATGTTGGACGGGAAAATGTTTTCTCCCCCACCCCCAGAGGGGGGGGACACGAAGAAATATGGGCGCCGGTGGGGAAGGGGAGAGGGAACTGCGCCATTAGGGGCGGGGCCGAGAGGGAAGCGCGGGCTTTTCTCCCGCACTACGGAAATTGTGGCGGGAAAAGTGGGCGCAGGAAGGAAGGGGGCCCCACACGCAGGGAGGCCAAGGGTAAACGGGGGAAGCCGAGGTCAGCCAGAGTTTGCTGACTCCCGGAAGCAATATGGGGGAGCAATCAAGCTAGAAGGGAATCTAGTCGGGGGGATTAACTGGGTTGCTGCTGCTGAGGGTAAGGGGGAGCTGATATGGGATGGGATGGTCGGGATGGGAGGGCGCCGTCTGGGGGACAAACGGGTGCGTGGGACCCGGGTGAGGAGCTGGTTTAAAAAAGGGGATGGCTAGTCGACGATGGGGGGGGGGGGGGTAGGGGTAAAGGGCCCCCCAACCCGGTTGATCACGTGGAACGTGAGAGGGTTGAACGGGCCGATTAAGAGGGCAAGGGTATTTGCGCACCTAAAGAGGCTGAAGGCGGATGTGGTTATACTTCGAGACGCACCTGAAAGTGGCGGATCAGGCCAGATTAAGGAAAGGATGGGTGGGACAGGTTTTCCACTCAGGATTAGATGCGAAAAATAGAGGGGTGGCAATACTGGTGGGGAAACGGGTACTGTTTGAGGCTAAGACCATAGTGGCGGACAGTGGGGGCAGGTACGTGATGGTGAGTGGCAGATTGCAAGGTGAGGCGGTGGTGCTGGTGAACGTATATGCCCCGAACTGGGATGACACGGGTTTTATGAAGCGTATGTTGGGGCGAATCCCGGACCTAGAGATGGGAAATTTGGTATTGGGGGGGGACTTCAACACGGTGCTGAACCCAGGGCTGGACCGGTCCAGATCTAGGACCGGGAGGAGGCCGGCAGCGGCCAAGGTGCTTAAGAGGTTTATGGAGCAGATGGGAGGAGTAGATCCCTGGAGATTTGCTAGACCGAGGAGTAAGGAGTTTTCCTTCTTCTCCCACGTCCATAAAGTATACTCCCGGATAGACTTTTTTGTCCTGGGAAGGGCACTGATCCCGAAAGTGGCAGGAACGGAATGTTCGGCTATAGCCGTCTCAGATCATGCCTCACACTGGGTGGATCTGGATCTAGGAGAGGAGAAGGAGCAGCGCCCACTTTGGAGATTAGACATGGGACTGTTGGCAGATGAGGGGGTATGTGGAAGGGTGAGGGGATGTATTGAAAGGTACTGAGAGGTCAACGATGATGGAGAGGTCCAGGTGGGAGTAGTATGGGAGGCGCTGAAAGCGGTGGTTAGGGCAGAGCTGATTTCCATAAGAGCCCACAAGGGGAAAGAAGAGGGTAAAGAAAGGGAGAGACGGATCGGGGAGATTCTGAGGGTGGATAGGCAATATGCGGAGGCCCCGGATGAAGGGTTATACAGGAAAAGACGGAGACTACAGACGGAGTTTGACCTGCTGACCACGGGTAAGGCGGAGACGCAGTGGAGGAAGGCACAGGGAATACAATACGAGTATGGGGAAAAGGCGAGCCGACTGCTGGCCCAACAACTTAGGAAGAGGGAGGCGGCGAGAGAGATCGGAGGAATTAGGGACGGGGAGGGAAGGATGGAACAGAGGGCAGAGAGGGTGAACGGGGTGTTTAAGTCATTCTATGAGAGGCTGTATAAGTCCCAACCCCCGGAGGGGAAAGAGGGAATGATGCACTTCTTGAACCAGTTGGAGTTCCCGAGGGTTGAGGAGCAGGAGGTGACAGGTCTGGGAGCGCAGATTGAGGTGGAGGAGGTGGTAAAAGGAATCGGGAACATGCAGGCAGAAAAGGCCCCAGGACCAGATGGGTTCCCGGTGGAATTTTACAGGAAATATGTGGACCTACTAGCCCCACTCCTGGCGAGAACCTTCAATGAGGCTAAGGAAAGGGGGACACTACCCCCGACGATGTCGGAGGCGACGATATCGTTGATCCTGAAACGAGACAAAGACCCGCTGCAGTGCGGGTCATACAGGCCCATCTCCCTCCTAAATGTAGACGCCAAGTTACTGGCCAAGGTGATGGTGACTAGGATAGAGGACTGTGTCCCAGGGGTGGTACATGACGACCAGACAGGGTTTGTTAAAGGGAGGCAATTGAATGCCAACATACGAAGGTTGCTGGGGGTGATGATGATGCCCCCACCGGAGGGGGAGGCTGAGATAGTGGTGGCGATGGATGCAGAGAAGGCATTCGATAGAGTGGAGTGGGACTACCTGTGGGAGGTACTGAAGAGATTTGGATTTGGAGAGGGGTTCATCAGATGGATTCAGCTCCTGTACGGAGCCCCGGTGGCAAGCGTGGTTACAAACAAGCAACGATCCGACTATTTCCGATTATATAGGGGCACAAGACAGGGATGTCCCTTGTCCCCATTACTGTTCGCGTTGGCAATCGAGCCATTGGCCATAGTGCTGAGGGGCTCTAGGAAGTGGAGAGGGGTGCTTAGAGGAGGAGAGGAACATCGGGTGTCATTATATGCGGATGATCTGCTGCTATATGTGGCGGACCCAGTGGAGGGGATGCCTGAGATAATGCAGACACTCAGGGAGTTTGGAGAGTTCTCGGGATACAAATTGAACATGGGAAAGAGTGAACTATTTGTGCTGCACCCCGGGGAACAGGGCAGGGGAATAGACGATCTGCCGCTGAGGAGAGTAGCAAGGGACTTTCGATATCTAGGGATCCAGGTGGCTAGGAACTGGGGAACCTTGCATAAACTTAACTTGACACGACAGGTAGAGCAGATGGAGGAGGACTTTAAAAGATGGGACATAGAACATAGAACATAGAACTATACAGCGCAGTACAGGCCCTTCGGCCCACCATGTTGCACCAAAACAAAAGCCATCTGACCTACACTATGCCATTATCATCCATATGTTTATCCAATAAACTTTTAAATGCCCTCAATGTTGGTGAGTTCACTACTGTAGCAGGTAGGGCATTCCACGGCCTCACTACTCTTTGCGTAAAGAACCTACCTCTGACCTCTGTCCTATATCTATTACCCCTCAGTTTAAAGCTATGTCCCCTCTTGCCAGCCATTTCCATCCGCGGGAGAAGGCTCTCACTGTCCACCCTATCTAACCCCCTGACCATTTTGTATGCCTCTATTAAGTCTCCTCTTAACCTTCTTCTCTCCAACGAAAACAACCTCAAGTCCATCAGCCTTTCCTCATAAGATTTTCCCTCCATACCAGGCAACATCCTGGTAAATCTCCTCTGCACCCTCTCCAAAGCCTCCACGTCCTTCCTATAATGCGGTGACCAGAACTGTACGCAATACTCCAAATGCGGCCGAACCAGAGTTCTGTACAGCTGCAACATGACCTCCCGACTCCGGAACTCAATCCCTCTACCAATAAAGGCCAACACTCCATAGGCCTTCTTCACAACCCTATCAACCTGGGTGGCAACTTTCAGGGATCTATGTACATGGACACCTGGATCCCTCTGCTCATCCACACTTTCAAGAACTTTACCATTAGCCAAATATTCCGCATTCCTGTTATTCCTTCCAAAGTGAATCACCTCACACTTCTCTACATTAAACTCCATTTGCCACCTCTCAGCCCAGCTCTGCAGCTTACCTATATCCCTCTGTAACCTGCTACATCCTTCCACACTATCGACAACACCACCGACTTTAGTATCGTCTGCAAATTTACTCACCCACCCTTCTGCGCCTTCCTCTAGGTCATTGATAAAAATGACAAACGGCAACGGCCCCAGAACAGATCCTTGTGGTACTCCACTTGTGACTGTACTCCATTCTGAACATTTCCCATCAACCACCACCCTGTCTTCTTTCAGCTAGCCAATTTCTGATCCACATCTCTAAATCACCCTCAATCCCCAGCCTACGTATTTTCTGCAATAGCCTACCGTGGGGAACCTTATCAAATGCTTTGCTGAAATCCATATACACCACATCAACTGCTCTACCCTCATCTACCTGTTCAGTCACCTTCTCAAAGAACTCAATAAGGTTTGTGAGGCATGACCTACCCTTCACAAAGCCATGCTGACTATCCCTGATCATATTATTCCTATCTAGATGATTATAAATCTTGTCTCTTATAATCCCCTCCAAGACTTTACCCACTACAGACGTGAGGCTCACAGGTCTTTAGTTGCCGGGGTTGTCTCTGCTCCCCTTTTTGAACAAAGGGACCACATTTGCTGTCATTGGCGGGTAGGGTACAGGCGGTCAAAATGGTGGTCCTCCCGAGGTTTCTTTTCGTGTTTCAGTGCCTCCCCATACTGATTACAAAGGCCTTCTTCAAGAAAGTGGACAGGAGTATTATGAGCTTTGTGTGGGCAGGAAAGACCCCAAGGGTAAAGAGGGGGTTCCTGCAGCGTAGGAGGGACAGAAGGGGACTGGCACTGCCGAGCCTGAGTGATTACTATTGGGCCGCCACGTGTCTATGATATGTAAGTGGATGAGGGAAGAAGAAGGAGCGGCGTGGGAAAGGTTGGAGATGGCGTCCTGTAGGGGAACAAGTTTAAAAGCACTGGCGACGGCGCCGTTACCGTTTTCCCCGAAAAAATACACCACAAACCCAGTGGTGGTGGCGACTTTGAAGATTTGGGGGCAGTGGAGACGACATAGGGGGGTGACGGGTGCCTCGGTGTGGTCCCCAATAAGGAACAACCACAGGTTCGTCCCAGGAAGGATAGATGGGGATTCCAATCTTGGCAACGAGCAGGAATTGTGAAATTGAAGGACTTGTTCTTGGATGGGACGTTCGCGAGTCTGGGAGCACTGGTAGAAAAATACGAGTTGCCACCTGGGAATGCCTTTTGATATATGCAAGTGAGGGCATTTGCAAGGCAACAGGTGAGGGAATTTCCACAGCTCCCAGCGCAGGGGATCCAGGACAGAGTGATCTCGGGGGCATGGGTCGGTGATGGTAAAGTGTCCGATATATACAGGGAAATGAGAGACGAGGGGGAGACGATGGTAGAGGAGCTAAAGGGTAAATGGGAGGAGGAGCTGTGATTGAGGAGGGGCTGTGGGCAGATGCCCTAAGTAGGGTAAATTCCTCGTCCTTGTGTGCCAGGCTCAGCCTGATCCAATTCAAGGTTCTACACAGGGCGCATATGATGGGAGCAAGGCTGAGTAGATTTTTTGGAGTGGAGGATAGGTGCGGGAGGTGCGCGGGAAGCCCGGCGAACCACACCCACATGTTTTGGTCATGTCCGGTATTGCATGGGTTCTGGGTGGGTGTGGCAAGAGTGATCTCAAAGGTGGTGGGGGTCCGGGTCGAACTAAGCTGGGGGTTGGCTATATTTGGGGTTGCAGAAGAGCTGGGAGTGCAGGAGGCGACAGAGGCTGATGTTTTGCCCTTTGCGTCCCTAGTAGCCCGGCGAAGGATTCTACTTATGTGGAAAGAAGCTAAGCCCCCGGGTGTGGAGGCCTGGATAAACGACATGGCAGGGTTTATAAAATTGGAGCGAATAAAGTACGCACTAAGAGGTTCGGCTCAGGGGTTGACCAGGCGGTGGCAACCGTTCCTTGACTATCTCGCAGAGCGATAAGGGAAAACAGGAAAGACAGCAGCAGCAACCCAGGGGGGAGGGGAGGGGAGGGTACATGTGGGTCCTTGGGGTTTTTTTTTGTTCTTTTCCATGCTAGTTGTTTATAATTATTTATTTTTTCAATGTTACTATTTCTTTTTCTGTACTTGTTAGTTAATATATTGTTTAAATAACGGTCAATGTACATTTTGTTACAAAGTTGTAAAAATGGAAAATTCTTTTTGATCGAAAAACTTTAATAAAATATATTTCAAAAAAAAAAAATTACATTTAGGTGTGGAGAAGGAAACTGAATTACAGAGAAGGAAATGGGGTGAATTAGATAAATGAGTGGGGAAAGAATCGAATGAGAGAGGAAAAAACACCAAAAGGAGACAAAAAGTTAAAATCCTCCAGATACAACTTATTATCTGTAGAAGTGGAACTCCAAGGTTTAAATTATTCACTTTCTGGATCTCATGTCAGTCCATAAATCGTTGTTATTAATGGGGTCCTTGTGACTTGAAGTATTAGCTCTAGTTCTGTTGTGAGCTTCATTTAAATTTATGTTGCAAATCCAGTAATTTCTCAAAGCTCTTAGAAAGTTGACTGATCTGTTTCTTGTGAGGTAGCAGTGCTGTGTTGTAAATTGAACAACATGTGATTCGCACCTCTCAGCATTGCTGGGTTTCTAAATTTAGAGTACCCAATTATTTTTTCCATTTAAGGGGCAATTTAGTGTGGCCAATCCACCTACCCTGCACATCTTCGGGTTGTGGGGGTGAAACCCACGCAGACACAGGAAGAATGTGCAAACTCCACACGACAGTGACCCGGGGTTGGGATTGAACCCGGGTCCTCGGCGCCGTGAGGTAGCAGTGTGCACCACCGTGCCGCCCGAGCTGGCTTTTTATGTAATAATAATGATGCGAGTCCCTGAATTTGGCATTTTCCCAGCAATATTTGGGCCACTTACCAGAGCGTGCACACATTTTGAAATCGAATGATCAGAGCCAAAGCACATGTTGCTGTTAAGGTAAACAAGCCTAGACGTAGGCATTGGCCTTGGTACATCTGAACAAGGGGGATGGAAATCAGCCAAGGAACATATTCACATGTGGACGCTTGAGGGCAGCAATGCACTCAGCTGCAATGTCTTCTGCTGTCTTAGCGTCTCGTCTCCTTCACTGTCAAGGACACATGCAGAATGACAACCATGGTAAAGCATAAAAAGGCTGCCAGGAATTCCAGAACCAAACTTCAGTAAGAATCGACAGAGGAGAGGGAATCAGGTTTTTTTTAAAAAAACAATTATTGTTGATATGTATTTTCCACACGACCTGTCTCCTATGTGAAGAGACTGACAGTTAAAGATTCAATTTGAAAATTAGAAATTACCTCTTCAGTTTTTTGTTGGTAAAATATAACAGAATTTGTTTCAGGTGATCCTGATCTGTTGCAGCAAGGATACTTCACGCGTAGTATGTTGGAGCAATTCTGCTAAGTTTTAAGCCGATCTTGTGTTCATTGTGCTCTACAATTAATACATTTTTGTAATTATTAACTGATATTTAACATGTGAAACAACTTCTGCACAGTCCCCTCAATGTAAAGTTGGCTCTGGAGACATGGGGCAGGATTAGTCATTGCCTGACGCCGATGTCGGAATCAGCGATTGGGCGGAGAAACCCGACGCCCAAATCGGGGGCGACGCCGGTTTTGGACTCTCCGCCCCCTCCGAAATGACATCATCGCATTGCGCGCCGCGCGCCATTGGAAAGGCGATGCTCGAGTTCCCGATGGCACGAAACACTTATGCCATTTTGTTTTGTCGACGCCGCGTGGCAGCTGCAGACTGTCCAGCGCTGCCACTGTCGGGGGGAGGGGAGAGCCATGTCGCTGGCTGGGGGGGGGCTGGAGGGGGGTTACTGGGGGTAATTGCTTGGCAGGCCGGGTCTCTGCGCAGCCGGCACCATATTGCACGGCGTGGCCACCAAAGGCCGTGCGCATGCGCGACTACGGACCCGTCCATTCTCCAACCGTTTTTAGTGTGGAAGCCGGGAGCTTTACCTGGCGCGGCTGCTAGCCCCCCCAACGGCCTTGGAATCGGTGCAGTTGTTGCGCCGTTTTCTGGCGCAAAACGCCAGTGATCCCAGTGCGGCAGCACTTAGTCTGGAAGTCGGAGAATCCAGCCCATGGTCACCGCAATTTACCTGGCTGTACACTGCCATAAGAATCATGGTGAGCTGCAAATAGAATCAAACTGTACCCCAATTAGTTTCAAACATTTCCTGGAAGAAAGCGAATTTTTCAAAAGTTGTGTCTTCTCACTACAGTTAGATGATCAGACATTCACTCTATCCAATGCTGTGATTGCTCATAAAAATATACCTGTTAAACATATTGTTAAAAAGCTTGTAATTGAGTAATTCTTCCCAAGAAACCTGTGCAGGAAATTCATACTTCAAAGCAGCACGGTAGCATTGTGGATAGCACAATTGCTTCACAGCTCCAGGGTCCCAGGTTCGATTCCAGATGGGTCACTGTCTGTGCGGAGTCTGCATATTCTCCCCGTGTCTGCGCGGGTTTCCTCCGGGTGCTCCGGTTTCCTCCCACAGCCCAAAGATTTGCAGGTTAGGTGGATTGGCCATGATAAATTACCCTTAGTGTCCAAAATTGCCCTTAGTGTTGGGTGGGGTTACTGGGTTATGGGGATAGGATGCTTTTTCCAAGAGCCGGTGCAGACTCGATGGGCCGAATGGCCTCCTTCTGCACTGTAAATTCTATGATAAAAGGGAGCAGGCCTATTGGCTGACTGTAAATCAGGAAGGATACAAAGGGTGTGGCTGAAGTGCCTATAGAAACGGAGTGCTGGAGGCAAACAGAGTGTATCTGAGTTTGGGTAAGGCTGAGTTCGGGTAAGAGGGGAGTGACAAAAAAAAAAAATCAAATTAATTAAGTAAATTAATTAACTAGTTAAGGGAATTTGGTGCTCACCTGAAGGAGGTGCAGAGAAGCAGAGCTGTGAGGGAGTCTCTGGAGCAATTACATCACAGCCAGCAGGTAAGTGATTGGCTTGTAACTGGTAAGTGATTTCTCTCTCTTTGACTTTCTCTTAGCTGTGTAGTGTAGTTCAAATTTAACTTCAGGTTTAAGTCATGGCAGGAGAGCTCAGACCCGTGTCATGCTCCTCTTGTGAGATGTGGCAAGTCAGGGACCCTTCTGGTGTCCCTGACTCCTTCATCTGCAAGAAGTGTGTCCAACTGCAGCTCCTGTTAGACCGCTTGACGGCTCTGGAGCTGCGGATGGACTCACTTTGGAGCATCCGCGATGCTGAGGAAGTTGTGGATAGCACATTCAGTGAGTTGGTCACACCGCAGATTAAAATTACTGAGGCAGATCGGGAAAGGGTGACCAACAGACAGAGGAAGAGTAGGAAGGCAGTGCAGGGATCCCCTGCGGTCATCTCCCTCCAAAACAGATTTACCGTTTTGGAAACTGTTGGGGGAGATGGCTCACCAGGGGAAGGTGGCAGCAGCCAGGTTCATGGCACCGTGGCTGGCTCTGCTGCACAGAAGGGCGGGAAAAAGAGTGGCAGAGCTATAGTGATAGGGGATTCAATTGTAAGGGGAATAGACAGGCGTTTCTGCGGACGCAAACGAGAATCCAGGTTGGTATGTTGCCTCCCTGGTGCAAGGGTCAAGGATGTCTCGGAGAGGCTGCAGGGCATTCTGGAGGGGGAGGGTGAACAGCCAGCTGTCGTGGTGCATATAGGCACCAACGATATAGGTAAAAAACGGGATGAGGTCCTACAAGCTGAATTTAGGGAGTTAGGAGTTAAACTAAAAAGTAGGACCTCAAAGGTAGTAATCTCAGGATTGCTACCAGTGCCACGTGATAGTCAGAGTAGGAATGACAGGATAGCTAGGATGAATACGTGGCTTGAGAGATGGTGCAAGAGGGAGGGTTTCAAATTCCTGGGACATTGGGACCGATTCTGGGGGAGGTGGGACCTGTACAAATCGGACGGTCTGCATCTGGGTGGGACCGGAACCAATGTTCTCGGGGGGGTGTTTGCTAGTGCAGTTGGGGAGGGTTTAAACTAATGTGCCAGGGGGATGGGAACCGATGTAGGAAGTCAGTGGGGACAGAAACAAAAGGCAGGAAGGGAGAGTGTGTAAAGCATGACCAGAGAAAGCAGGGCAGAGAGCAAGGAAGGTCTACATTAAACTGCATTTATTTCAATGCAAGGGGCCTGACGGGCAAAGCGGATGAACTCAGGGCATGGACGGGCACATGGGACTGGGATATTATAGCTATGACTGAAACATGGCTAAGGGAGGGGCAGGACTGGCAGCTCAATGTTCCGGGCTACAGATGCTATAGAAAGGATAGAACAGGAGGTAAGAGAGGAGGGGGAGTGGCGTTTTTGATTAGGGAGAACATCACGGCAGTACTTAGAGGGGATATATCCGAGGGTTCGCCCACTGAGTCTATATGGGTGGAACTGAAAAATAAGAAGGGAGAGATCACCTTGGTAGGACTGTACTACAGACCCCCAAATAGTCAGCGGGAAATTGAGGAGCAAATATGTAAGGAGATTACAGATAGCTGCAAGAATAATAGGGTGGTAGTAGTAGGGGACTTTAACTTTCCCAACATTGACTGGGACAGCCATAGCATTAGGGGCTTGGATGGAGGGAAATTTGTTGATTGTATTCAGGAGGAATTTCTCATTCAGTATGTGGATGGACCGACTAGAGAGGGGGCAAAACTTGACCTCGTCTTGGGAAATAAGGAAGGGCAAGTGACAGAAGTGCTAGTGAGGGATCACTTTGGGACAAGTGACCATAATTCCATTAGTTTTAAGATAGCTATGGAGAATGATAGGTCTGGCCCAAGAGTTAAAATTCTTAATTGGGGCAAGGCCAATTTTGATGGTATCAGACAGGAACTTGCAGAGGTAGATTGGGGGAGACTATTGGCAGGCAAAGGGACGGCTAGTAAATGGGAGGCTTTTAAAAATGTGTTAACCAGGGTGCAGGGTAAGCACATTCCCTTTAGAGTGAAGGGCAAGGCTGGTAGAAGTAGGGAACCCTGGATGACTCGAGATATTGAGACTCTGGTCAAAAAGAAGAAGGAGGCATATGACGTACATAAGCAACTGGGATCAAGTAGATCCCTTGAAGAGTATAGAGATTGTCGAAATAGAGTTAAGAGGGAAATCAGGAGGGCAAAAAGGGGACATGAAATTGCTTTGGCAAATAATGCAAGGGAGAATCCAAAGAGATTCTACAGATACATAAAGGGGAAAAGAGTAACTCGGGACAGAGTCGGGCCTCTTAAGGATCAACAAGGACATCTATGTGCAGAGCCACAAGAGTTGGGTGAGATCCTGAATGAATATTTCTCATCGGTATTCACGGTGGAGAAAGGCATGGATGTTAGGAAACTAAGGGAAATAAATAGTGATGTCTTGAGAAGTGTGCATATTACAGAGGAGGAGGTGCTGGAAGTCTTAAAGCGCATCAAGGTAGATAAATCCCCGGGACCTGATGAAATGTATCCCAGGATGTTGTGGGAGGCTAGGGAGGAAATTGCGGGTCCCCTAACCGAGATATTTGAATCATCGGCAGCCACAGGTGTGGAGAGTGGCGAATGTTGTGCCCTTGTTTAAGAAGGGCAGCAGGGAAAAGCCTGGGAACTACAGACCGGTGAGCCTAACGTCTGTAGTAGGTAAGTTGCTAGAAGGTATTCTGAGAGACAGGATCTACAAGCATTTAGAGAGGCAAGGACTGATTCGGGGCAGTCAGCATGGCTTTGTGCGTGGAAAATCATGTCTCACAAATTTGATTGAGTTTTTTGAGGGAGTGACCAAGAAGGTAGATGAGGGCAGTGCAGTAGACGTTGTCTACATGGACTTTAGCAAAGCCTTTGACAAGGTACCGCATGGTAGGTTGTTGCAGAAGGTTAAAGCTCACGGGATCCAGGGTGAGGTTGCCAATTGGATTCAAAATTGGCTGGACGACAGAAGGCAGAGGGTGGTTGTAGAGGGTTGTTTTTCAAACTGGAGGCCTGTGACCAGTGGTGTGCCTCAGGGATCGGTGCTGGGTCCACTGTTATTTGTGATTTATATTAATGATTTGGATGAGAATTTAGGAGGCATGGTTAGTAAGTTTGCAGATGACACCAAGATTGGTGGCACAGTGGATAGTGAAGAAGGTTATCTAGGATTGCAACGGGATCTTGATCAATTAGGCCAGTGGGCCGACGAATGGCAGATGGAGTTTAATTTAGATCAATGTGAGGTGATGCATTTTGGCAGATCGAATCAGGCCAGGACCTACTCAGTTAATGGTATGGCGTTGGGGAGAGTTATAGAACAAAGAGATCTAGGAGTACAGGTTCATAGCTCCTTGAAGGTGGAGTCGCAGGTGGACAGGGTGGTGAAGAAGGCATTCGGCATGCTTGGTTTCATTGGTCAGAACATTGAATACAGGAGTTGGGACGTCTTGTTGAAGTTGTACAAGACATTGGTACGGCCACACTTGGAATACTGTGTGCAGTTCTGGTCACCCTATTATAGAAAGGATATTATTAAACTAGAAAGAGTGCAGAAAAGATTTACTAGGATGTTGCCGGGACTTGATGGTTTGAGTTATAAGGAGAGGCTGGATAGACTGGGACTTTTTTCCCTGGAGCGTAGGAGGCTTAGGGGTGATCTTATAGAGGTCTATAAAATAATGAGGGGCATAGATAAGGTAGATAGTCAACATCTTTTCCCAAAGGTAGGGGAGTCTAAAACTAGAGGGCATAGGTTTAAGGTGAGAGGGGAGAGATTCAGAAGGGCCCAGAGGGGCAATTTCTTCACTCAGAGGGTAGTGAGTGTCTGGAATGGGCTGCCAGAGGTAGCAGTAGAGGCGGGTACAATTGTGTCTTTCAAAAAGCATTTAGATGGTTACATGGGTAAGATGGGTATAGAGGGTTATGGGCCAAGTGCGGGCAACTGGGACTAGCTTAATGGTAAAAACTGGGCGGCATGGACTGGTTGGGCCAAAGGGCCTGTTTCCATGCTGTAAACTTCTATGATTCTATGATAGGAATGCTGCTTAATAAAATGATCCCCTTAGCTCTGCACATGAGAGGCATCATTGTATTAAAATTACTTTTGATCCACATAACAGCCTTCACATTAATGTCCATAGAACACAAGACTGGGATATATATATACTCTGTTAACCTACAGAAATATCTAACCGCGACCAATTTTAATTTGTGAGCTGTTTGTGAGCTGTCATCATGAGCAAGACACCAATAAATAATTCAAGGCAGACTCATTAAATACAGCTCAAATTACTGGGATGGAGAGCAGTTTTGTTTTGTACCAGAAAAAGCACTTAAAAGCCTGTCTTGACAGATAATCTAACTCTATCAGTCAAAATTAATCCCCGGTGAGTATTCATTAGTAGCAGTGAAAACCATGAACATCAGTGCTGCTGAAAATTAGGATAGATCTCATCCTGATTTGTTACATTGATATAGCTTTTGAAATATTTTTTTTTAATTAAAAAATATTTGTTGATAGAGTAATTGAGCTTTACAGCATAAATGGAGGCCCTTCAGCCTATTATGTCTGTGCTGCCCATTAAGCACCTATCTACTCTAATCCCATTTTCCAACTCTTGGTCCGTGGACTTGTATGCTATGGCATTTCAAGTGTTCTCTAGATCCTCCTTAAATGCTGTGAGCTCCTGCCTTCACCATCCTTTACCACTGGTGGGTGAAAGCAGAACTAGGGGGCATAGCCTCAAAATAAGGGGAAGTAGGTTTAGGACTGAGTTCAGGAGGAACTTCTTCACCCAAAGGGTTGTGAATCTCTGGAATTCCTTGCCCAGTGAAGCAGTTTAGGCTCCTTCATTAAATGTTTTTAAGATAAAGATAGATAGTTTTTTGAAGAATAAAGGGGTTAAGGGTTATGGTGTTCGGGTCGGAAAGTGGAGCTGAGTCCACAAAAGATCAGCCATGATCTCATTGAATGGTGGAGCAGGCTCGAGGGGCCAGATGGCCTACTCCTGCTCCTAGTTCTTATGTTCTTTCAGGCAGTGAGTTCCAGATTCCCACCACCCTCTGGGTAAAAAAGGTTTTCCTCAAATTCCCTCCAAATCTTTTGTCCTTCACCTTAAATCTATTCCTCCTGGTTATTGACCCCTCTACTAAAGATAAATATTTCTTCATATCTACTCTATCTATGTCCTTCATAATTTTATACACCTCAATCAGGTCCCATCTCTACCTTCTCTGCTCCAAGAAGAACAATCCCAGCCTAACCAGCCTCTCTTTATAGCTGAAATTCTCCAGCCCAGGCAACATTCTGGTGAATCTCCTCTGCACCCTTTCTAGTACAATCAGCCTCCCCGAAAAGGCGCCGGAAATGTGGCGACTCGGGGCTTTTCACAGTAACTTCATTTGAAGCCTACTTGTGACAGTAAGCGATTTTCATTTCATCACATCCGTCCTACAGTGTGGCAACCGAAACTGCACGCAGTACTCGAGCTGTGGCTCCATCATAACCTATCACGAAATCCCTGCAGTGCAGAAGGAGGCCATTCAGTCCATGGAGTCCGCACTGACCCTTCAAAAGAGCACTATACCCAAGTCCACTCCCCTGCTTACCTTGCCCTATCCCTGTAACACCTAGGAAACACTAAGGGACAATTTACCTAGCCTACACGTCTCTGGACTGTGGAAGGAAGCACCCGGAGGAAACCATTTCTAAGCAATAATACAACTGATATTTTTACTCAACTCAAATCTTAAGCATTTTATGAATGTTGTTGCTTTTCACAAAACATGTGAAAGTTTTCAATGTTACAAGTTATAGAAGAAAATTATTTGACACATAGTTACTTGGTTTGGCATGAAAAAAAAGTAACATTATATCATGAGGTTTCAAGCTCTTCTGTTTCAAGGTTGTGTAGAACTTCTCTTTCTGCGTGCCTGTTCTCACAGCACTCCAGAATACAAGCATGAAATACACTGGTATTTTTAAGAACCTGGAGTTGTCTATTAAAATCTATTTGTATTCTGACTACTGGTGACGGTGGGCGGGAGGCGGCCGCACAATGGAGGGCTCCCGTTCGGCAATGGCATTTTTGGGGCTTTAAGCCCGGTCCCAGGGTCCACGGAGGTGGCAGAAGCAGGGAGAAGGCCCGGAGGGGGCACAGTGAAGACACAGGAGGAAAAAAAGAACAAAAAAAAAATTGTCGAGGGTGAGCAAGAAAACGGCCGGGAAAAAAACAGCTGAAGGTCCGTCAGGGAGTGGAAAGGTCACCGCGGGGTCACCAAGGAAAATGGAGGCTGGAGCACCAGGGAAGGCCGCACTGCTTACGGCTGAAGAAATAACTAAGGTGATGGCTGCGGAATTGGAAAAGCAGTTGGCGCAGATTGCGAAATGCATGGAGACGGTGAGGAAGGAGATGAGGGAGGTTTTGAGTGTGCTGGTGGAGGAGGCGGTTTCCCCGGTGAGGACGGAGGTTGCGAGCGCAGTGGCGGAGGTGCGAGAGCAAGGGGAGGCGCTGAAGGAAGTGGAGGAGACGTTATTGCAGCACGGTGATCAACTTGCCTCGATGGGGAAGGAGATGCGGAAGGTGATGGACATTAACAAGGATCTGCGAGGAAAAATGGAAGACCTGGAAAACAGATCCAGGCGACAGAATTTGAGGATTGTGGGGCTGCCCGAAGGAGTTGAAGGACCGAAGCTGACTGAGTATTTTGCCGCGATGTTGACAAAACTATTGGGGGAGGGGGAGGATCCCTCCCGATATGAACTGGATCGGGCTCATCGGTCGTGGAGGCCTGTACCAAAGGCGAGTGAGCCGCCAAGGGCAGTGGCTCTGTGCTTCCGTAGGTACAGGGTGAAGGAGAAGGTCCTGAGCTGGGCCAAGCAGAAGCGGGTGGTGCAGTGGGCTGGAGCTGGTATACGTGCATACCAGGACTTTACGGTGGAACATAGAACATAGAAAATACAGCACAGAACAGGCCCTTCGGCCCACGATGTTGTGCCGAACCTTTGTCCTAGATTAATCATAGATTATCATTGAATTTACAGTGCAGAAGGAGGCCATTCGGCCCTTTGAGTCTGCACCGGCTCTTGGAAAGAGCACCCTACCCAAACTCAACACCTTCACCCAACACCAAGGGCAATTTGGACATTAAGGGCAATTTATCATTGGCCAATTCACCTAACCCGCACATCTTTGGATTGTGGGAGGAAACCGGAGCACCCGGAGGAAACCCACGCAGACACGGGGAGGACGTGCAGACTCCGCACAGTCAGTGACCCAAGCCGGAATCGAACCTGGGACCCTGGAGCTGTGAAGCAATTGTGCTATCCACAATGCTACCGTGCTGCCCTTGAGAACAAATAAATCTACACTATATCATTTAACCGTAATCCATGTACCTATCCAATAGCTGCTTGAAGGTCCCTAATGTTTCCGACTCAACTACTTCCACAGGCAGCTGGCAAGGAGGCGGGCTGCCTTCAACCGGGTGAAGAAGGCACTGTACATTAGCAAGGTGCGGTGCG
This sequence comes from Scyliorhinus torazame, assembly GCF_047496885.1. Classification (NCBI taxonomy): domain Eukaryota; kingdom Metazoa; phylum Chordata; class Chondrichthyes; order Carcharhiniformes; family Scyliorhinidae; genus Scyliorhinus; species Scyliorhinus torazame. The sequence goes on along the minus strand of NC_092714.1, from coordinate 34,882,792 downwards.
GCATTGTATACCCAGCGAAGCTGAGGGTGACTTACAAGCTCAGGGACTTTTATTTTGGAACGGCGGAAGCAGCGGAGGAGTTTGCGAAAGCAGAAGGACTGTGACAGAACTGAGAAATTGAGGAATGGCCATGTGCCGTGTAACCTCATGACTGTATTTTCTTCTTTTTGTATCACTGCGCGCGGGTGTAGAGACTAAAGGAGCCAATGTGGTATATATTTGGACAAGGGAAGGGACGGGACTTTCACTCGAAATGAGGGTTCTTTGGGGTGTAGGTGGATATGCGGGGTTTGTGTGCTAAAAGGGGATCTTTGGGCTTTCCTAGGGCCAGGCAAGTGGGAAAGGGACCCGGGCGGGGGCCTCCACGCTGGTCGGATTAAGTCGGCCAGTGAACGGGAGTGAGGTGGGGGGGAGGGGCTACGGCCATCGGAGCCTGGCAGAACAGGGTCCGAGTGGTCTAGCCGGGGTGGAAAGTTGGGGGGAAGGAACCGAGGTTGGGAGGAGGAGTTTTACAAGAGGCAGTGGACGGGAGGAGCTGGAGACTGGGTGGGGGGGGGGGGGGGGGGGGGGTGGAGCTGTGTAGATTAAGGGTGACTACGGGTAATCCCTGATTCCTTTTTGTCATTTGTTTTGTTTATGTAAACATGCGGGTTGAGGTTTGGGGGTTGGTGGGCAGATGGGATCGTTGTTGTTATTATGGGGACTGACATATCTTGCTGATTATTGTTTATTGTTGATGGATGTAATTGTGGGAGAAAATGTGAAAAAGGAGGAGACTAATAAAACATTTTTTTTTCAAATCTATTTGTATTCTTGTATTCTTGCAAATAAAAGTCCAACAGTTATATTTAAAATGCCTTCATACATAACTGGCATGTCAATAAGACACGAAATAAATCATAAACTATGTAAATCAAACTTTTTTTGTTTTTGCACTGGGCAACACAGTGTCACACTGGTTAGTACAGCTGCCTCACAGCGCCAGGGACTCAGGTTCGATTCCAACCTCGGGTGATTGTCTGTGTGAAGTTTGCACATTCTCCCTGTGTCCGAGTGGGTTTCCTCTGGGTACTCCGTTTTGCTCCCACGGACCAAAGATGTACAGATTAGGTGGATTGTCTATGCTAAATTGCCTCTAGTGGGGTTACGGGGATAGGTTAAGGATTAGGCCTCGGTAGGGTGCTCCTTCAGAGGGCCGGTGCAGACTTGTTGGGCTGAAGGGCCTCCTTCTGCACTGTAGGGATTCTATGATTTCAAAATTAATTTTGCTGAACGAAAAGATGATTGCCACAAGTCACCTGATGTCTGGAATTGTAAGATGACCACTAATGAATTATGTGGATTGCACAGGAAACATTCCCTGACATGTTGCTCATGGAATCTCACACCTGGGATTGTCACGGTCCATTTCAAAAAGGAACTACTGAAAGGAAATGGATGTCATTCACATCTTTATAAGCTTACCCCTCTAGTGGAGACCAAGGCTCTATCTACCAAGTCAATAGCTGACTGGATGCTGGCCATTTACAACCTCCATCATATCTGACAACTAATTGAGTTTCCAGGGCAATATCCTTTAGCACAAAAACCCTGACTTTGATTTCTATAAGTTGCACCATCAGTGCCCCTGCCTCAACCCACTGGCTGATAAAATTCTCATCCATCATTTTGTCACTGTCAGGCGAGACTATTCCACTGCCAGCGAGTGTGGACTCAGGACACCCATTAGGCCCCAATGCTGGGCTCCCTCAAAGGCCACGATACAATTCAGCCGCAAGTCTTGCAAGTATATCACTCTGCTCGCTGTATTGGCTCCCAGTCCCGCAGCGCATCCAACTTAAAATTCTCCGATCTCTGTGATCTCCTCCAGCCCACTGATTACTCTCCATTCCTCCAATTCTGATCTCTTTACTGTCTCTCACTTTCTGCTCTCTTTCAAGAATCTCCTTTAAGACCCAACATAAAACTTCAAAGATGAATGCATCTGATATGTCACTTGACCATGTATGTGATTGGCAAGAGAATTGAGCTGTGTTTTGTCATTGGAGAAATGTAAGTATCTTATTTTAGAAGGTGGTTTGGTAAACATTCTTTTTACCGAGTTTAATGTGAGGAATATTCTATATTGGAGCTTCCTCCCCTTTTTCCTTCGAGAGTGGCATTCCCCTTTAAAAGTGAAATACGCAGACTGACCACCTCTTTTCCGTCCCAATAAAAAAATGGATTTTCACTTCTGTCTGCACAAGAAAATTACCCAAAAAGAAAATGTTTTCGAAAAAAAAGGAAAATTACCTAAAGTAAGCCCTTCCAGCCATGGCATATGACCTATCATATCAAACCAACAGGTGTCTCTAAAATTTCACAGGGAAAAATTATGCAACAATGTGCTGGTTATGCCTTTCCGAATCGGAAACCATGTAAAATACCAAACTAAGGTTTTCACAACATCTGAAGATTTGGGGAAAAGAAACCTGATCATCGGGTTAGGAGATTTGTCTCAGCGGCAGAAGTAGGGAAAATGGGTATGTATTCAATATGGATGGAAGTGGCCAGTGGTGTCCCTCAAGGACCTAACCTATTTCCAATATTTAATAATGGCTATATAGCACAATAGGAACCATTTATACAAGATTGCTGATAACACAAACAGGCAGTGTAAATGGGAGTATAAAATTGCAAAGAGATTTTGACAAGTTATATGAGTTGAGGAAACTGGCAGATGGATTTGAGCACAGGTAAATATGAAGTTTGAACTAGGAACAGGGGATGTCCAAAGTGAGGTATATGTACAAAGATCATTAAATGTAGTGATCAGCATCCCTCGCCAAGTTCTTCCACCTAAGAATCTGGAAAATTAGCCAGATATGTCCACAAAAAAACATGACAAATGCAAAAATGGCAATTACTGCCCCATCATGCTACTGTCAATAGGGCCAAGAAAAGAAATCATTGGTCCTTGTGCTTCTCCTGTTTCCAGGCCTCTGATCTACTGCAAACCCACCCCATCACTCAGCACTTAACCTTCCCCTCACATCCTTTGGGTGCCTGGAATTGGTAACCATAGCCACAGTTGTGTCACGCTGCTTTATAAAGGTTTAGCAAAAACCTATTGGCTTTCGTACTCTATGCCTCTATATTTAAATTTCATTGTAAGTCTGGGTTTCAGTATACAAGCACTTTCACTTTACAACCAAACTTTGTCACACAACTACACACATTTTTTCATTCATATTATGCAATCAACTCTGCTCCTCTGAACCTGGCCCTATGGGCAGTAACATCCAAAATATTTGAACTTCACAAGCACAGCAAACAACAATCCTATGTACGAATGAGAATATCTTGAAGGAAGAGTAATTTTTTTTCTATTGGCACATTACTTTTTACTTTCCTCATTTTAAATTGAAAGCAACCTCACTTACAAATACTGAGCATGGAGCAGATAATAGGGCAGCAAAGTACTGCCGATGCTGGACATCTGAAATATGATGAGAAATCTTGAAACTGGATGCTTGGACTGGACATCTTTGGACCGTCAATGGGGACTTTTTTCTATTTCTATTTCTGTTCTTTTTCTCTTATCTCTCCTATTTTTTCTTTGGGGTGGGAAGGGGTGGGTTGGGCAGGTTTTTCTCTCCAAGTTCCGCTCTAAATCACGGGGTGCTGCCATTTTGATTCACAGAAATATCCCACTTGTCCCTTCACATATCATAGCTGATCCTAATGGCCGCTGTGTGATCGTATCTGGCACTTTATGTGATAAACAAAGTAATTCTGGCCAACTAGTATGGAATAATACTCAGTTTTTTAACCAATATTTTCTCCTCTTTGCCTAACCTGCACAATTATCATCTGATTCTGGGTAAGGACTTGAATTGCGTTTTAAATCCTTCTCTTAACCGCTCTAAAACTGATCCACGCTCTGTTGCTAGACCAGCTTCTGTTATTAATTCCTTTCTACAAGTTTACAATGTTGCTGATCCTTGGCATTTTCTTTTCCCCACTGCAAGAGATATTTCTCTTTTTTCTCTCCAGTTTATCATTCTTATTCAAGAATAGATGCTTTTCTTTTGGGTAGTGAACTTATTTCACGAGGATGACAAGGTAAAATCAAACACTAGTGTTTTGTGCTTAAACAAAGGCGATTACAATGGGATGAGAGAAGAACTAGCTAAGGTAGACTTGGGAGCAAAGACTTCATGATGAAGTAGTTGAGGAACAGTGGAGAACCTTCCGAGCGATCTTTCACAGTGTTCAGAAAAGGTTCATACCGACAAAAAAGAAAGACGGTAGAAAGGGGAAAAATCGACCGTGGATATCTAAGGAGGTGAGGGAGAGTATCAAATTGAAGGAAAAAACATACAAAGTGGCAAAAATTAGTGGGAGACTAGAGGACTGGGAAGTCTTTAGGGGACAACAGACAGCTACTAAAAAAGCCATAAAGAAGAGTAAGGTAGACTATGAAAGTAAACTGGCTCAGAATATAAAATCAGATAGTAAAAGCTTCTACAAATATATAAGACAAAAAAGAGTGGCTAAGGTAAATATTGGTCCTTTGGAAGATGAGAAGGGAGATTTAATAATAGGAGACGGGGAAATGGCTGAGGAGCTGAACAGGTTTTTTGGGTCAATCTTCACAGTGGAGGACACAAATAACATGCCAGTGACTGATGGAAATAAAGATATGATAGGTGAGGACCTTGAGATGATTGTAATCACTAAGGAGGCAGTATTGGGCAAGCTAATGGGGCTAAAGGCAGACAAGTCTCCTGGCCCTGATGGGATGCATCCCAGAGTGTTAAAAGAGATGGCTAGGGAAATTGTAAACGCACTAGTGATAATTTATCAAAATTCACTAGACTCTGGGGTGGTCCCAGAGGATTGGAAAGTAGCAAACGTGACACCACTGTTTAAAAAAGGAGGTCGGCAGAAAGCGGGTAATTATAGGCCGGTAAGCTTAACTTCGGTTGTAGGGAAAATGCTGGAATCTTTCATTAAGGAGGAAATAGCGGGGCACCTGGAGGGAAATTGTCCCATTGGGCAGACGCAGCATGGGTTCACAAAGGGTAGGTCGTGTCTGACTAATTTGGTAGAATTTTTTGAGGACGTTACCAGTGCAGTAGATAACGGGGAGCCAATGGATGTGGTATATCCGGATTTCCAGAAAGCATTTGACAAGGTGCCACGCAAAAGGTTGCTGCATAAACTAAAGATGCATGGCATTGAGGGTAAAGTGGTAGCATGGGTAGAGGATTGGTTAACTAACAGAAAGCAGAGAGTGGGGATAAATGGGTGTTTCTCTGGTTGGCAACCTGTAACTAGTGGGGTCCCTCAAGGATCAGTGTTGGGCCCGCAGTTGTTCACAATTTACATAGACGATTTGGAGTTGGGGACCAAGTGCAATGTGTCAAAGTTTGCAGACTACACTAAGATGAGTGGTAAAGCAAAAAGTGCAGAGGATACCGGAAGTCTGCAGAAGGATTTGGATAGGTTAGCTGAATGGGCTAGGGTCTGGCAGATGGAATTCAATGTTGCCAAGTGTGAGGCTATCCATTTTGGGAGGAATAACAGCAGAATGGATTATTATTTAAACGGTAAGATGTTAAAACATGCTGCTGTGCAGAGGGACCTGGGTGTGCTGGTGCACGAGTCGCAAAAAGTTGGTGTGCAGGTGCAACAGTTGATTAAGAATGCTAATCGAGTTTTGTCTTTCATTGCTAGAGGAATGGAGTTCAAGACTAGGGAGGTTATGCTGCAATTGTATAGGGTGTTGGTGAGGCCGCATCTGGAGTATTGTGTTCAGTTTTGGTTTCCTTACCTGAGAAAGGACATATTGGCACTGGAGGGAGTGCAGAGGAGATTCACTAGGTTGATCCCAGAGTTGAGGGGATTAGATTATGATGAGAGGTTGAGTAGACTGGGACTGTACTCATTGGAGTTTAGAAGGATGCGGGGGGATCTTATTGAAACATATAAAATTATGAAGGGAATAGATAGGATAGATGCGGGCAGGTTGTTTCCACTGGTCGGGGAAAGCAGAACTAGGGGGCATAGCCTCAAAATAAGGGGAAGTAGATTTAGGACGGAGTGTAGGAGGAACTTCTTCACCCAAAGGGTTGTGAATCTCTGGAATTCTTTGCCCAGTGAAGCAGTTGAGGCTCCTTCTTTAAACGTTTTTAAGAAAAAGATAGATACCTTTCTAAAGAATAAAGGGATTCGGGGATATGGTGTACGGGCCGGAGAGTGGAGCTGAGTCCACAAAGATCAGCCATGATCTCATTAAATGGCGGAGCAGGCTCAAGGGGCCAGATGGCCTACTCCTGTTCCTAGATCTTATGTTCTTATGTTCACTTTTAGACTCCAGTGAATATGATAGCATTGTTATATCTGGCCTCCCCGAAAAGGCGCCGGAATGTGGCGACTAGGGGCTTTTCACAGTAACTTCATTGAAGCCTACTTGTGACAATAAGTGATTATTATTATTATCCCTCCCAACAGCTGGAACTGAAAATGTGCCTTCTCAATGTACTTGGTGTTTGCTCCTGTTTTTCTCTCAGATAAAGAATTAATTAAACTTTATCTCCTTCCAGATTGATTTGTTGTTAGACATCAATATGATCCCTGATCCAACTGCATCCACTATTTGGGAAGCAATTAATGCTTATATCCATATCAATACAATCCCTGATCGATCTATATCCAATATTTGGGAAGCATTTAAGGCTCATATCCGGGGTCAGGTTATTTCATACATTGCTAGGATCAATAAGCAGCGGTCAAATTGCCTATCTGAATTAGTTGACCATATACACTTATGAGGAAAAACTCAGGGCAAAATTTTCCCAGATATCAGCAAAAGCCGGTAGTGGGTGGGAAAAGCAGCATTGAAGCTGCTGGCAGCAACAGGGGCTTTCCCCGCCGTATTGTTCAGAACCCTTCCCCGCACTCCCACACGACACTGCACCCTGGCAATGTCCCTTGGAAACAGTCGGTTTCATGTATTCTAACTTCACGCCAACGTGAATGGACTTTCTAGCCGGGGGCGGAGTGGGGGGGGGGGGGGAGGCGTGATGATTCAGGCATTTCCCTAAACAAAGGGAAACCCCAGAGTGCAGGGGCACACCCACTTGGCATCCACACAGTTGGTGGCTATGTTGGCTGCTCCCTGGACAAAGGGAAACCCCGGAGCACAGGGGCCCGAATTCATGGTTAGAATGGTGACCGTGGCCATTTTGGACGGCCCCCTAACAAAGGGACACCCCGGAGTGCAGGGGTACATCCACCAGGTAAGTATGGTTAATCCTGCAGGAACAGGAGGACAGAAGCCCCCCAGCAGGATAGTCACCTGAAATGTAAGGGGCCTTAATGGTCCGGTGAAAAGATCCAGATTATTCGCCCACTTAAGAAGCCTGAAGGCCGACATAATCTTTCTGCAGTAGACACACCCAAGGGAAAAGGACAGACTGCTGGTAAGAAAGGGTTGGGTGGGACAGACGTATCATTCATGTTACGGGACGAGGGCTAGGGGAGTAGCCATACTGATCAGCAAGAGGACGAGGTTCATGGAGACCAGGTCGATTACGGGCCAATAGGGATGGTACGTCATGGTAGGTGGTGTCCTAGACGGGGCACCGGTGATACTGGTAAATGTGTACGCGCCCAACTGGGACAACACAGACTTCATAAAGAAGACCATGGCGGAAATCCCCGACATTGACACACATTGACTGATTATGGGGCGGGGGGGGTGCGACTTAAACTGACTGCAGGACCCGCTGACCGAATGATCAAACCCCAGAACGGGTAAAAGACAGGCATAGCTAGGGAACTAGGAACATTCATGGAACAGATGGGGGCTGTGGACCCATGAAGGTTCCTGCACCCTGGCGAGAGGGAATTCTCGTTCTTCTCACCAATCCACAAGGTATACACCAGTATCGACTTCTTTGCAGTGGGGAAATCGGTGCTTCCAGGAATAGTAGGAGCGGAATACTCCGCGATAGTCATCTCTGGCCATGCACCACACTACATGCATGTGAGGTCGGAGACAGGCGGAGCCCAACGCCACACATGTAGGCTGGACACGGACCTCTTGGCTGACAAGGCCCTCTGCCAGAAAACATCACAGGCCATAAGTGACTACATGACTAACAACCAGCACAGGGAAGTCTCACCTTCCATGCTCTGGGAGGCACTAAAGGCCATGATCAGAGGGGAAATTATAGCCTACAAGGCTCGCAGAGACAGAGAAGAGAGGGCGGCCAGGCAACAGCTGATTAACTCCATCCTGGAGGTCAACAGAAAGTATTCCGAGGTCCCGACCGTGGAGCTTCTGGCGGAGAGGAAAAAACCACAAATGGACTTTAACCTGCTATCCACTGGGAATGCGGTACACCAACTCCGCCAGACACGGGGGACCTTCTACAAACACAGAGAAAAGGCTGGCTGCCTACTGGCTCACCAGCTGAGAAAGCAGCAGCCACGAGGGAAATAGCACAGGTAAAGGATAGCAGAGGCAGACTGGTAACGGAACCAAAAGAGGTCAACCAGGCATTTGAGACCTTCTACCAAGGGCAGTACACATCTGAAACCCCCCTCCCCGACAGGGATGCGGGGATGAAACAGTTACTCGATGGACTGGACATGCCAGTTGTGGGGTAGGACAGGGGGGGGAACTGGAAGTGGCAATAGATCTGGGAGAAATCATGGAGAGTGTCAGCTCCATGCAGCGGGGAAGGCACCGGGACCCGATGGGTTCCCAGCGGACGTCTATGAAAAATTTGCGCCAGCCCTGGCCCCACATTTAAGGGACATGTTCACAGACTCGCTGGCAAGGGGCACCCTGCCTCCTACGCTAACACAGGCCACGATATCGCTGATACCCAAAAAATATAAAGATCCGACGGAATGTGGCTTGTACAGGCCCATTTCACTGCTGAATGTAGACAGGAAGGCTAAAAGGCTGGTGAATTGCGTACCAGAGGTGGTCGCAGAGGATCAGATGGGCTTTGTCAAGGGTAGACAGCTTACTGCAAATATCAGGCGGCTGCTGAACTTAATAATGACACACCCGGGGAGAGAACACCAGAGGTGATCGTCTTCCTGGACGCAGAAAAGGCCTTCGACAGAATGGAAGTACCTCCTCGAGGTACTGGAGTGGTTTGGGCTAGGGGCAGGGTTCGAACCAACACCACAAGCTCTGAATACTTCCAGCTGCACAGAGGCATTCGACAGGGATGCCCACCGACGCCCTGGCTTTCGCTTCCCTTATCGCACGCCGGAGAATCCTGCTCGGCTGGCGATCGGCAGCACCACCCACAGCTGCAGACTGGCTGGCAGACCTGGCGGGATTTCTCCATTTGGAAAGGATCAAATACACCATCCGAGGGTCGGAAGAAGGCTTCCTCAAAGCATGGGGGCAATTCGTCAGCCTGTTCCAAGACCTGTTCGAAGCCAACAGCGAGTACGGAACAAGTGAGAGATGGGAGAAGACTGACAGGGACACACAACTCTTGGGGGGAGGGGGTGGGGGCTAAGAAAGAGAGGAGGGAACTCAGAGGAACTACAGGGAGAAGCCCACCCCCCCTCCCCACAAACCCACAAGGCCGGCAACAGAAAACCTAAATGGAAGGGGGGAGTGGAAGGGAGAATAGGAGAGAGAACACCCTGAACAAAAGAGGGGGGTGTCAAGGAGGGGCTAGGAAGAGGACGGGGAGAAGGGAAAGCAGGGGCTGGGGGGGGGAAATGCCAAGACTTACAATATGTAGATAGGAATCACACATTCTGTAAATATTAAACGTAAAGTGTTACTGTGTATGAATTGAAAATACCAATAAAAATATTTTTTTTTAAGAAGAATTCTTTCTCACCAACTTCGCAAGTCATGACTTTAAATCTGATTTCGGGTATTTGCGCTGAAATTGGTACTTTAAAAAAAAAATTTTTTTAGAGTACCCAATTATTATTTTTTCCCAATTAACGGACAATTTAGCGTGGCCATTCCACCTACCCTGCGCATCTCTGGGTTGTGGGGGTGAAACCCACGCAGACACGGGGAGAATGTGCAAACTCCACACGGACAGTGACCCAGTGCCGGGATTTGAACCCGGGTCCTCAGCGCCGTAGGCAGCGGTGCTAACCACTGTGCCACGTGCCGCCCGAAATTGGTACTTCTACACTAGATCCCGAGTATATAAATAATCAATTGTAAAACTTTCTGTTCTATGCTGTATTCCTCTGAGGCTGCAGATAATTGTAGTTTTCATTCATTTTTGACAAACCTGATCTTCCAACTTGAGCCCTGCTAATAGGTCTGCGCTAGATAATCCCCTTCCAACTCTGGAAGTAGATCACGCCATCAAGGTGCTACAGAGTCAGCACGGGCAGCAGTGTTGCTACACAGCTCCAGGCTCCTACGTTTGATTCCCCGCTGGGTCATTGTCTGTGCGGAGTCTGCACGTTCTCCCCGTGTCTGCGTGGGTTTCCTCTGGGTGCTCCGGTTTCCTCCCACAAGTCCCAAAAGACGTGCTTGTTAGGTGAATTGGACATTCTGAATTCTCCCTCTGTGTAGCCAAACAGGCGCTAGAATGTGGCGAAGGTTTTTCACGGTAACCTTCATTGTAGTGTTAATGTAAGCCTACTTGTGACAATAAAGATTATTATTATTATTAAGTCATAAGGCTCCAGGACATGATGGTTGATTTTTATTTTAAAATCCTCTTCATATTAAACTTCCCTGCTGAGCTTGGTCTTGTCAGATTGGCTTTCTTAAAGTATCTTTCCTATACTTTAAATTAGGCAAATACCCCCCCTGGGCAGCTCCTATCGCCCTATTTCTCTGCCAAACACAGATTACAAGATACCTTTGCCCTTTGTTTAGAGTCCATTTTAGTCATTATTATCTTTTCTGTTCAATCTTGCTTTTTTGAGGGTCAACAGTCATTCTCTAATTTAAGGCGACCATTTAATATTATTTACTCCATGACTCCTTCTCCCTTTCCAGAAGTTTTAACTTCCAAGGATGCTGAAAAAGCATCTGACCGTGTAGAACGGGATTATTTATTCAAAGTTTTAGGAAGATTTGGCGCAAACTTCTTAGTTTGGAAGATTAAGTGCTGCCGCTGGGATTGAATTGCGTGCGATTTGCATTGTTGTTGGGGGCACTATTCAGGAAACTATGGAAATTCGGCATGTCCACATTTACTCTTACCAATTTTTACAGACTGTACCCAGAACAGGAGGACCAAAACCTGGTGGGCTCATGATTGAGCTTGGCCGTTGTTGATACAGCTAGGGTATGGGGGTGTCCAGAGGAGTGACCTGATGACCAGAGGCCTTCTGAGCATTTAAAGAACACAGGCAGCACTCAGCAGTCTGAACAGCCAGAAGACTGTAAGTAGCACCAAAGGGGTGCATTTAAAAGACAGGCTGCAGCAATGGCGGTCTGGGCCAGGCCATCCCAATCTCGAGGGGGGACACCCCAAGTCCATGGTCTCGGCACCAAGTCACCACCTGCTACTGTTCCCCAGCCCGGGTAGCCATCCCTCAGCAAGCCCAACTGTTTTCAATGGTTTTTCAGTTTTTTCAGCCTCTCGCTCCCCCTCCTCAACCATGGCACCCTGTCCACGTTTGTAAATACTTGTAGTAATTCACGCCCACGAGCCTTCCGCCTGAAAGGAGTGGAGCATGGCGGAAGGACGGAGCATACCGTGTCCAACCCGCTAATCACATTTAAATGCATGCAAATGCCAGCTTTGCAGTACAAACCTTGATTTCGCCACCAAGGAGGGACAGGTGCTTGGCACCCGAATCGGCCAGGCGTGGACCTCGATCTTGGCCAGACACCGGATTTTCCATCCGATCGTGATTTGGGTTTCCGGCAGTGCAAAGCGGAGACCTCAGCCCTTGGTTTTGGTCCAGTTTTTCTCTTGTGGAATAAAATTTTATATTCACCAGCTGTTGCTTTAATCCATACAAATCCTTCATACTCTGCTTATTTTTCCCTCCACAGAGACACCAGACAGGGCTGTCGAATATCTGTGACACGTGATTTCAGCAATCTTTTTAAGTGTAACTTCAGGCCTTTGTTAGAATGCACAAAGAAACAATTTGCCTGTTGGTCAGCTCTGTCCCTATCACTTCTGTCAAAATGATAATTTAATCTAAAAATCTTTTCAGACTATTCCTATTTTTATTTTAAATACTTTAAAAAATATTCTCGACTAATTGAATTCCGGTTTTATGGAATAGAAAACACCCACAAAATCATTAAAATCTTTTTAGAAAGACTAAAATGACAAGGAGGTCTTACTCTGCAAATGTTTTGCTTTATTATTGGTCTCCTAATATTTCTTCAGCCAGAGGGTGATGAAGCTGCGGAATTCATTGCCGCAGAACGCTGTGGAGGCCAAGTTAATAATAATCCTTATTGTCACAAGTAGGCTTACATTAACACTGCAATGAAGTTACTGTGAAAAGCCCCTAGTTGCCACATTCTAACGCCTGTTTGGGTACACAGAAGGAGAATTCAGAATGTCCAAATTACAAACAGTACGTCTTTCAGGACTTGTGGGAGGAAACCGGAGCACCTGGAGGAAACCCACGCAGACACGGGGAGAACGTGCAGTCAGTGACCCAGCCTGGAATCGAACCTGGGACCCTGGAGCTGTGAGGTCACAGTGCTAACCACTGTGCTACCGTGCTGCCCATCTGATCGTCTTTAAGACAGAGATAGATAGGTTCTTGATTATTAAAGGGATCAGGGTTTATGGGGAGAAGGCAGAAGAATGGAGATGAGAAACATATCAGCCATGATTGAATGGCGGAGCAGACTCGATGGGCCAAATGGACTAATTCTACTCCTATGTCCGTGATTTTGAGCAAGGTGACAGGCGCTGCCAGCCCTGGAAGCCCACTCCCGCCTCAACCATGGTCCCCATGCTTGTGGCCATGGAGCACAGGAGCTGTGCCACACCCCTCTGGGACTGTGCTATGTCCCTCTGGGACTGGGCCACGTCCTCTGGGACTGGGCTACTTCCTTCTGGGACTGTGCCACATCACTCAGGGACCGTGACACATCACTCAGTGACTGCACCAGGTCCTGTGTCTGCTTCAGGTCAGCCCGTGCCAGGCCAATGCTCTCGATGCTCACAACCATGGCCTGTTGTGACTGGGGCACAGTCTGGAGTGCCGCTGCAATGTCCATGTGGCCCTGGTACATGGCTGCTTGTGACATGGCCGTCCTGTACTGTGCCTCAGCCACTACCCACACACAGTGCCTCAGGCCTTGGCCATCCTGACCCATGGCCCAAAACCTCACAGGCAAGGCCTCCACCCCGGGCACCACCCGTGCGGCGTTGGCCTGAGTAGCACGCATGACCGGCACCGTCTCCTGCTCCTGCAGGCAGTTGGACCCCTCCAACTGCACCTGCAGGTGCTGGATGGTTGCTGACACCTCCTCATGTAGTCCCCAACTCTGCACCTGTATCTCCAACGTTGATGAGACCGTCCTTTCCAGAAGCCTGAGCCCCGTCTGGATGGCAGTTGCCTTCTGACCGTCCGCCCCCTCAACATTCCTACCCGCGCCTGAAGTACTGCTGCATGTGTGTGGTGTGCACCAAATAGTGTCCCAGAAGCCTCCTCGCCAAGGTGAGTGTCTCTGGGATGGTGGAGGGTGTAGGTGATGTCATGATATGCAAACATGCAGCTAATGAACACATAGAATAGGACACGATCAATGAGCAGTCAGGACACTCAGGGGTGGCATCTCACTATAAAAGGGATGAGGCACTCACACCCCGCCTCTTTCCACAGACCAACATCTACAGAGTGAGACAGGGTGCCACTGTGAGGTGGACACCAACAAAAATCTTCGAGCGCTATATATTCAAGCAGCGATTGCAAGGTAAAGACGAATCCTTTACCTCATATTTAACTAACCTTAGACTGGTAGCGCAATCCTGCAACTTCGGTGATATCACTGACTCCATGATCAGAGACCAAATTGTTTTTGGAGTTCACTCTGTTTCTCTGAGGCAGCAATTACTGAAGATCAAGCATATGACACTGCCAGTCGCGATTGAAACATGCACAGTGCATGAGCACTCTAAAAATCACTATTCCCAGTACAAAACGGCAGAAAATGATAGACTAGCCTCCCACGAGGCGGAGGCTGTGCAGGCCATTTCGCGTGCTCTTCTCGGGGCCCGACGCATGCGTGATGCGAACAGGATAACGAAGCGGCCGAAACACGAAAGGTGCAGACGCCTGAGAACCGCAGTGCGCATGTGCAATGACGCATGGAGCGTCAGGACACCAACGTCATGACGTATTCAAACTGTGGCACCACCCATTTAAAGAAACACTGCCCTGCAAGAGGCAGACGCTGTTTAAACTGTGGGAAGCCAGGCCACTATGCAGCCCTGTGCAGATCTGCACCACCAGTCAGGAGCCAGCGCTCCCAATTCCGACGACGGCGCATCCGGAGTGTGCAACAACGCCTACAGGATTCTGATCCCGGCAGTGCAACGGATCCAGATGCTGAATGCCTGGACAACGCCTACCGTGTGGGCATTATTACAACATGTGAATATGCCACATCAGACACATCACAAGTCCAGTCAATCCTAGCTGTGGATTCCAAGGACGAATGGTGAGCAGTGATGAAGGTCAACCACTGCCCCATCCAGTTCAAGCTGGACACAGGTGCCTCTGCCAACCTCCTCTCACAGGCAGACTTCAGATGCATTAAGAAGCCCCCCACGGTCCTTCCAGCTGCCTGCAAGCTCCTGGATTACAACGGGAATGCCATCACGGCACTGGGATCCTGCCATCTGCACATATCCAACCGACACACACAAGCACGGTTACGCTTTGAAATTGTTAAGCCAGACAGGGCATCCCTACTATGTGCGCACGCCTGCAAGCAGCTGAACCTCATTCAAAGGGTTTACGCCACGACATCTTCCCATGTGGATCTTCAGGCCGGCATTGACGACATCCTCGCCCATTATCCAGATGTGTTCAATGGGATGGGCACGCTGCCGTATCGATACAAGATTCTGCTATGACCTGATGCCAAGCCAGTGGTCCACGCACCACGATGAGTCCCTACTCCACTGAGGGAGCGCCTGAAGGCACAGCTGAAGGATCTTCAGCAAAAAGGCATCATATCCAAGGTCATCGAACCGACTGACTGGGTCAGCTCGATGCTGTGCGTAAAGAAGCCTTCGGAGGATCTGCGCATCTGAATTGATCCCAAGAATCTCAATAAGAATATCATGTGGGAACGTAACCCCATCCTGAAGCGGGAGGAACTCACGAGTGAGATGGCACATGCGCGCTTCTTCACCAAATTGGATGCATCACAGGAATTTTGGCAAATTCAGCTGGAAGAATCCAGCAGAAGGCTCTGCACCTTCAACATGCCTTTGGGCAGATACTGCTACAATCGCATGCCATTTGGCATCATCTCTGCATCGGAGATATTCCATTGCATCATTGAGCTGATGATGGAAGGCATTGAATGGGTTTGTGTGTACGTGGACGACATCATTATATGGTCCACGACCCCTGAAGAACATGTGTCCCGTCTCCAGAAGGTATTCCGCCGTGTAAATGCCAACCGCCTAAAGTTAAACAGGTCCAAATGCTGTTTTGGCCATCGACGCTCAGGTTCCTAGGCGACCAGATCTCCCAGCATGGTGTGCGCCCGGACACAGACAAAATCAAGGCCATCGAGGCGATGAAGGTCCCTGAGGACAAAAAGGCGGTGTTGCGCTTCTTGGGTATGGTCAATTTTCTGGGCAAGTTCATTCCAAACATGGACACACACACCACGGCCCTATGCAACCTGGTGAAAAAGTCAACTGCCTTTGAGTGGAAGGCAGCACACCAGACAGAGTGGCTGGAGCTGAAAGCCAAGCTCACCACTGCACCAGTCCTGGCATTCGGCCGGACCAGGAGACAAAGATATTCACAGATGCGAGTCAGGATGGTATCGGTGCGGTGTTGCTTCAACGAGATGACACATCATCCTGGGCACCAGTAGCCTACGCATCAAGGGCGATGACGCCCACTGAAACCAGATATGCTCAGATTGAGAAGGAGTGCTTGGGTCTTCTCACCGGCATCCTCAAATTTCATGATTATGTCTATGGCCTGCCGACATTCACTGATGCATTGTCCCGCTCCGTCACCTCGCCCAGTGAGCCGCTGGAGATCATCCAGCACATCAAATCGCAGGTGCAGCTGTGTGCTAGCACTCTCCCGGCAACAGATGAGAAGGTAGTTCTCATCCGTGATGAGACAGCCAAGGACCCCCTCTTGCAGCGCGTCATCCACAACCTCATCAATGGCTGGCAGAAAGGGCAGTGCCCACAATTTTACAATGTGAAGGATGACCTGACGGTGATTGATGCTATCCTCCTCAAGCTGGACAGGATTGTCATTCCGCTCAGTCTCCAGAGCTTGGTGCTGCGCCAGATTCATGAGGGACACTTGGACGTCGAGAAATGCAGACGCAGAGCCCGGCAAGCTGTCTACTGGCCTGGCATCAGCGACATCACAAACATGGTCCTGAACTGTGCTACCGTCAGCGGTTCCAGCCAGCGCAGAGCAAGGAGACGCTCCAACAGCATGACATAGTGACCTCTCCGTGGTCTAAGGTTGACATCGACCTCTTTCATGTGAATGGTCGCGACTACGTATTGATCACCAACCATTTCTCGAATCACCCTGAGGCGTGAAGCTCCCGGACCTCACCTCTCGGACCATCATCAAAGCCTATAAGGAGACGTTCTCAAGGCATGGCATCCCAATCACCGTAATGAGCGACAATGGCCCGTGCTTTAGCAGTCGAGAATGGTCCACGTTTGCCAGGTTATACAATTTCCAGCATGTCACCTCCAGTCCACACTATCCACAGTCCAATGGAAAAGTCGAGAAAGGGGTGCACATTGTGAAACAGCTCACCTGCAAGGCCGCGGACTCTGCTTCCGACATACACCTTGCACTGCTCGCGTACAGAGCGACTCCATTGTCCACTGGCATGTCGTCGGCTCAACTCCTGATGAACAGGGACCTGCGGACGACGCTTCCAGCCATACACCTGCCCAACCTGGATCACCTCCCGGTGCTGCAGAAGATGCAGCAGCTCAGAGACCGTCAAAAGCAGGGCTATGATGCCCATGTCACCAATCTGGCCGTGCTATCCCCGGCAGACACTGTCAGGATCAAGATACCGGATGGTGGGTGGTCTGCCCCGGCTGTCGTTGTTTGACAGGCCGCGCCCCGCTCGTATGTTGTACGTATGGCTGATGGCTCCATCATGCGAAGGAATCGACGGGCACTGCGCAAAGTTGCCAGCCCGCAACCACTTTCTCCGCCATTTCCATATGTTGAATTGCCACCTCCTGATACCTCGCACCACGAGGCCACCAGTCACGCTTCCATCCCACCTGTCAAGGCGCCGTCGTCCCCTCCGCGACCTCTCCAGCAGTTGACCAGGATCAGACACAAGCCTCAGAGACTGGACTTGTGAACGTTTGTTTTGTTTGCTCTGTTCTGTTGTCGTCCGTCAGTCACGTTAGACAGACTCATTCACATGTAAATACATTCACATACGCCTGCATGCAGCTAATGAACACATAACACATAGAATAGGACACGACCAATGAGCAGTCAGGACACTCAGGGATGGTATCTCACTATAAAAGGGATGAGGCACTCACACCCCGCCTCTTTCCACAGACCAACATCTAAAGAGTGAGACAGGGTGTATCTAGAGGGAGACAGGGTGTATCCTCAGCACCACACCCAGCACGTGGCTTAGAGCAAGGCTGGTTCAGTTAGACTGAGTTACTACATTTAGATTAGCAGAGAGTCGAACTCATTGAGAACTGTGCTAATAGTTCAATAAAACATATTGAACTCACTTCAAAGTCTGGAGCATCTTTTACTCAAAACTGCATCAAGTGGCAGCTTGTGTTATTCCAAATTACATAACACAACAGGTGACAGCAGTGGTGTGACGTTGCTGTTGTCCCCGGAATGTTACAGAGATGTGGTGGGGAGTGTGGAGTCCCACCCCGTTGCCCGCTGGGAAGCAGGGTTGCGGCTGGGGCGGGGGACACCAACCGGTCATGCCTCGTCGGGAAGTGAACCTGCAAGACAAAAGGCAACGCATGGTTAGATCGCGGGTGGACATAGTATGGGAAGGGGAGGGGTGACTCACATCACAATGCATTGGGGGCTCTCTTGATTGTGCCATGCCGACCTCTGCTTCTGCAACTGCCCGCACCCCCACCCCGCTGACCAAGGCCGGATGGGATATCTCCCCGGAGGACGAAGAGGAGTACCCACAACAGTGTTGCACTTGCAGTCTCAGGAACCAATCCAGTCAAGGCTACCAGAATTGACTGCGAATGTGTCGCCCTGGCCAGGTGATACAAGCTCCCCGAGCCAGGGTTTTGCACATTTCCCTGCCTGAGGAAGAAGACCTAATGGAGTCAAACTGCATCATGGCCCCAAAGTAGACCCAATTAGAATAAAGCTTCAAGTCAACGGTTACCCCTTGAATTTCGACAAGGGGGCTGCTGTCTCTCTTATCAGACAACAAACTTTCTGTAGGTTCTGCATGGGAATCCTGCGCCTGGGCTTGAGGGATACCAAGACCTGGCTGGCAACATACACAAGGAACCATTGACCATCTTCTGTACCATGGTGCCCCCGGTTACCCACAGATAACAGTCAGCTAGGCTACCACTGCTAGTGGTACAAGGATCCGGACCCAGCTTCCTCGTCTGTGATTGGTTACAAAGACTCTGCCTGGACTGGCAACAAATCTTCCAGATGGGTACTGGTGGTCTGTACGAAGTCCTCGGAAAGTATCCTGAGATTTTTCAGGAGGGCCTGGGGAAAATAAAGGGGGCCAAAGCAAAAATTTATGTTGACCCGGAGGCCCAGCCCAAATATTTCAGGGGCTAGCCAGTCTCGTATGCCCTACTTAGGAAAGTGGATAAAGAATTGAGCGAAATCAAGAGCTTAAACATCATGCGCCCACTCCAGTTCGCAGAGTGGGCAACGCCAGTGGTCCCGGTGATGAAGCCAGACAAGTCCATCCAACTGTGTGGTGATTATAGGATGACAGTAAACAGGACCTCCTGCTTGGGCTGGTACCCCATGTCGTGCATAGATGTTCCGCATGCAAAGTTGGCAGGGGTCACTCATTCACAAACCTTGACATGAGCCATGTGTACCTCCTGTTGGAGTTAGATGCGGTGTCACAAAAATATGTCACCATCAAAACACACAGGAGGTTGTACAAGTACACGCGGCTTCCATTCCGGATGTCATCAGCATGTGCGATTTTCCAGGGGTAATGGAAAACATCTTCCAAGGGCTTCTCAGGGTGGCTGGCTATCTGGACAGTGTGCTCATTATAGGAACCACTGAGAAACAACACCTGGAAAACCTGGAAGAGGTCCTCCGATGTAAGTGTCTTCCTGAAGAGAGTGTGTTCCAGGTGGAAGAGGTCACATACCTTGGATATCACATCAATAAGGACAGGTTGCAGAGAAAGGTCCAGGCTATCAAGGGAGCCCCGACACCTGAGAACGCTACAGAGCTGAGGTAGTTTTTAGGGCTTGTTAATTATTGTGGGAAGTTCATCCTGAGCTTGGCTACCTTGTTAACGCCCCTACATGCAGTGTTAAAGAAGAACCAGAGATGGGCATGGAAAGCACCGCAGGTGGAAGCATTCACCAGAGTGAAGCAGCAATTGTTACCAATCTAACTATGGACGCACTACATTCCATCAAAGCCACTCATCCTCACATGTGATACCTCTCCATATGGCACTGAGGCAGTGTTGTCCCAACGTTGGGGCGATGGGGATGGACTAGCCGAAAGCTTTATGCATCCAGAACCCTGGTCGACACAGAGCACCACTATGTGCAAATTGAGAAGGGAGGGCTGGCCATGATAAAGAACCTCCACCAGTATGTCTACGGGTGTCATTTCACTGTGAACACAGACCATAAGCCCATACTTGGCCTCTTTAAGGAAGAAAGATGACACCATCAATAGCTTCAGCCAGACTCCAACGATGGGAACTGCTGTTGGCAGTGTATGAGTACACCTTTGAACATTGTCCAGGAGCACAGATCACACATATGGATATCCTCAACTGGCTCCTACTGTTGTAAGCCCCCATCCTCGCCAGTAGTGGATGAAGTTGTACTGACATTGAACTTTATTGACACCATCCTCGCGACAGCCGCACAATTCCGCACATGGACCCAAAGCGATCCTACGTTGGCGAAATTGCACCACATCGTATTACATGCTGGACGACAAGAAAACCTCCGGAGGAACTGTGGGCCTATCTGGCAAAAGAACAGGAGGGCAGTGTGAAGGGCGCCATCCCCCTGTGGGGAGCCCGTGTGGTCATCCCACAGCCAGGTCAGCGCACAATCTTGCAAGATTTGCCGAGCAGACACCTCGGTGTTTCCAAGGTGAAGATGCTGACAAGGAGTTATGGCCAGGGCTCGACGATGATATTGAATGAATGGTGCAACAATGTGCAGCTTGTGAGGAACACCAGAAGCTACCTAGGTCAACCTCGCTCCACCCTTATGAGTGACAGGGACACCCCTGGTGCGTTTTCATGCCATCTTTGCCGGGCCCTTCATGGGTCAATGTTGGTCCTGATAGATGCCCACTCAAAGTGGGTGGACGTGCACCAAATGTTTGATTTGATTTGATTTGATTTATTGTCACATGTACCGAAGTGCAGTGAAAAGTATTTTACTGCGGCCGAGGGAACGTACACAGTACGTACATAGTAGGCAAAAGAATAATCAACAGAGAACATTGACAAATGGTACATCGACAAACAGTGATTGATTACAGTGCAGAACAAGGGGACAAACAAAGCAAATACATGAGCAAGAGCAGCATAGGGTGTCGTGAATAGTGTTCTTACAGGGAACAGATCAGTCCAAGGGGGAGTCGTTGAGGAGCCTTGTAGCTGTGGGGAAGAAGCTGTTCCTATGTCTGGATGTGCGGGTCTTCAGACTTCTGTACCTTCCGCCTGATGGAAGGATCTGGAAGAAGGTAATGCCTGGGTGGGAGGGGTCTCTAATAATGCTCTCTGCCTAACAGAGGCAGCGGGAGGTGTATACAGAATCAATGTGGGGGTGGCAAGCCTGTGTGATGCGTTGGGCTGACTTCACCACACTCTGCAGTTTCTTGCGATCTTGGACCGAGCAGTTGCCATACCAGGCTGTGATGCAGCCGAATAGGATGCTCTCTATCGCACATCTGTAGAAGTTGTTGGGCTTTCTTGACTGTTGCATCAATGTGAGTGGACCAGGACAGAATGTTGGTTATGGTGACCACCAGGAACTTAAAGCTATCGACCATCTCCACTTCGGAGCCATTGATGCAGACTGGAGTGTCTGTCGTGCTATGCTTCCTGAAGTCGATGATCAGTTGCACAGGGAGGGGTCAAGTCCAAGATTGCAGAGTTTGGTTATTAGTCTTGTCGGGATGATGGTGTTGAAGGCACCATCCCACAGAAAAGAAAGGTTATCAGAGGGGGGATTAGGCAGCCATGGCTGACAAAGGAAGTTAGGGAATGCATCAAAGCAAAAGAGAAAGCCTATAATGTGGCAAAGAGTAGTGGGAAGTCAGAAGATTGGGAAGGCTACAAAAACAAACAGAGGATAACAAAGAGAGAGATACGGAAAGAGAGGATCAAATTTGAAGGTAGGCTAGCCAGTAACATTAGGAATGATAGTAAAAGTTTCTTTAAATACATTAAAAACAAACGGGAGGCACAAGTTGACATTGGGCCGCTCCAAAATGACGCTGGTAATTTTGTGATGGGAGACATGGAAATAGCCGAGGAACTGAATAAGTACTTTGCGTCAGTCTTCACAGTAGAAGACATGAGTAATATCCCAACAATTCCGGAGAGTCAGGGGACAGAGTTGAATATGGTAGCCATCACGAAGGAGAAAGTGCTAGAGAAACTAAGAGGTCTAAAAATTGACAAATCTACAGGCCCAGATGGGCTACATCCTAGAGTTCTAAAGGAGATAGCTGAAGAAATAGTGGAGGTATTGGTGATGATGTTTCAACAGTCACTGGAGTCAGGGAAAGTACCGGAGGATTGGAAAATCGCTGTTGTAACCCCACTGTTCAAGAAGGGAACAAGGAAAATGATGGAAAATTATAGGCCAATTAGCCTGACCTCGGTTGTTGGCAAGATTCTAGAATCCATTGTTAAGGATGAGATTTCTAAATTCTTGGAAGTGCAGGGTCGGATTAGGACAAGTCAGCATGGATTTAGTAAGGGGAGGTCGTGCCTGACAAACCTGTTAGAGTTCTTTGAAGAGATAACAAATAGGTTAGACCAAGGAGAGCCAATGGATGTTATCTATCTTGACTTCCAAAAGGCCTTTGATAAGGTGCCTCACGGGAGACTGCTGAGTAAAGTAAGGGCCCATGGTATTCGAGGCAAGGTACTAACATGGATTGACGATTGGCTGTCAGGCAGAAGGCAGAGAGTTGGGATAAAAGGTTCTTTTTTGGAATGGCAACCGGTGACGAGTGGTGTCCCGCAGGGTTCAGTGTTGGGACCACAGCTGTTCTCTTTATATATTAACGATCTAGATAACGGGACTGAGGGCATTCTGGCTAAGTTTGCCGATGATACGAAGATAGGTGGAGGGGCAGGTAGTATGGAGGAGGTGGGGAGCCTTCAGAAAGATTTAGACAGTTTAGGAGAGTGGTCCAAGAAATGGCTGATGAAATTCAACGTGGGCAAGTGCGAGGTCTTGCACTTTGGAAAAAAGAATAGAGGCGTGGACTATTTTCTAAACGGTGACAAAATTCATAATGCTGAAGTGCAAAGGGACTTGGGAGTCCTAGTCCAGGATTCTCTAAAGGTAAACTTGCAGGTTGAGTCCGTAATTAAGAAAGCAAATGCAATGTTGTCATTCATCTCAAGAGGCTTGGAATATAAAAGCAGGGATGTACTTCTGAAGCTTTATAAAGCATTAGTTAGGCCCCATTTAGAATACTGTGAGCAATTTTGGGCCCCACACCTCAGGAAGGATATACTGGCACTGGAGCGGGTCCAGCGGAGATTCACACGGATGATCCCAGGAATGGTAGGCCTAACATACGATGAACGTCTGAGGATCCTGGGATTATATTCATTGCAGTTTAGGAGGTTGAGGGGAGATCTAATAGAAACTTACAAGATAATGAATGGCTTAGATAGGGTGGATGTAGGGAAGTTGTTTCCATTAGCAGGGGAGACTAGGACCCGGGGGCACAGCCTTAGAATAAAAGGGAGTCACTTTAGAACAGAGATGAGGAGAAATTTCTTCAGCCAGAGAGTGGTGGGTGTGTGGAATTCATTGCCACAGAGGGCAGTGGAGGCCGGGACGTTGAGTGTCTTTAAGACAGAAGTTGATAAATTCTTGATTTTTCGAGTGATTAAGGGCTATGGAGAGAGAGCGGGTAAATGGAGTTGAAATCAGCCATGATTGAATGGTGGAGTGGACTCGATGGGCCGAATGGCCTTACTTCCACTCCTATGTCTTATGGTCTTATGGTCTAAGGCGGAGCTGTAGTGAATGAATAGGTGTCTTACATAGGTGTCCTTGTTGTTCAGGTGATCGAGTGTTGATTGTAGAGCCAGGGAGATGGCATCTGCTGTGGACCGGTTGTGGTGATGGGCAAACTGCTGTGGATCGAGACCGTCTGGGAGGCTGGCAGTGATCAGTCTCATGAGTAGCCGCTCAAAGCATTTCATGATAACAGACGTCGGGGCCACCGGTCGGTAGTCATTGAGGTAGTTGATTCGTTGAGGCGTTGATGTCTTCCACCACATCGCGAATCACTGTGGAGAGGTTGTGCGAATCGTTCAGCACCTATGGGATCCCAGAGGCAATGGTACCTCCTTTACCAGCGAGGAATTCCAGGTGTTTATGTGCGTCAATGGGGTGAAACATGTCCAAACCTCCCCATACCACCCATCCGCAAATGGTCTGGCTGAGTCCAGGCATTTAAACAGGGCCTGAATAAACAGACTGCAGGGTCCATTGAAACAAAGCTGGCATGGTTTTTATTCAATTACTGAACATCGCCGAACATCATCACTGGGGTAGCGGTGGCAGAATTGCTGACGGACTACGCCTCTTGTCACACATGAGTTTAACGTTCCCAAGTCTTGGCATGAAGGTGGAAAGAAAGCAGGACCACGAGAAGAGATATGATCACAGAATGTGTGACAGAGGTTGTACACCAGGGGATGGTGTTCACGTTCCAAATTTGGGGGGCGTCACCCAGTGGGTCCCAGGGACTGTAATGGAGAGAACAGGGTCAGTTTCTTACAGTCAGGATTCGAGACTGGTCTGGAGGGGGTTCCCTCGGTTGCCGGGATACACCCTGCTGGAGCGACTGCTGCTCCCGGTTGTGGAAGGGGAGGGAAGAATTGGGGATATATACAAGTGGCTGGAGGGGGGAGGGGGGTGGGGGGGGAGCAGGGAGGCGAGCGGGTGGTGAAGATCAAGGAGAAATGGGAAGCGAATTGGGAGGGGAGATCAATTGGGGAGCATGGAGTGAGGCACTGCGTAGGATAAACGCAACCTCCTCATGTGCAAGGATGAGCCTGATACAGTTTAAGGTGGTGCACAGGGTGCATATGACTCGGGCGAGAATGAATGGGTTCTTTCAGGGGGTAGCAGATTAGTGTGAGAGGTGTGGGCGGGGGCCAGCGAATCACGCGCACATGTTTTGGGGTTGCGAAAAATTGGGACGATTCTGGGCGGGAGTGTTCGCGGTCTTAGCCAGGATAGTGGAGGAGGAGGTGGACCCGGACCCTTTGGTGGCGATATTTGGGGTCTCAGAGAAGCCGGAGCTCATGGAGAGGAGGAAGGCCGATTACTTGCCCTTCGCCTCTCTGATTGCACGGCGCCGAATTTAGCTGGATTGGCGGTCGGCATCACCACCGGGGGGTAGCGGCTTGGTTGGATGACCTGTGCTTCCAGCGATTAGAGAAGATAAAGTATGAGTTAAGGGGCTCTTCAGAGGAATTTGAGGACAGGTGGGGGATGTTTGTGACCGTGTTTGAGGGGCTATTCGTCGCGGGGGAAGGGGATGAAAAAGAGGAATAATCTGTACAGACTGTATAGTTGATTATGGGGAAGCATGTTTCCCGGAGTGTTTGTTCGCTGTAACCTGTTTTGATACATGTTTGTAATAAAATACATTTTGTAAAAAAAGAATTCGAGACTGGACGGTGCAAAAGCACCTGCATCATCTCAAGGACAAGGTGCCAACCCCGTCATCAGTAGTCCCAGTTGGGACCTTTGAGCTGTAAGCCACATTACTTTGTGCTGGTTTATTAAATGTTGTTTAACTTACCTTATGATGCAAAAGGAAGGAAATACTTGTTATACAGGGGTGCAACTGGGATGACCTCGAAGATTGATTGTGTGAATGGGTATATATTCTCTGGAATTTAGGAGAATGAAGGGTGATCTCATTAAAACATATATGATTCTGAAGGGGCTTGACATGGTAGATGTGATAATTCTTAAATCTTTACCCGTCAGTCTGGCCTCAATAAAACTCGAGATGGATTTGTAGGCATAGCATTAGTTATTTTTATTCGACTTGCAAGTCTGACTCGTTTCACAGAAACCCAGGACACAACTAGTCTCCTAGCTATCCAGAATCGAGTGATTCTGTAGAACAAAGAAATCTCTACCAACACATTCAAATGGCATCAAGTTTCACATACACGATTCCCATAGGTCATCCTATACCCCTCCTGACCTGGCCATACATCCTGATTAGCTCACTTCTCATCCCTTCCTCTGGCCTCCTATTACCCAGCATCCTTTTCTCCTCATTCTCTAACACCCTCCCCTTCCTTTGCCATGCTCTCTGGAAGCCTTTGTCTGTGAACTAACATGAATTAGACCGGCCTATATCTACATTACAGTAACTAATATCTTTAAAGTAACTATTTTGTATCACATTCGTCAGATGGAGAGGAGCTGTTTCCCCTGGCTTTACAGCTGGGGAGTATAGTCTGAAAATGAGGGGGCAGGTAAAGGAAGGGGCAAGAGATTTAGAGGGAATGTGAGGAAACATTTGTTCACCGAGGGTGGTGGAAGTCTGGAATGCAATGCATGGTGGTGGAGGCAGAGACTCTCACGAGATTTAAGAAGTATTTAGATAAGCACTTGCAATGCCAAGGCATATATGGCTATGGACTGGAAAATAGGATTAGAATACTTAGGTAGTTGTTTTTGACTGGTGCAGATGATGGGCTGAAGGGTCTTTTCTGTGCTGTAGACCTCTAAGACTCTTTGGGCATGATCTACCTGAATGGGAACAGAATTCCATAGCGAGCACATTTAACCGGGTGTTTCCTGGTGCTCGGGGCACTGAGAAACACCATGCTATTGAATGCCCATTCAGGTAGATACGGGGCTGCAGTAGGGAATGCCCTGCGCAGATTTAAAAATGGCGTCCTGATCTCTCGATCCCCAAAGCGAATCCTGACCCCCCACCAAAGCCCCAACTCGCCTATAAGAGGGTCTTCAGGCCCTCCTCCCACAACCACCCACACCTACGCAGGGTACCCCTGCAGGAAAACCCGGGCCTGGTCTACAGCACAGGAAAAATACCAGCCTGGCACCCTAGCAGTTCCCCTGCCAGTTGGCAATACCACCTGGGCACCTTGGCAGTGCCAGGCTGGCATCCAGATGGTACTGCCAGGGCATCAGGTTGGCAGTACCAAGGTGCCCAAGTGGCACCAGCAGTGACAGGGTGCCACCCTGCCCACAGATCAAGCACCTGTGGACCTCCAATCCCTGGGAGACCCCCACTAGTGCCATTCCATCTGGTCCCCATTTGTGGAGACCAGCACTGAATGGCACTCATCCAAGATCCCAAGGCGAGGGGGTGAGATCCCATTGCCTTGGATAAATCGTGGGAGAGCATATTAGAGTGAGACTAGTTGTCTCACTCAAATATGCAGATTGCCAACAGGTGATCGGCCCACAATGGGCGGGAGTCACATAGCGACCTCGCGAGACGTGACGAGGTGGTAGATCCCGGAAGAGGAATCTCCCAGCCTCTACCAGCCATGTTGCGCCGCGCTGCCTTTTGGGCGAAATGAGGCCGGTCGATTGCGCCCTATGACTCCAGCTATTTCTCATGTTCAAACTTGTATTTATGCCACTCCTCCAATTGTCCCAATACACTTAGCAGCTAAGTAGTTAGTTCATTATGCAGTCATAGATGTTTACAGCATAGAAACGGGCCATTCGGCCCAGCTGCCCAGTTTCTATCACTAAGCTAGTCCCACTTGCCCGCATTTGACCCATATTCCTCTGTACCCACCCTGCCCATGTAACTGTCTAACTGTTTTTTAAAGGACAAAATCATACCTGCCTCTCCCACTGCCTCTGGCAGCCCGTTCCAGATACTCACCACCCTCTGTGTGAAAACATTTCCCCTCTGGTCTCTTTTGGATCTCTCCCCTCTCACTTTAAACCTATGCCCTCTAGTTCTAGACTCCACTCCCTTTGGGAAAAGATGTTGACTATCTACCTTATCTATGCTCCTCATTATTTTATAGACCTCTATAAGATCACCCCTAAGCCTCCTATGCTCCGGGGAAAAAGTCCCAGCCTTATAACTCAGACCATCAAGTCCTGGTAGCATCCTTGTAAATCTCTTCTGCACTCTTTCTAGTTTAACAATATCCTTCCTATAATGGGGTGACCAGAACCGAACACAGTATTCCATGTGTGGTCTTATCAATGTCTTGTACAACTTCAACACGACGTCCCAACTCCTGTATTCAATATTCTGACCAATATAACCTAGCATGCTGAATGCCTCCTTCACCACCCTGTCCACCTGCGACTCCACTTTCAAGGTGCTATGAACCTGTATCCCTAGATCGCTTTGTTCTGTAACTAACTGAGTAGGTCCTGCCCTGATTTGATCTACCAAAATGCATCACCTCTCATTTATCCCAATTAAACTCCATCTGCCATTCATTGGCCCACTGGCCCAATTGGCCAGATAAAAAGAAAACATTTCTCTTCCTTCCTGTAATTATTTTTCCACATGCCAGAGTTTCCATCCCTCTTTTTATGCTGTTCCACTTTCATTATTCCTCTTTCTGTCTTCTGTCTCTGTGCATGTTTCACATGCAATTTTCTAATCGCCCTTTCTGTCTTCAAATCATCCTCTTCCTATCTTCTATATATTTATTGGAACCACTGGGAAATAGTGTGGGCAAATTTGTAATTTTCTAGATATTCACTATGTTACAAATGTTATTTTTTAAACAAAATATAATGGAATGGGTGAAGGCCCATTATTACAGTTGGATTTCAGAGTCTTTTTTTTGCTACAATTTGATTAGGTTATGAGCAGTCAACCTACAGCTTGGGCGACACATTTAGCTCTTCTGTTTCTGGCACTATTCCATCTAGTATTGTTTCTTCTCTCTAAAGAGCTGAATTTGCATTACCGTGGCTTACTGCTGATTGTTGCTGATTGAGCAGTTTCCCAGGAAATTATTTATTGGAACGGCATGATAATCACTGTTAATAATTTTATGGATGAGTGATGCCAACACTTGCATGACAATGAACACTGACGTCCAAAGGTGCAGCCAGGCAGAAATATCAAGGAAGCTGTGTGTGTGAAAAATAAGATGGAATTGAGAAATTGAGAAAAAATATCAAATGGAATTTATTTCAGAAAAAACTAACGCAAAAAGGTATTTTGCACTTTCAAGCCCATAGTGATAAATGTCTGGTACATCCAGTGCTCATTAGTGTTAACGTGTAGTTGATAATTCATTTTGAATTTGGGGTATAATTTGTTGTGGGGAGATGAAGTAAATTGTAAATTGCAGTGTAATTTGAAAAAGGTAAAATCTCTCCAAAAGATGATAGTACCTAACTGAGGGGACTACAAAATTGGCCCTGAACATTCAAAATGGGCGGCACGGCGGCACAGCGGTTAGCACTACAGCCTTACAACGCCAGGGACCCAGGTTCAATTCCGGCCTTGGGTTACTGTCTGTGTGGAGTTTGCACGTTCTCCCCGTGTCTGCGAGGGTTTCCTCCGGTTGCTCCGGTTTCCTCCCAAAGTCCAAAGGTGTACAAGTTAGGCGGATTGGATTGGCCATGGTAAAATTGCCCCTTGGAGTCCAGGGATGGAAAGGTTGGATGGGGATGGGGTGGGGGAGTGAGCCTGGCTGGGATGTTCTTTCAGAGAGTCTGTGCAGACCTGATGGGTCAAATGGCCTCCTTCTGCACTGTAGCTATTCTATGATTTTAAAATAAAGTGAGTTGTAATAGCATTGATATATTTGATATTCAAAAATGCAAATAATTTACTGTGATTGTTAAACACATAGGAACATAGGAATTAGGAGCAGAAATAGGCCCTTTGAGCGTGCTTCACCATTTAATCCGATCATGGCTGATCTCTTCCCAGTCTCAAATCCGCCTCCCGACATGTTCCTCATATCTCTTTAACCCGTGGATCCACCAAGTGGATATATAGGTTAATGGATTGTAAGAATTTTTACGTAGCTTGAGTACGTTGAAATTATTAACCTAATTTCTGTACTACTGAGGGCTGTACTGTCAGAGAGGCAGTCTTTCAGAAAAAAACATTAAACCAAGCCCGTCTGCCCTTTTTAGTGGACGTTAAAGATTCCACAACACTATTTTGAAGAAGGGCATGGGACTTCTACCTGGTGACCTGGCCAATCCTTCAACCAACATCAATAAAACAGATTATCTAATCATTAGAACATAGAACATTACAGCGCATTACAGGCCCTTCAGCCCTAGATGTTGTGAAACCACTCTAAAGCCCATTATAGAACATAGTTATCATATTGCTGTTTGTGGTACCTTGCGGCGTCCAAATTGTCTGCTTCAAAAGTATTTAAATGGCTACAAAGTGCTTTGGATGTCCTGAGATCATGAAAGGCACGAAATTTAAATGCAACTTCTTTCTTTTTACTGGATAACACGGTGAGTGGTCATAATTTTAACTAGTCAGTTTAAAAAATACCCTTTTCTACTTCCTGCCATGTCCTTCTCAATGATTTATTTCAATCGTATGACCTGCCATCCTCATACCAAGAAGCAAAGTGCTTTCCATTGCTGTATATTCAGAAAATTACTGTTTTGTAGTCTAATCAAGAGTATTCTGGAATTCCTTGATGATTGTGCTGTTGTTGATGTAGTGGCTTTAATCGCCAATGCTAGTTATTGGCTGGTGCTAAGACCTAGAAACGAAACCTGAATTCCTAGCTGCAGACCAAACATGTTGGAGCGGAATGTCACATCAGGAAGACCGTTACACTTTCCAAGATTCTCCAAACATCATTTTTCAAAACACATAAGGGATAACTAATATATACAGATGATACCAGATAGCTATAGTGTTTAAGTAGCTAAATTATAGAGCCACATGGTGCAGTTGAAGTGAATAGCACAGTCACATTTAAGAGGATGCTGGAGAAATATATGAGGCATAAAAGAACAGAAGGATATATTGATGAGGTTAGATGAAGTACCATGGAAGGAGGCTCGTGTGAAGCATAAACTCTTGTATGAATCAGTTGGGCCAAACAACCTATTGCTATGCTGTAAATCAATTGTAATTCTAACTGCAGCCAAAGATCAATATAAAGACAGCCAAAAAGATAGAAGTAAACTTGGAGAGGAGTACTTACTGTTCCTTGTAAGGGAGAGCTATGTTCAAGGTTACTTCATTATCTATGTAGAGTCTATTTCTAACAGGTCAGCATGAAACTGTAAATGTATTTGAACAAACATTTAAATAATATCTTTTGAACAACGGACAATTTGAGTACAAGGCAAAACTAAACTAGTTTTGGGATATTTCGGAATGGCCAGGATGATTCCACAATTTCAAACACAAGGTCTGGATACAGAAAATAAGCTTTTCCGCCATTCTTAAAAAGCCATTAAAAATATATATATATTTTAATGGCATTTGGTTTGTTTTCCATCTGGCATGTTTGCTGGCCAGGAGTGTGATTTCAAATTCCATTTCAGTAACTCTGCAAGTACCACTGCAACAAACTGTACAAGCAGTTATGCAAAAGCAATCAAGAGCGAAAAAAACCTCTTGAGTTCCACCACTCACACCCCCTCAGTATTTTCCCACACAACAGATTGAGGCTGAGCTGGGAACACTCGTCACATGAAAAATCCACCAGAAAGTTGGGTTGAACCTTTCCTTGGAATGGCACGTTGGCGCTCTATTAGACACTACAATCCAGAAATAACTTATATACAAAATCTGTGTATTTAAATGCAATAATTTATGAAAAGAAAGTTGGTAAACATATTCATAAGTCAGAATGACTGCACTTTTAGCAGATCTGCACCTATGAGATAGATGTGAAGAGCCAGCAAAGGTATTTTATCACACACACTATTCTAATCAAAAATGTTTAATTTAAATGATTCTATCGTTTTAAGCAACAAATTCCAGTTTTTATGATATTTGTGGTGTTTGATCCAAATTATTGGGTAATTCAAAATTTTCAGCATAAAAAGACATTAAATTATCAAACTGTATAGGCAACAGAAACTTAGATAACATACTCAGTAGCACAAATTATATAATTGTGTTACTGATTATAACTGAAACTAAACATTCATTATTGTGGACTTCAGGTGACGTCACGTAAGCACAACTCGCACGAGAGATGGCTTCCGGCAGGGTCTTTATTATTGATCCCTTTTACACGGTTTTTCGAGGGGTTTTGGTGTCCAAACCAAGGTTGTTGAGTGGGTGGACACTTTCCCGATGGAAACCCCAAATATTGCCACCAAAGGGTCCGGGTCCACCTCCTCCTCCACTATCCTGGCTAAGACCGCGAACACTCCCCCCAGAATCTTCCCAATTTTTCGCAACGCCAAAACATGTGCGTGTGATTCATTGGCCCCCGCCCACACCTCTCACACTCATCTGTTAACCCCTGGAAGAACCCACTTATTCTCACCCAAGTTTAGTGGAGGAGGAGATGGATCTGGACCCTTTGGTGGTGATATTTGGGGTCTCAGAGAAGCTGGAGCTCAGGAGAGGAATGGCCTTCGCCTCTCTGATTGCATGCCAGCGGATTATGCTGGAGTGGCGGTCGACATCGTCACTGGGGTAGCGGCTTGGTTGGGTGACCTGTACAACTTCCCGTGATTAGAGAAGATAAAGTATAAAGGGGCTCTTCAGGGAGTTTTTAGGAAAGGTGATGGATGTTTGTGACCGTGTTTGAGGGGCTGTTCGTCACGGGGGGGGAACACACAAATCTGTACAGACTGTATAGTTGATTGTAGGGAAGCGTGTTTCCCGGGGTATTTGTTCGCTGTAACCTGTTTTGATACATGTTTGTAATAAAATACATTCTCGCCCAAGTCATATGCACCCTGTGCACCACCTTAAACTGTATCAGGCTCATCCTTCTTTTTAAAATTTAGAGTACCCAATTCATTTTTTCCAATTAAGGGGCAATTTAGCATAGCCAATCCACCTAGCCTGCACATCTTTGGGTTGTGGGGGCGAAACCCACGCAAACATGGGGAGAATGTGCAAACTTCACAAGGACAGTGACCCAGAGCTGGGATCGAACCTGGGACCTCGGCGCCGTGAGGCTGCAGGGCTAACCCACTGCGCCACCGTGCTGCCCTCATCAGGCTCATCCTTGCACAGGTGGAGGTCCCGTTTACCCTACGCAGTGCCTCACTCCATACTCCCCAATTGATCTCCCCTCCCAACTCCCCTTTCCATTTATCCTTGATCTTCACCACCCGCTCGCCTCCCTGCTGCCCCAGCCACTTGTATATATCCCCAATTCTTCCCTCCCCTTCCATATCAGGAAGCAGCAGTCAATCCAGCCGGGTGTATCCCGGCAATCTAGGAAGCCTCCTGCAGACCCTTTGCACAAAGTCTTAACCTGCAGATACCTGAACTCAGACTCAGTCCCCCTCGGCAGCTCTACCCTCTCCCTTAGCTCCTCCAGACTGGCGAACCCTTCCTCCAAATACAGATCCCTCACTTTGGCCAGTCCCACTTCCCTCCACCTCCTGTGTACACTATCCATCCTCCCGGCTCAAACCCATGATTCTCGCACAGCGGCGTTAACACCGGCATCCCTTCCACCCTAAAATGCCTCCTCAATTGATTCCATATCTTCACCGTGGACTGCACCACCGGGCTCCCTGAATACCTACTCAGCGCCATTGGCAACGCTGCCGTCACCATAGCCTTGAAACTAGACCCCTTACAAGATTACTCCTCCATCCTAACCTACTCTACCCATTCTTCTTTCCACCACCGTCGCACCTTATCCACATTCGCCATCCAATAACAATGAAGCAGGTTCGGCAATACCAACCCCCCCTGCTGCCTCTGCCTCTGTAGCAGGGTCCTCCAGACCCTCGGCACCTTCCCCGCCCATACAAAGTCCAAGATGATCGTTTCCGAAAAAAGGCCTTTAGTATAACGATCAGGAGAGCCTGAAAAATAAACAAGAACCTCAGCAGAATATTCATTTTCACAACTTGGACCCTCCCCTCCAACATTAAGTGTAGTGTATCCCACCTTTTAAGATTCTCTCTGGCTTCCTCCACCAACTTCTTTAAGTTCCACTTATGGAGCCCCGTTCATTCCTTTGCTATCTGAATCCCCAAATACCTAAACCTATCCCTCGTTACCAAAAAATAACATCCCCCTTAAATTTGCCCGCCGTCCTAGTTCGTTCGCCGGGAAAACCTCGCTTTTCCCGACATTCAGTTTCATAGAATTTACAGTGCAGAAGAAGGCCATTCGGCCCATCGAGTCTGCGCCAGCTCTTGGAAAGAGCACCCTACCCAAGGTCAGCACTTCCACCCTATCCCCATAACCCAGTAACCCCACCCAACACTAAGGTCAATTTTGGACACTAAGGGCAATTTATCATGGCCAATCCACCTAACCTACACATCTTTGGGCTGTGGGAGGAAACCGGAGCACCCGGAGGAAACCCACGCACACACGGGGAGGATGTGCAGACTCCGCACAGACAGTGACCCAAGCCAGAATCGAACCTGGGACCCTGGAGCTGTGAAGCAATTGTGCTATCCACAATGCTACCGTGCTGCCCTTTATATCCTGAGAACCCTTCAAACCTTCCCAGCAGGCCCATAATTCTTCCCATACTCTCCAGCGGATCCGGAACATACAGCAAGAGGTCATCAGCATAGGGCGACACCCGGTGGTCCCTCTGTCCCCTCATAATCCCCTGTCACTCCGCTGACCTCCTGAGAGCCATCGCCAATGGCTCTATGGCCAGCACAAACAATAACGGCAACAGCGAGCATCCCTGCCTCATACCCCTGTGTAAATCAAAGCTCCACAACCTCATATTATTCGTCCTCACACTCGCCTTTGGTGCCACATACAGCAACCGCACCCATGCCACAAATTTCGGCCCAAACCTTCCCAAAACCTCGAACAAGTACCGCCACTCCACCCGATCAAATCCCTTCTCCACATCCATGGACTCCATTACCTGCGGTACGAGAGCCCCTGCTGGATTCATCACTACATTCAACAGCCACGAGCTGCCTGCCCTTCACGAAGCCTGTTTGATCTTCTGCAACCATCCCGGGACACAATCCTCCATCCTCCCACCAACAACTTAGCCAATACTTTCACATCCGTATTCAATAGTGATATGGGCCTATATGACCCACATTCCACCAGGTGAGCTGGTCACTGTTAGCTGTTAGTTGCGGGGGGTGGTGGGTAGTTCTGGGTGGGGTGTATTGTTCTTCTTTCTTTATTATTTTTCGTTGCTATTGTTATTATGTGTGTTATTGGGGTTGTGATTTGTATGAACTGATAAAAGTTTAATAAAAATATTTTGATAAACCATTTATCATTGTAATATTTTAATAAGCATATAGAAAAACTAGGCTGGAGGACCGTTGCAAAATGTCTACTAAAATTAAAGGTTTTCAATTATGGCTATGCTAGACAGAATTAGAGAGTCTGTGGGAGTACCGCATAACTTTCTTACATTTAAATTTTGCTAAGATATGGGGCTGGATTCTCCAGTCGTCGACGGCGAAATCGCGTTCGGTGTTCGGCTGGAGAATCACAGTTCCCGACGAAATCGGGGCGGGGGGGGCGCTTTCGCAATGCTCCACCCCCTCCAAAGCGAGTACTTATTGTTGACACTTATCGACAGCCTCAGGACATTGCCTGAGGCCCGCCCCCCGATGCACCGCCCCCGACCAGCCGAGTTCCGGTCGCGTGTGGTCTCATCTGTCGGGAACTCGGCATGGCGGCTGCGGACTCAGTCCAGCGCCGATACAGTCGGGGCAGAGCCGATCTGTGGGCAGGGGGGGACTTTATTAGGGGCTGGGGTCACTGTGGGGGAGGTGATCCGGGACGCGCCAGCCGGCCAAAGGGAGAGCACTATTTCGCGGGCCGGGTCCGTAAGCGCCCTCCGCCATGTCGCCGGCGTGGGGACATAGCCCCAGAATTGGAGAATCTAGCCCATGATTTCTAAACTCAAGCAGTGACCCGGCACCACCCTTATACCCAAATTCCCATTTTCAGATGATCCTGGGGAGCAGGAGTAAGTTCAGCGTTCCTAAACCACCACAGTCTATGTGACAAAGGGGGCTGGATTCTTCATTCCTGAGGTCAAGTGCCGACGTCAACGAAGGATCCGTGGTGTTTCACAATGGGAAAATCGGTGTGAACCCCTCACCGATTCCCCTACTGGTGAGGAGTTAGCACCAACGCTGTGTGAAACACCAGCAGGAAGCAATTGGAGAATCACCAGGTCCGTGCGGCACATGCGCAGGGCTGACGGGCTGCAGCAGCCGTGTATGCCTACACCACCCACACATGCACCGATTGCGCCGGAAAAGATGACGCCGGCTGTGCTGGACCGCATACCTGCCCGGCCCGACCCCACAGCCCAGCCCCTGGCCAACCCCACCACCCCCCCCCCCCCCCCCCAGCCCTGGCAGAAGCCCCCCTGAGGCTAACTTCATATTCCAGATTTATTGAATTTGGTGGGATTGTTGGAATTCCAACTATGCCCCAGAGTATTAATTTGAGCTTCTGCATTATTAGTCCAGTGATATTATTAATATGCCATCATTTTGACCTGATTGAGACAGGAAGCAAAATATAAATACATTTCTATGTCAGCTGGCCACTCTGTAAAATTATCGGAGATGATTTTGCACCCCGACCACCCTCAGCAAGAACGGTGGCACAGACGCAGAATCTCACAAAAATTGGAATCGCCGGCAAGATCCCATTTCCCAATTGACCGCAACCCTCGCAGGTGATGTAACGATGTACAGGCCCACAAAGGGTGTCATAAGAGTGTCCCTTTAAGAAAGGTTTGTCATGTGACTTGTCGCTCGGCTTCAGTGAGGCCATTTTGTGGGTGGAGCTGAGCTGTGGCTGTCAGGTGAGACGTTTTATCTTACGGTTTCAGTTTTCATTTTGTTGCTTTGCACTGCAGAAGGAGAAAGAAGTGTTTTCCCTGTTTTCATTTTAAAAGCTGTTCCAGTGAAAAGCACATTGGGTGTGGCAAACTGCCTTGGTCATTTTAAAGATAGAATTGCTTTCCGGAAGGAGTTCGAAACTGCTGGTTGAAACTGGATCAGAATCTCAGGGAAAGGACCATTCCCATTCAAGTGAGATTACAGTGTGCTGGGCCAGGCCCTTGAAAGGGGTTTTGGTATATTGGATTTTGTTATTGAATTGGAACAGTTAAGGGGAATTCAATAAGTGTTATATACATAGATTACTGCAGCTGTTGTATTGTCTTTATGTTTGTAACACACAAAATTCTTGCTGTGTTTATATATATATATATATATATGTCAACTACATTCTTAGAATAAACCTTGTTTTGATTAAAGTGGCCTAGGAAGTCTGATGAATCACACCTGAACCGAAGGCTTTTGTCCTCATCCTAGCCAAATTCAACATAAAGGTTATAGGTCAGATGAACTTCATAATACACTTTGGAGTTTCTAAGCCCTGGCCCATAACAAAGGGCGAGAACATCATTTTAATAAATGTATATACATTTTAAGCACATTACAGAGCCCCCTGCCACATGAGTCCCCCTCACTAAATATTCAAACCTTGCCAATGTGATGTCATGCTGGCAAACCTTACAACAGGTTTGGAAAAACGGGAATCGGTCAAGGGGATTCCCCCTGGGGGTGCAAATATTCCAATATAATCATAATATAATATAATAATAATCTTTATTGTCACAAGTAGGCTTACATTAACACTGCTATGAAGTAACTGTGAAAATATAGTGATGCCGTAAACCACACCCTCTGAATTCCTTTTTCCAGAGTGACTCAAAATCTGGACTTAAAACTCAGCTGTGTAGCTGCAGAGCTACACGCGGGTTTCAGTCAGAGCACAACACTCTGAAAAATATGGAAACACTTTGCTCATCGTTTTTATTTTATTTAGATGGTCAAAGCTTTTCACTAACTAGCCATGACTCATACCAGAGGAATTTTTAACCTTTAGAAAAATCTTGTCATCTTTTTAAAAAACACTAAATCCCCTTTCTGGTGCTGCATAAAGCTTCTTTGCATTTCGAAAGGTTAATTCTGGCCATCAGAGACGCGGGGGGGATTCTCCGTTGCCCGATGCCGATATCGTAATTGACGATCGGGCGGAGAATCCACTCCTCGCCCAAATCGGGGTCGGCGCTGGTTTGACGGCGGTCAGCCATGCTCCGCCCCCTCGGATGTTCGTGCCACACACTATTGCAACGCCATTGGCGCGTCATCGGCAGGCCCTCCCGCAATTCTACGCTCCCGATGGGCCAAATTCCCGACCACACAGGTGACGTCTGGTCTGAGCGGTTGGGAACCCGGCGTGGCGGCTGCGGTGTCTGTCCAGTGCTGCCACACCCGGCCGGGGTCCGTGCCACTGGCCGGGGGGAGGCTTCCACAAGGGCTGGTGGGACTGGTGGGGTTGGCCAGGGGTGACCTGTACGGTCAAGGATGGCGGGTCAAGTCCGTGCGTGGCCGGAACCATGTTGTACGGCGCGACCGCTGCAGGTGCAGGCTTTGCAACATTTCAACATTTATGTTACCAGCATTTATGTAACCCTAACCCTAACCCGAATCCTCTGAAACAATTATATAGACTGCTCATAATACATTGATGTTTTTGGAGTGATTCAGGAATAAAAATGCCAGACTGTTTCGATGGAGTTTACTATTACAGCCATTTCATTTAAAAATTATATATGTGGCAGGACGAGAAAGTGTGATAACCGATGCTTTGTCACAAATGTGATGAAGAGAAGCAGGTTTGATGCTGGAAGGCGAAGAACTAAAATGGACTGTATTATTATCAATGTTTGTGTGTTTTGTTTTTGTTTAAAAAATGTATATTTATTGTCAATCGTTCTTATTGGAAAAGTGAAAAGGTGCAAAATGAAACCATCTTTGAAGTTTTACATGGCGCTGCTGCTAGCCTCTCACCGGTCCCGGAATCGGTGAGGGTTTGGCAGCGATTCTGGCATCGTAAAACGCCCGCAAATTCTCCGTTTGAGCCGGCACTTTGCTGTTGAAACAGAGAATCCAGCCCATTGTATCTCCAAGGACAAAGGCAGATGTTTGTGACCTCTGGTGTTTCAAATTTAACAACACAATTGAAGCCTTTACACACTTTGTTATGTGCGAAACAGGTATGGCACTGGTCAGAAGAATGTGAAAGTGCATATGAGGTAAAAAAAAAGGATTGAAGAAGTTAGAGCTACTGGTTCACTGCAATCCCAAGCTTAAGTTGTAACTTGTTTATGATGGGTTAGTGCAGTTGTCTCACACATTATGCCTTCAGGAAAGGAACAACCGATAGCATTTGCTGCACAAACTCTTCCAAGCGCAGAAATTAATTACGCTCAGCTAGAATAAGAACCGCTGAGCATCATAATCGGATGTCATTTTACCGACCCTTGATGACAATCTTCGGGCTGTATCAAGGTATTCCTTCTTTAGCAGCTAGTAGGTTACAGAGATGGTCTTTGATATTATCGGCACACACAGACGATACACAATGTTGTAAATCGGAGCAACATGCAAATGCTGATCTTTGTTAAGATTGATGTTACAAATCAAGCAAGAAACTTAAGAAGATTTTATCACCATCCTATATTTCACACTCATGGATAATGTACCTGTAACTTCATCTCAAATACAAAGATACACAAGAACCAATCCAGTGATGGGGAAGGTGATGGACATGGTCCAACAAAGAATGATGACAGATATACATCGTAAAAATCCAGACCGCAAGCTCTACATCACAAGAAGACTTGAGTTGACAGTCCAGAATGGAGTTTTATTATGGGGAATCTGAGTGATTATTCCTCCGTGCTTGCATAATAAACTTTTTTTTTTTTTAAATAATTTTTATTAAGGTTTTCATAAAATATCAATAACAAAATAAAAAAGGAACCTAACAGGGTTAAGTACAAAACACAGTCTAGAAAAGCAACCCTCCATACCCACCTCCCCCCTTTACATAAATAATAAATTAACATTAACACCCCGACTTAACACAACAGGTGTACACACCCCCTCAGACCCTCCAGTGTAAATAACAAAAACAAAAATAAAGTAAACCCCCACCCCCTGGGTTGCTGCTGCATTTGACCAATGTCTACCGTTCTGCCAGGAAGTCTAAGAACGGTTGCCACTGCCTAAAGAACCCTTGTACCGATCCTCTCAAGGCGAATTTCACGCTCTCCAACTTAATAAACCCCGCCATATCGTTGATCCAGGATTCCACACCTGGGGGCCTCGCATCCTTCCACTGAAGAAGAATCCTTCGCCGGGCTAGCAGGGACGCAAAGGCCAGAATTCTGGCCTCTTTCGCCTCCTGCACTCCCGGCTCCTCTGCAACCCCAAATATTGCGAGCCCCCAGCCCGGTTTGACCCTGGATCCTACCACCCTCAACACCGTCCTCGCTACGCCCTTCCAAAATTCCTCCAGTGCTGGGCATGCCCAGAACATATGGGTGTGATTTGCTGGGCTCCCTGAGCACCTAACACACCTGTCCTCACCCCCAGAATCCGGCTCATCCTTGTCCCGATCATGTGTGCCCTGTGCAGCACCTTAAACTGTATGCGGCTGAGCCTCGCGTACAAAGAGGAAGGATTCACCCTCCCTAGGGCATCTGCCCACGTCCCTTCCTCAATCTCCTCTCCCAACTCCTCCTCCCACTTACCTTTCACCTCCACCACCGAGGCCTCCTCCTCCTCCTGCATCACCTGGTACGTTTCCGAGATCTTCCCCACTCCCAACCACCCCCCCGAGAGCACCCTGTCCTGTACTGTGTGTGGCAGCAGCCGCGGGAATTCCACCACCTGCTGCCTGGCAAACGCCCTTACCTGTAAGTACCTGAAGGTGTTTCCCGGGGGGAGCCCGTACTTCTCCTCCAGCTCACCCAGGCTCGCGAACGTCCCGTCCACAAACAGGTCCCCCAATCTTCGTATCCCTGCC
This sequence comes from Scyliorhinus torazame, assembly GCF_047496885.1. NCBI lineage: Eukaryota > Metazoa > Chordata > Chondrichthyes > Carcharhiniformes > Scyliorhinidae > Scyliorhinus > Scyliorhinus torazame. The sequence goes on along the minus strand of NC_092714.1, from coordinate 34,842,133 downwards.
TTGTGCCACCCCGAAAACCCTCCATCTGTTCTCCCTGGGATGAACCGGTGGTTCCCCCATATTGGGGTCCACACCGAGGCCCCAACTTCCCCCCTGTGCCGCCTCCACTGCCCCCAGATTTTGAGGGCAGCCGCCACTTCCGGGCTCGTGGTATACCTCCTTGGAGGGAACGGCAGCGGCGCCGTTGCCAGCACTCCCAGACTCTTACCCACACAAGACGCCGTCTCCAGCCTCTTTCGTGCAGCCCCCTCCCCCTCCATCACCCACTTGTGCACCATTGTCGCATTGGCGGCCCAGTAGTACCCACAAGGGTTGGGCAGCGCCAGCCCCCCCCTATCTCTACTCCGCTCCAGGAACACCCTTCTCACCCTCTGAGTCCCTCGCGCCCACACAAACTCCATTATACTCCTGTTGACCTGCCTAAAGAAGGCCTTCGGGATAAACACAGGGAGGCACTGGAACAGGAACAAAATCCTTGGGAGCACTGTCATTTTGACTGACTGCACCCTACCCGCCAAGGACAGCGGCAACGCGTCCCACCTCTTGAACTCCTCCTCCATTTGCTCCACCAGCCTTGTGAAATTAAGCATTTGCAGGGCACCCCAGCTCCTGGCCACCTGGACCCCCAAATACCTGAAGCTCCTCTCTGCCCTTTTTAGTGGGAGCTCGCCAATCCCCCTCTCCTGGTCCCCTGGGTGAACCACGAACAGCTCGCTCTTCCCCATGTTGAGCTTGTACCCCGAAAAATCCCCAAATTCCCTAAGGATCCTCATTACCTCCGGCATTCCCCTCACCGGGTCCGCCACATATAGCAGCAAGTCGCCGCATAGAGCGACACCCTATGCTCCTCCCCACCCCGCATCAACCCCCTCCAGTTCCTCGATTCCCTCAGTGCCATAGCCAGGGGTTCAATCGCCAGTGCGAAGAGCAGGGGGGACTGGGGACACCCCTGCCTCGTCCCGCAGTGCAACCGAAAGTACTCAGCCCTCCTCCTATTTGCGGCCACACTCGCCATTGGGACCTCGTACAACAGCCTAACCCATCTGACAAACCCCTCCCCAAACCCGAACCTCTTCAGCACCTCCCACAGGTACTCCCACTCTACCCTATCAAAGGCTTTCTCAGCGTCCATCGCCACCACTATCTCCGCCTCCCCCTCCCTCGCCGGCATCATGATAACGTTCAAAAGCCTCCGCCAATTCGCGTTCAACTGCCTCCCCTTCACGAACCCCGTCTGGTCTTCGTGGATGATCTGCGGCACACAATCCTCAATCCTCGTGGCTAAGACCTTCGCAAGCACCTAGGCATCAACATTTAGCAACGAAATTGGTCTGTAAGACCCACACTGCAGGGGATCCTTGTCCCGCTTCAGGATCAAGGAGATCAGTGCCCAGGACATCGTCGGGGGCAATGCCCCCCCCTCCTTTGCCTCATTGAAGGTCCTAACTAGCAACGGGCCCAACAGGTCCAAAATTTTTTAATAGAATTCAACCGGGAAACCGTCCGGCACCGGTGCCTTTCCCGCCTGCATGCTTCCTATCCCTTTAGTCAGCTCCTCCAGCCCAATCGGGGCCCCCAATCCCACCACCAGTCCCTCCTCCACCTTCGGAAACCTCAATTGGTCCAGGAAGCGGCCCATCCCTCCCTCCTCCTGTGTGGGTTCGGACCGGTACAATTCCTCATAAAAGTCCCTGAAGACCCCATTGATGCCAACCCCACTCCGCACCACACTCCCTCCCCTGTCCTTAACTCCCCCGATCTCCCTAGCTGTGTCCCGCTTCCGAAGCTGATGCGCCAGCATCCGGCTTGCCTTTTCCCCATACTCGTAAATCGCCCCCTGGGCCTTCCTCCATTGCACCTCCGCCTTGTTGGTGGTCACCAGGTCGAATTCGGCCTGGAGGTTGCGCCTCTTCCTCAACAATCCTTCCTCGGGCACCTCCGCATACCTCCTGTCTACCCTCACCATCTCCCCCACCAGCCACTCCCTCTCCCCCTGCTCCCTCCTCTCCTTGTGGGCCCTAATGGAGATCAGCTCTCCCCTAACCACCGCCTTCAGCGCCTCCCATACCATCCCTACTCGGACCTCCCCGTTATCGTTGGCCTCCAGGTACCTCTCTATACTTCCTCGGACCCGCTCGCTCACCTCCTCGTCCGCCAACAGCCCCACCTCCAAGCGCCACAACGGGCGCTGGTCCCTCTCCTCCCCCAGCTCTAAGTCCACCCAGTGCGGGGCGTGGTCCGAAATGGCTATCGCCGATTACTCGGTATCCTCTACTCTTGCTATCAGTGCCCTGCTCAAAATAAAAAAGATGATTCGGAAGAAGAATGTAAATTCCCTAGCCCCTGGCCTTGCAAATATCCAAGGGTCTACCCCTCCCATCTGGTCCATAAACCCCCTCAGCACTCTAGCCGCCACCGGCTTCCTACCCGTCCTAGACCTGGAGCGATCCAGTGCCGGATCCAACACCGTGTTAAAGTCTCCCCCCATGATCAGGCCCCCCCACTTCCAAGTCTGGGATCCGACCCAACATGCGCCGCATAAAACCCGCATCGTCCCAGTTCGGGGTATACACGTTGACCAGCACCACCCTCTCTCCTTGCAGCTTGCCACTTACCATTACGTACCTACCGTCATTGTCTGCCACAATGCTCGACACCTCGAACGACTCCTTCTTTCCCACCAAGATCGCCACCCCTCGATTTTTGGCATCCAGCCCCAAATGAAACACCTGACCTACCCACCCTTTCCTCAATCTTACCTGGTCTGCCACCTTCAGGTGTGTCTCCTGGAGCATAACCACATCCGCCTTCAGCCTCTTCAGGTGCGCGAACACGCGGGCCCGCTTGACCAGCCCATTCTGTCCCCTTACATTCCAGGTTATCAGCCTGATCAGGGGGCTACACGCCCCCCTCCCCCGCCGACTAGCCATAACCCCTCCTCGGCCAGCCACGCGCCCGCACCCCACGCCCGGCCCGTTCCCCACGGCGGCAGACCCCCGTCTCGACCCCCCCCACTCGCTCCAGCTCCCCCTTGACCATAGCAGCAGCAACTCGACCCCCCCCCCCCCCCCCCACCCCCCTGGCTAGGACCCATCCTAGCTGTTTTACTCCCCCCATTGCACTTCCGCAAGTCAGCTGACTCCTGCTGACCCCGGCCACTCCCGCCTCTCTTTCGACTCCTCCCATTGTGTGACACACCCTCCTCTTTCGTTCCCCATCCACAGGCTCTCCCCCACCCCCTTCCATCCTAAGCGCGTGAAACAACCCTCGCTTCCCCGCCCTGGCCCCGCCCCCTCCAGTCTTCAGCGCGGGAAAAAGGCCACGCTTTCCACCCACCCGGCCCCGCCACCTCTGACGCAGCTCCTTTTACAGGCCCAGTCCCCTCACCCCCGACTCCAGTTCCATTTGCTTACCCCCTCCAAGAGCCCCCCGACCAACCCAACCAAAACAGTGCCCAACCCGCCCTAACCACCCTCACCGACCAGAAAGACAAAAACACAAAGAAAAAGAAACCAAGAGCAAAGGACCCCACCCTCAAAAAGTAACATATCAACCGCAGTCCCCAAACGCCCATCCCAACCCTCAATCTGTGTCCAACTTCTCGGCCTGAACAAAGGCCCACGCCTCCTCCGGAGACTCAAAATAATGGTGCCGGTCCTTGTAGGTGACCCACACTCGCGCCGGCTGCAACATGCCAAACTTCACCCCCTTCCTGTGCAGCACCGCCTTCGCTCGATTGTACCCGGCACTCCTCTTCGCCACCTCCGCACTCCAGTCCTGGTATATTCGAACCTCCGCGTTCTCCCACCTGCTGCTCCTCTCCTCCTTGGCCCACCTGAGCACACACTCCCGATCAGCGAACCAATGAAACCGCACCAGCACCGCCCGCGGAGGCTCGTTAGGATTGGGCCTCCTCGCCAGCACTCTATGGGCCCCTTCCAGCTCCAGGAGTCCCTGGAAGGACCCCACTCCCATCAGCGAGTTTAGCATGGTAACCACATAGGCCCCCACATCCGGCTCCTCCAGCCCCTCCGGGAGGCCCAGAATCCGCAGATTCTTCCGCCTCGACCGATTCTCCATCTCCTCGAACCGCTCCTGCCATTTCTTGTGGAGCGCCTCATGCGCCTCCACCTTTACCGCCAGGCCTAAGATCTCGTCCTCATTGTCGGAGATCTTTTGTCGGGCCTCGCGGATCGCCACCCCCTGGGCCGTCTGGGTCTCCAGCAGCTTATCAATAGAAGCCTTCATCGACTCAAGCAGGTCCGCTTTAATCTCTCTGAAGCAGCGCTGGATACCCTCCTGTTGCTCCTGTGCCCACAGCCTCCTCGCTGCCTGGTCTCCACCCGCCGCCATTTTGTTCTTCTTCCCTCGCACCTTCTTCGGGTCCACCACCACCTTTTTAGTCGCCCCGCTCCTGGTAAAAGCCATATACTATTGGGGAATTGTTGTAATCTCCTTCCCACACAGGGAAACGTCCAAAAGGTGCCGTTGGGGGCCATGAAAAGAGCCCAAAAGTCAATTTTTGCAGGAGCCGCTGAATGTGCGACTTAGCTCCGCATAGCCGCAACCGGAAGTCCACAATAAACCTCTTGACTAACTGCATGAGTGACATCCTGGCTCGGTGAGGATGGAGAAACTGGCATACAGGTATTTTTGGTGGCGAGGATTAGATGCTCAAAATCGAAGATTAAACCCCCCCCCCCCAGTCTTATCCACCTTTCCTTACCCCTTCTCCCCTTTGCTTCCCCCTTCCCCTCCCCTCACATCTCTACCTGTCACAGTTTAGCCTCTGATGTCAGTTTATCTGTTGTTTGGCCTCTCACATCTTTTGTCCTCTCTGGGGATTGCCATTAGCACTCTTTCCCCGCGGTTTCTGTGGCTATTAGCACCCGGTTTCCCTGGATTTCTGTGGTTATGACTCATCTTTCATTCTCACTCCACAGTATAAATATTCCCCACTTTCTCTGTCTGTTAGCTTTGACAAAGAGTCATTGGACTCGAAACGTTAGCTCTTTTCTCTCCCTGCAGATGCTGCCAGACCTGCTGAGATTTTCCAGCATTTTCTCTTTCGTTGCAGCGTAACCTCCCTAGTCTTAAATTCCATCCCTCTAGCAGTGAAGGACAAAACTCCATTTGCCTTCTTAATAACCTGTAAACCAACTTTTTATGACTCATGCACTAGCACACCCAGGTCTCTCTGCACAGCAGCATGTTTTAATATTTTATCATTTAAATAATAATCCCTTTTGTTATTATTCCTACCAAAATGGATAACCTCACATTTGTCAACATTGTATTCCATCTGCCAGACCCTAGCCCATTCAGTTAAACTATCCAAATCCCTCTGCAGACTTCCAGTATCCTCTGCACTTTTTCTTTACCACTTATCTTAGTGTCGTGTGCAAACTTGGACACATTGCCCTTGGTCCCCAACTCCAAATCATCTATGTAAATTGTGAACAGTTGTGGGCCCAACACTGATCCCTGAGGGACACCACTAGCTACTGATTGCCAACCAGAGAAACACCCATATCCCACTCTTTGCTTTCTATTAATTAACCAATCCTCTATCCATGCTACTACTTTCCCCTTAATGCCATGCATCTTTATCTTATGCAGTAACCTTTTGTGTGGCACCTTGTCAAAGGCTTTCTGGAAATCCAGATATACCACATCCATTGGCTCCCCGTTATCTACCGCACTGTTAATGTCCTCAAAAAATTCCACTAAATTAGTGAGGCACGACCTGCCCTTTATGAACCCATGCTGCGTCTGCCCAATGGGACAATTTGCATCCATATGCCTTGCTATTTCTTCCTTAATTATAGATTCCAGTATCTTCCCTACTACCAAAGTTAAGCTAACTGGCCAATAATTACCCATTTTCTGCCTACCTCCTTTTTTAAACAATGGTGTCACGTTTGCTAATTCCCAATCCGCCGGGACCACTCCAGAATCTAGTGAATTTTGGTAAATTATCACTAGTGCATTTGCAATTTCCCTAGCCATCTCTTTTAGCACTCTGGGGTGCATTCCATCAGGGCCAGGATACTTGTCTACCTTTAGCCCCATTAGCTTGCCCATCACTACCACCTTAGTGATAACAATCGTCTCAAGGTCCTCATCTGTCATCTGTCATAGCCTCATTTCCATCAGTCACTGGCATGTTATTTGTGTCTTCCACTGTGAAGACCGACCCAAAAAACCTGTTTAGTTCCTCAGCCATTTCCTCATCTCCCATTATTAAATCTCTCTTCTCATCCTCTAAAGGACCACTATTTACCATAGCCACTCTTTTTTGTTTTATATATTTGTAGAAACTTTTGCTATCAGTTTATATATTCTTTAAAAAAAAAATGTAGAATACCCAATTCATTTTTTCCAATTAAGGGGCAATTTCGCGTGGCCAAGCCACCTACCCTGTGTCATGTGAGAGACCTTTAAGAAATGGGTGTTTATCAGTGATGTAGAGTGTGGGTGGAGCGGGGCTGTCTGTCTGCTTTACTTTTGTTTTAGGCTGTTTGCTAAAGGGTGTGGTTAGTTTTGTTTTGAGAGCTGGATAGCTGCAGGCAAAGCAAGGAGCTGTATAAGGATCTCTCTGCAAACTAAAGACTGCCTCCAAATCAATTGGGTGATTTCAAAGTGCTGACTGCTCTCAGTAGTGAATTTAAACCTGATCTCTGTGTTAAAAAGGGTCTTTTATCTTATGGATGTTAATAAGGAAAGATTAAGGTTTACTGAAAGAATATTTGGGGATTTATTGGTGTTGATAGTTGTTAAGGTGTTTACTGTGAGTTTATAAAGTGTTAACGTGTTTCATAAAAAAACATAGTTTTAATTTAAAAGTACTGTGGATCTCTGGTGCATCACACCTGTAAGGTAGGCCCGTGTGCTCCCCATAACTACAATCTATTAAAAGTTGTGGGTCCATGATACACTTTGGGGTTCTCTAAGCCCTGGCCCATAACACCTGCACATCTTTTGGGTTGTGGGGGCGAAACCCACGCAAGCACGGGGAAAATGTGCAAACTCCACACGACAGTGACCCAGAGTCGGGATCGAACCTGGGAGGCCGGCGCCGTGAGACTGCAAGCCGAGTGGCCTGCTCCTGCTCCTAATTCGTATATATTTGAAATCAGACCATTGGAGGTAGACTTAAGTTCATTTATCACAGAATCACAGACTTATACAGTGCAGAAGAGGCCCTTTGGCCCAACGGGTGGCAAGAAAAACACCCGACCTATCTACCTAATCCCATTTGCCAGCACTTGGCCTTACCGCCAAAATGCATTACTACAGTTCCCCCCTATTGAGTCAGAGGTAGGTGCAAACGAAGCATGTTGTACCAGAGGCTGAATAGTGCGTGCCCATCCCCACCAGTCCCCCCCCCCCAAGGACCACAGCAAGGCTTCAATGCAGCCCACTGACAATGCACAACTTGGAATGCCAGTCCAGAGTGCCAAGGATGCTCTTAATTGACAGCGCGAGTGACGAATAGCAAGCGAAAGCCCCGCCCAGCTGGCTTGATTGGCAAGGGCGATCGACCAATGGCCGAGCGAGGCCCGCCCCCGGTGCCTGGCGATTGGTGGGATGCCTGACCGCCGGCAATTCTTCTCTCTTCAATCTTGGCGAGCTCGGGTCAGTCTGCTGATTGAAATCTAACGGCCGGAGTTGGGCGCGAGCGAGCGAGCGGATCCTTCGGCTTGGCCCGGGTGAGTAACCCGTCGCTCGGTTAATAATAAAAAAAAAAAACGGGGCTGCGTCTTCGTGTGCCAAATAAATGCGGAGCGGGTTTTCCAGCAGCAGCCAACACAAATAAAGCAGCCGCTGTCCATACATAGATAGATAGATAGCTCCAACCTGGAGCGCGCGAGGGGGCGGAACAAAAAGATGGGGAGGGAGGAAGATTCGAGAAGAATGGAGGGAGGAAGGTGCGAGGAGAGGAGGGGAGGGGGGGGTGGAAGATTCGAGAAGGAGGGAGGGGAAAAAAGGACGATTCGAGAAAGTGGGGGGGCATCTGAAGATTGGAGAAGAAACCTTCCGCCCGGGAATGCTGGGGTGGGACGAAGCTTCGAGAGAAGTGGCTTGGGTGTGAGGGAGGAAAACGGCGTCGAGCAGACGGTGGGTGGATGGGGAATAACCGCGGAGCCCGAGAGAATCGGTGAGCGGGGGATGGGATCGCCGCCCCTTGTTGAAAAAAAAACAACCCCCCCCCCCCATCCAGGCAAGCAAGACCACCTCGCCGGGGAGCTCCTGGCGGCCTCCCGGGTCCACCTGGCTGCAGACCCGTCCTCCATTTTAGAGAGACGAGCCGTACCCCCCTCCTCCTCCCCCTCGCGAGCATTTATTTTCTGTTGTTGCTTTGGGGGAGGACAGGGTCTCTCTCTCTCTCGAGCAGCTGGAAACGAATCCAACGTTTCATCGACCGCGAAGCTTGCATTTCCATTTGCGGAATTTTATTTTGCATCGCCAATGAACCCGGAGCCATCGCACTTGCCCTTTATTTATTTTTTTTAAAAGAAAGATGGCAAGAATTTATTTGTAACCCGTGGGGGCGGCTTTGCCAGGAATCTACCCGACTCTCTTGGAGTTTCGCATTATTAAAGCAGAAAATGGGTCAAGGGTTTAACCGCAGGGAATGGTTCACCTTCCTTTACGTTTGTAGGACCAGTGAGCCTCCTTTGCCAGTCAGGTAAATAGTGGCTAATTTGCCCTATTTTTCTCTCTCTCTTTCCTCCCCCCCCCCCCCCCCCAATCATTCTGTTTCACCCACCTTTTAACCATATGCCCCTTTTTATGTTCTGACCTAATAGCTGATCAACCTCAGTTGTGAAAATTGCAGTCAACAGCAACCACAGCTTTCGTGACTCCTGAAATCCATTCTGATTTTGTGAATTTGCAAACCCAGCCGTAAAACTTTCCCAGTCGCTCTTATTTGCCCGTTCTTCAAGGACTTGGGTTGCTCTCTTTCTTAGGTGGAGGCCATCCCACTTAATAATGCTTCTCTGCCTCCAAAATCCATCTTCGTGTCCATTTTGCACGATTCCTCCAACCAAGTGTTAACAGTCCTATTCTTGTTGAGAACTTTAGGAGTTGAGCCACAATTGCCACCCTAGGTTCTGCTTCTTAATTTGGAACTGAACACCTCAAACCTACTCCTATCCATGCTATTATTGATTTTCACAGTGAAGCGTGATGCTGGCTGCTCACTCTGCTATTCCAGGACCTTTGATTTTCCTCCATAATGCTTCTGTCTCTGGCACCTGAGAAGTTACCGTTCAGTTTCAAACTCTAGATCATGACTAGGAAATAATTTGACCTTAAATCCCTCACTATAGAATTCCATGCAACTGTTACTTTCCTGTTCTTAGTATCTACTGTTTTCTCCCATGGGTACCTAGTCGTTGCTTGCTATGGTGAAGTTGCTTATGGTTACCTTCCTTTCGGAACCTAGGAATTGTTAAATGCAAAAAGAACAAGGTACATCTAGCTCACCTTATGCTATCCTGGTCATTGCATAATGCAAAGAAAAATGATTTTTGTCGCCTTTTTATCCACATCATTGGTACCTAAACAGCTGTGCCTATTTGACAATTTCAGCTCAACAGATGATCCCCTTTCTACCCTCATCTGTGGCTTCTTACCCTAACTGCTGATGGTCACTCAGTCTCCTGTGAATGCTTCACTACTAGCAACCTGAGGTGACAACCTTCTGGAATGCCTGCTCCAGAAAACGTTCCCTGCCAGATGTTGTTGTGTCCAGTTGCCTCTTGAGGCCTGGATTGTGGTTAGCTGCCATGGACTTGTGCTATTTTCCATTGCAAGATAAAGCATATCATTATTTCTGATGAATAAACTAGCAAAATAAACACTGTTTTTGAAAAGCAAGTCATTTGCAAATTGTTTATAATCTCATGGTTAAAGCAAGTATTGGGTGCTCCAGCCAATTAAGACGGTATGTGAGCCATATCCTCCTGTTGTATCTTCTGGATTTCTGTTGCCAGGAGCAGTTCGGACTGGAATAAGTGTGACGAATGCTTCAGTTCATTTGGGAGACCGCAGGTCCAAGTCACGATATGAAGAAAAGACCCTTTGGGATTAATTTTTCACAATTCTCATGGATATGTGGTCCAAGCAGTGACAGAGGACTATTTAAGATTTTGGAGCTTTTACTTTTAAGCACGGAGAAATGTTAAGTGAAGTGCGGTAATTGACTTGAAACATTTTAGCTTGATTTTTAGATACAAATTTGTAGCTCTAGATTGACCTAAGTCTGTTATGTGATTTCTGTAAGTCCGATAAAAATGAACTTGTGTACAACTACCAATGCACATCCAAACTGTTCAGGTTTTTTGTATGCCAGCAAGAGACTTTACATATTTTGTTCATAAGATCAAGTTTTGGTAAATTAGAAAGCACCTTGATGCTTGTGAAAGATTAGTTTTTTGCTTTGCACGTGATTAAAAATTATTGGGACAAAGACCATCAAAACTTGTGGCCTCTCCTGTTACTGAAACACGCATGTTAACTAGAGACTCTGGATACTGTAAGCAAAACATCAATCTGCAAGTTTGTGTTCACTCGAAGGACATGGTATCCTGGGCAACATTTCACCCTCAACTGGCACATGCCCTTTGCAAAATGGGCTGCCACATTACCTTCATTACAACAGTGCATATGCAGGTACTTAAAACATAAGTGTCTGTCTGTCTGTGAAGTGATTTGGGAACATCCCAAGGTGGTGATAGGTGCTACGTAAAATACAAGGGCTCCCCCCCCCCTTTTTTTTCCCTCTTTTTAAAAAATTGACCGGATAGCACTATTTTCTTTTTTTCCTTTGTAATAAATTATAAAGTTGCCTCTTGCAGCACTTTAGGCACTTCATTAAATATGTTAGTTATTCACTACTTGAATACTTAAGTAATAAGCTTGTTTATTGCAAGTTGATAAAATGTTGACCATTGTTAATCTTTGAATTTATCCAGTTATTGTTTGGCGTTCTGTTTCTTGGCTTTCTTCATCTTTTTTTCCTGGTGCTGAACCCTCATCAATTGCCCCTACTCGCCCACGACAGTTTCTTTCCCTCTTGAGGATGCTCCCTATTTCCAGATACCTATTTATTTCAAAGCTTGAGCCAATTGTTTCCTTGTTGTCCAAATGCCTTTTGCTCCACTCAAACTTGTAGTGGATAGGATCTTGCCTGTCAAACACAGAGATCATTTGCTGATACTATACAATGCACCAACCAGAAATTGTACATGTATAGACCTTGGCTCTAAACATTTGAGATTTCCCTACCCTCTATTTACTTCCCAAGCTAATACATTACCTGCTACTTCATAATTGTTTCACTTTTAAATTGGTCATTGATATAACTTGCACGTCTTGTAAGCACCAGCATGTCTACAATAATCTGTGGGGGATGTACTATGTTTCACAAAAATTGTATTGTTTGAACATGGAAAGGGTAAACATGCAAATTGTATAGTCAAATCTTCCTTTTAGTGAGTGCAGAATTAATAATGTAAGCATAGCTTAAGTACAAGCAGTATTGTAAATGTCAAATTGTAAACCACAATAATACTTGATATATAAATACTTTTTATCAATTCCAAGGGCTTATTTTTATCAATTCCAAGGGCTTATCTTTGTAGCTCATTCTGTTTTTACTTGAAGCCTAGTTTTTTTTACTTTACAGTAGTTCAAGTTTATAGTATGATTAGACATGAGGTAAGTTCTATCAACTGATAATTTGTTCCAATCAAAGGGCTCTGAAGAATAATGATTGTAATGCACCAACAAATTCTGAACTATTTGATTTGCTTTGAATCAAAATGCAGCAAGGTTCAAGTTCAGTTACAGTAAATAGTCAGCTCAGCTTCAAATCGCTACACTGTCGACATTGATTCAAAGAGTGATTAATTCAAAACTCTCTAATCAAAAGTATGTGCTACATGCTGTACTTTAGGTTGTGTGCCTGACTGAATGAAACTGACTGCATTCTTTGCAAAAAAAAGTTGTGATCCTGAGATTGACCCATTTTCCGTAGCTGAACTGCAGTGCTCACTTTTCAAAACTGCTGGTAACTAAGATGGTGAGTGTTTTTTTTAAACAGAGGTACCAATTTTTCATTGATCTGTGAAATATATACTACAGAATTTTAAAGAAAACAGTGGAAGATTATTGCTTTGATTCTCTAAAAATGAATAATATAGTTCTCATGGTAATGCAGTTCCATTGGTAAGTGAATTACGATCTTTCACTAGCAAACGAGTTTGTTCAAACAAGTTTCTTTGACACCCACAATTATTGTATCCAACAAATATTTTTGTATTTTCAAAATGTAATACAGATGTATACGTGTGAGCTTTAATTGTTTTAATGTTTATTTGCATAATTTGTGCAAAATAAGGCTATAATTTTTTTAATTGTGATGCTTGACAATGCTAGAATCTGTCCTTTTGGTAGGAAACAGAGTTGGCCTGTGCCTTCCTGAGCGGTTTGGGGCTGGTAAGTGACGCATGGAAAAGTTACAACCCAGATTGTTATTTTTAGTGATCTTCTGAAATGTTGATTTACAGAAGTATAAGTTCAGGTCCAACCGAGTCACCTTCTGATAGCCAATGTTCTTACTATTATTTTCATTGCTGGAAGATGAATGTTGCCAGTGAGGTAAAAGTATTTAATAGAAATGGCACTTAATCCAGTTACGTGCAATCGTGGAGCCGAGTCTAAATTAGAATCTTTGGAATTTTGCATCATTTTGAGGGTGCAAAATTTGTTTTTGTGGCAAACGCTTTCACCAGAGTCCTATTAACAGCCAGTTCAGTTAGCTAGGGAGCTTGGGCTGAGATCAGCACTTAATAAAACCTACAGAATGAAGGGATTGGTTGTGATATTGCAACACGCAAGATGGAAAACCCATCAGGTTAAAATAAATCCTTTGAATTCAGCTTATAATTGAATTTAGTAAAACTGTGAAGTTTTTTGTTAGTCATGGGAATTAAGGGAGGATAGATGGAATTAATATACAAATGAGTCGTGATCTGATTGAGTGGCAGAACAGACTCTAGTGCTGAATGCTTATTCCCGTTCCTTTGTTCTTTTTTTATCATATTGTCTGTAGTGGGTGGGCAATTCGAGATGCAAAGCTGTTTTTAAAATACTTTTATTCAGAAATAAATTCAATTAGAACATACCGAATGGTCAAACAAATTTATACAATTTCAAAAAATAAATATTATTCAAGGCATTTTCATTTTTATACAAAATGCAACCACCTTTATACAATTATTTTATCACCATGCCATGCCGCTCCCCTAACCACCCTACACTCCCTGGTTTGCAGCTAACCAATAAAACAAATGACCATAACAATAAACTAAACCCCCCACTCACCTACTGATGTTCACAGATCGTTAAAGTAGGAGATGAACACCCTCAAACTCGAGAAGAATTCATCCTCCACCCTAGAATGTTGAACTTTATCTTCTCCAGTTACAGGAATTCTGCCAAGTCACTCAACCACCCCACCTGCCAATTTGGGCGGCTCCGGAACCTGACACCCAAGCAAGGTCTGGTTCCAGACTAGCAGGGATACAAAGGCCAACGCATCAGCCTCTCACCCCACCTGCACTCCCGGTTCCTCCGAAACGTCGAATATCGACACCCTCGCCCCCAAATTCTCTGATATGGGCGTCGAGAAGGACTTCCAGAACTGCACCAAAATATGTGAGCTTGGTTCGCCACACCGCGCACCGCTCCTCCATTTCTGGGAAAAAACGACTCATACGCAACTTTGTCATGTTCACTCTATGCACCACTTTAAATTGGATTAGACTCCAATCGCACAGGAGGATGTTGCGTTTACCCTCTGCAGGGTGTCACTCCAAACCCCCCTCAATACCCCACCCAGCTTCTCCCACTTCTTAACTTTCCCAGCGAGGCCTTCTTTCCCCCTCCATCAACTGCCTGCAGATATCAGAGACCCTATCTTATCCTGAGACACAAATCTTTTCAAGCAAGGAAAGGGGTGGCAACCATGGAAACAAAGCCAGCCCCTTCCTAACAAAATCCCATATCTATAAGAACTGAAACCTATTCTCCTTTGGCAACTTCTTCAATTCTCCCAACTCTGCAAACATACTTTTCACAAATAATTCCCTAAACCTCTCAATCTCTTCCCGCTTCCACATCCTATACGTTGCATCCAACCCTGCTGGGACAAATCTGTGATTGCCAAAAATTGGCACCTACAACGACATGCCCTCAGTCTTAAAATGCTGCCCGAAATGGTTCCAGACCCTTAATGTGGCTACCACCACTGGGCTCGTGGAGAACGTAGCTGGCGAAAACGGAAGGGGTGCCATCGGATTTGTCCCCCTACACAATGCTTTCTCTATCTGCCCCCACACTGACCCATCCTCCATGACCCACTTCCTCAGCTTCTCAGCATTCGCCACCCGGTAATACTTTTACAAATTCGCAGAACCAGGCCTCCCCTCCGCCTATCCCTCTCCAAAAATTCCTTTCGAATCTGGGGCATCTTTCCAGCCCATATGAAGTCTTCACCCTCCCAAAAAGTGATTTAGGCACAATAATCGGGAGATTCTTAAAAACTAACAAAAACCTCGGGAGACCTCATCTTCACTGCCTCCCCGCCAATGATAATGGGAGAGCATCCCACCTCTTGAAATCCTCACTCACCCCGTCCACCAGATTAGCCAAGTAAATTTATGTAGCTGAGCCACCCGTATTCCCAAATACTAAAAGCTCGACTTTTAAAAAAAATTATATTTTTAATAAGGATTTTGAACAACACAATTTTTTCCCCTTACAAACAATAACCCTCCCCCCGTAACAAAATAACGCAAATTCTCCCTGAGCAAGATATGTACATGGCAAGATGGTATATTTACATAGCTTTATACACTGGCTCTTGGCTGCACGTTCCATTTCTCCCCACCCTTCATGCCATCTCCCGCTCGTCCATCCCCTCAAACAGTCTCTCGTTCCCCCCATGGTTGCTGCTGCTGCTGACCAAACTTCCTCTAACGCTCCTCGAGGTATTCTAGGAACGGGTGCCACCGCCTCTAAATCCCCTGTGCCGATTCTCTCAAAGCAAACTTAATTCTCTCCAATTTTATGAACCCCGCCATGTCGTTTATCCAGGCCTCCAGGCTAGGGGGCTTCGCCTCCTTCCACAAGAGCAAGACCCTTCGCCGGGCTACTAGGGACGCAAAGGCCAGAATTCCGGCCTCTTTGCCCTCCTGCATTCCCGGCTCGTCCACTACTCCAAATATTGCTAGCCCCCAGCTTGGCTTGACCCGGACTTTCACCACCTGGGATATTACTCCCGCCACTCCTCTCCAGAACCCCTCCAATGCCGTGCATGACCAAAACATATGGACATGGTTCGCCGGGCCCCCTAAACATCTTTCACATCTATCCTCTACTCCAAAGAACCTACTCAGTCTCGCCCTCATCAAATGCGCTCTGTGAACCACCTTAAATTGCATCAGACTGAGCCTGGCACACGAGGAGGAGGAATTAACCCTACCTAGGGCATCAGCCCATAACCCCTCCTCAATCTCCTCCCCCAGCCCCTCCTCCCATTTACCTTTCAGTTCTTCTACTCGCGCTTCCCCCTCTTCTTTCATCTCTTGGTATATTTCCGACACCTTGCCCTCCCCGACCCATACCCCCGAGATCACCCGATCTTGAACTTCTTGTGCCGGGAGCAACGGAAATTCCCTCACCTGTTGCCTCACAAAGGCCCTCACCTGCATATATCTAAATGCGCCTCCCGGGGGTAACTCAAATTTCTCCTCCAGTGCCCCTAGGCTCGCAAATGTCCCGTCAATGAACAGGTCCCCCATTTTTCTAATCCCTGCCCAATGCCAGCCTTGGAACCCCCCGTCCATCTTCCCCGGGACAAACCGGTGGTTACCCCTAATCGGGGACCACACCGATGCTTCCATTGCACCCCTGTGCCTTCTCCACTGGCCCCAGATCCTTAGCGTTGCTGCCACCATCGGGCTTGTGGTGTGTTTTGTCAGCGAGAGCAGCAGCGGTGCCGTTACCAAAGCCCCCAGGCTCGTTCCTTTACAGGACGCCATCTCCATCCTCTTCCATGCCGCCCCCTCTCCCTCCATGACCCACTTGCGGATCATCGCCATGTTTGCTGCCCAGTAGTAACTCTAGGTCTGGCAAAGCCACCCCTCCTCGGTCCCTGTTGCGTTCCAAGAACCCCCTTCTAACCCTCGGTGTCTTATTTGCCAACACATACCCCATAATACTCCTACCTACTTTCTTGAAAAAGCCCTTGGTGATCACGTTGGGGAGGCACTGAAACACGAACAAAAACCTCGGGAGGACCACCATTTTGACCGACTGCACCCTTCCCGCCAGCGAGAGCGGGAGCATGTCCCATCTTTTAAAATCCTCCTCCATTTGCTCCACCAACCTAGTCAAATTCAGTTTATGTAGGGCCCCCCAACCTCTGGCCACCTGTATCCCCAGATACCGAAAACTCTCCGCTCTCCTCAGCGGTAGGTCCCCTATCCCTCTTTCTTGGTCCACTGCCTGGAACACAAAAAGCTCACTCTTCCCTACATTAAGCTTGTAGCCCGAGAACTCCCCAAACTCCTTCAGAGTCTGCATGACCTCCACCATCCCCTCTATTGGGTCCGCGACGTATAGCAGCAGGTCATCCGCGTATAGCGATACCCGGTGCTCCTCTCCCCCACGGACTATTCCCCCTCCATTTCTTGGACTCGCTAAGTGATATGGCCAAGGGTTCAATTGCCAGTGCAAACAACAGGGGGGACGGGGCACCCCTGCCTCGTCCCTCGGTAAAGCCGAAAGTACTCCGACCTCCGCCGGTTCGTCACTACACTCGCCACCGGGGCGCTATAAAGGAGCTTAACCCATCTGATAAACCCTCCCCCGAACCCAAACCTGCGCAATACCTCCCAGAGGTACTCCCACTCTACTCGGTCAAAGGCTTTTTCTGCGTCCATAGTTGCCACTATCTCCGCCTCTCCCTCCTCCGATGTCATCATTATCACGTTCAAGAGCCGTCGCACATTGGTATTTAACTGCCTGCCCTTTACAAACCCCGTCTGGTCCTCATGAATCACCCCTGGGACACAGTCCTCAATCCTCATGGCCAGCACTTTTGCCAATAACTTAGCGTCCACATTGAGGAGCGATATCGGCCTGTACGATCCACATTGCAGTGGATCCTTGTCTCGCTTAAGAATCAAGGAGATTGTCGCCTCCGACATTGTCTGGGGCAGGGTTCCCTCCTCTCTTGCCCCGTTAAAGGTCCTCACTAGCAACGGGGCCAGCAGGTCCACATATTTTCTATAGAACTCTACCGGGAACCCGTCCGGCCCCGGGGCCTTCCCTGCCTGCATGCTCCCCAAACCCTTGCTCAACTCCTCCAACCCAATTGGTGCTCCAAACCAACCGCCTCCTGCTCCTCCACCGTCGGAAACCCCAGCTGGTCCAGAAATCGCCTCATCCCCCCCCTGGGGGCTGGGACCTGTACAGCTTTTCATAGAAGGCCTTGAATACCTTATTTATTTTCGTGGCACTTCGAACCGTGGTTCCCCTTCCATCTTTGATTCCCCCTATTTCCCTCGCTGCCGCCCTCTTACGGAGCTGGTGCGCCAGCATCCGGCTAGCCTTTTCCCCGTACTCATAGGTCGCCCCTTGCGCCTTCCTCCATTGTGCCTCCGCCTTGCCCGTGGTCAGTAGGTCAAACTCCGTCTGGAGCCGTCACCGTTCCCTAAGTACTCTTTCCTCCGGGGCATCTGCGTATCTCCTGTCCACTTGCAAGATCTCGCCCACTAACCCCTCCCTTTCCATGCCCTCTGTCTTCTCCCTATGAGCCCTAATGGAGATCAGTTCTCCCCTGACCACTGCCTTCAACGCCTCCCATACCACCCCCACTCGCACCTCCCCGTTGTCGTTGGCCTCCAAGTACCTTTCAATGCACCCTCTCACCTTCCCACACACCATCTCATCAGCCAGCAGTCCCACGTTCAACCGCCACAGCGGGCGTTGGTCCCTCTCCTCTCCCAGCCCCATTTCCACCCAGTGCGAGGCATGGTCCGAAACGGCTATGGCCGAATACTCCGTCCCCTCCACTCTCGGAATAAGCGCCCTACCCAGAACAAAGAAAGCTATCCGGGAGTAATCCTTATGTACGTGGGAGAAAAAAGAAAATTCCCTGGCCTGCGTTCTTGCAAACCTCCATGGGTCCACTCCCCCCATCTGATCCATAAAACCCCTGAGCACCTTGGCCGCTGCCGGCCTCCTGCCGGTCCTTGATCTGGAGCGGTCCAGTGCTGGGTCCAGCACTGTATTAAAGTCCCCTCCCATTATCAGTCCTCCTACCCCCAGGTCCGGAATGCGCCCCAACATGCGCTTCATAAATCCAGCATCATCCCAGTTCGGGGCGTATACATTTACCAACACCACCCTCGTCCCTTGCAGCCTACCACTCACCATCACATATCTCCCTCCATTATCCGCTACGATAGTCTTGGCCTCAAATGGCACATGCTTTCCCACCCGAATTGCCACCCCTCTATTTTTCGCGTCTAATCCCGAGTGAAATACCTGTCCTACCCATCCCTTTCTTAACCCGACCTGGTCCGCCACCTTCAGGTGTGTCTCTTGGAGCATTGCCACGTCTGCCTTCAGTCCCTTCAAGTGCGCGAACACTCGAGCCCTCTTCACCGGCCCATTCAGGCCCCTCGCGTTCCACGTTATCAGCCGGATTGGAGGGACTCTCACCCCCCCCCCCCCCCCCCCCAGCCGACTAGCCATCTCCTTTTCTGGGCCAGTTCCTTGTCCACGCCTCCCTCACTCTCCAGTCCCCCAGCCGGGGGACCCCCGTCCCAGCCACCTCTTCTGTGTCCCGTTCTCTTTTGGCCAGTGCAGCAGCAACCCTCCTCCCCCCCCCCCCCCCCCCCCCCCCCCCCCGGCTAGAAACCCGTCTAGCTTTTTTGCTCCCCCCATATCTCTCCCGTAAGTCAGCTGACCCCCGCTTCTCCCGCCATCCCTTTGACCCCCCCCCGTGTGGGAATCTCCCAATCAATATACATTCCTTTGTTCCCCTTCCCGCCTTTCTTGCCGCGCGCGGGAAAGAAAACCCCGCGCTTTCCAAAGCCTGCCCCGCCCCCCATGGCGCAGCTCCTGTCGTGGCCTTGTCTCCCTCCCCCAGCCCATATAACATTTCCTGTGCGTGATTGACCCCCTATGTACAACAACCATCATCTTCAACCCTCTAAAACACCCCCCTCCCACACAAACCCTCAATTAGAGTCCAGCTTTTCAGTTAGTATAAAGGTCCACGCCTCTTCGGGGGTTTCGAAGTAGTAATGTTGGCCATTATGTGTAACCCACAGTCGCGCTGGCTGCAACATTCCAAATTTCACTCCTTTCCGATGCAGCACCGCTTTGGCCCGGTTGAAACCCGCTCTCCGCTTAGCGACCTCCGCGCTCCAATCCGGGTATATTCTGATCTCTGCATTGTCCCACTTGCTGCTCCGTTCCCTCTTGGCCCATTTCAGGTCCCTCTCTGTCCGTAAACTGGTGAAATCTCACCACCATCGCCCTTGGCGGCTCATTTGCCTTGGGCTTCCTCGCAAGCACTCGGTGCGCCCCATCCAGCTCCAGCAATCCCGGGGGGGCCTCCACACCCATCAGCGTCCTGATCATTGTGCCCGCGTATGCCATGGCATCGGCCCCCTCCACTCCTTCTGGGAGTCCCAGGATCCTCAAATTGTTTCTCCTCGACCTATTCTCCAGGTCTTCGAGTCTTCCCGCCCACGTCTTGTGCAGCACCTCGTGCCGCTCCACTTTCTCCGCCAGGCCCACGAGCTCATCGTCGTTCACGCTCCCTTTTTCCTGGATCTCCTGGATCTTCTCCTCTTGGGCTTTCTGGGTTGTTCCAAGCCCTTCAATTATCGCCAGCATAGGTGCCACCATCTCCTTGCGCATCTCCTCAAAACAGCGCGTGATGAACTCCTTCATCTCTTTGTCTGTTGGCGCCGCCATTTTGCTTTTTTTTCCTCCTTCTCTCGCTGCTCCAGGGCCGCTTTTTTTGCCGTTTCGCTGCGGGTCCGGTCCATGAGGGTTGGTAGTGGACCGTTCTTCTTCCTTCCCCACGGGTTGATTTTCAAAAAAATGCCGTTGGGGCTCCGTTATTGGGCCTGAAAGTCCGTTTTCGCGGGAGCTGCCGAATCGCGCGGCTCAGCTCCGCATCGCCGCAACCCGGAAGTTCTAAAAGCTCGACTTGACCAGCCGAAACTATAACTTCTCCAGCCCCTGTACCTGAGCATTGGCCGCAAACGTCTCACTCTTTCCCACTGAATAAGACCCAGGTTTCGTCAGGATCCCCATAATACTATCTGTACTTGCAATCGGGTCCGTGACACATAGCAGGACCTCGTTGGCATACAGGGACCACAGTGCTAACCATTGCCACTGTGCCATCCTATTCCCAAAGTATCTGCGTTTAAAAAAAAAAAAAAAAAAAAAATGTGCCTGTAAAAACATTTTAGTATTTTATTTTGTTCCTTGATCATTTCTTAGTTCTCTTTTACCCTTTGTCTTTGCTCTCATCAAGCACACCTCTGTGCTTGTGCCTATTTTCTGATCCTCAGTTCCCTTTAATGTATTTATTCATCCTTGGAGTCTCACGAGCATTTGGGTTCTTTTCTTCAAGTGGAATATATTTTTTCCTATACACTGAACACTGTTTCAAATGTTTTCCATTGAAAACCCTGTTCTACATGGTTATTTCCCAAGATTGTGTCCATTTTACTTTCCCAAGTTCTATTCTCTGCCTGTCAAAATCTCTCTTTTCCAATCTTCTAACCTGTTTTTTGACATACTTGTGTCCTTATCATTGTCTTAAATTATTTTTTTTAAAAAATCACTTATTGTCACAAGTAGGCTTCAAATGAAGTTACTGTGAAAAGCCCCTAGTCGCCACATTCCGGCGCCTGTTCAGGGGGGCTGTTACGGGAATCGAACCGTACTGCTGGCCTGCTTTGGTCTGCTTTCAAAGCCAGCGATTTAGCCCTGTGCTAAACAGCCAAGCTTATTATACTATGATAACTTGCCCAGATGTTCCCCCACTTTTGTTTCTCGATCTGCTCTGATTCATTCCCCATTACTAGATTTAATAGCAAATCTTCCCATGTTAGATTTTTTACATATTAGGACATAAAGCAGTCCTGTACGCATTGTATAGATGTCATTCTCAAACAAAGAACAAAGAAAAGTACAGCACAGGAACAGGCCCTCCAAGCCCGTGCCGACCATGCTGCCCGACTAAACTACAATCTTCTACACTTCCTGGGTCTGTATCCCTCTATTCCCATCCTATTCATGTATTTGTCAAGATGCCCCTTAAATGTCACTATCGTCCCTGCTTCCACCACCTCCTCCGGTAGCGAGTTCCAGACACCCGCTACCCTCTGTGTAAAAAAAAAAAAAAAAAAACCCTCTGTACTCGGGTGGGGGGAGGGAGCCTCTGACTATCCACTCTGTCTATGCCCCTCGTAATTTTGTAGACCTCTATCAGGTCGCCCCTCAACCTCCGTCGTTTCAGTGAGAACAAACCGAGTTTATTCAACCGCTCCTCATAGCTAATGCCCTCCATACTGGCATAATTCTGGTAAATCTCTTCTGCATCCTCTCTAAAGCCTCCACATCCTTCTGGTGGTGTGTGACCAGAATTGAACACTATACTCCAAGTGTGGCCTAACTAAGGTTCTATACAGCTGCAACATGACTTGCCAATTCTTATACTCAATGCTCCGGCCAATGAAGGCAAGCATGCCGTATGCCTTCTTGACTACCTTCTCCACCTGTGTTGCCCCTTTCAGTGACCTGTGACCTAGCCCTTTTACCTACCTCTTCTGTACATTTCATATTGTAGTGGTTGAAATTCTTCATGATTATTCTGTTTTTCACCCCGATCTTTAGTTATCTGTGTTTTTC
Organism: Scyliorhinus torazame; assembly: GCF_047496885.1. Lineage (NCBI taxonomy): Eukaryota > Metazoa > Chordata > Chondrichthyes > Carcharhiniformes > Scyliorhinidae > Scyliorhinus > Scyliorhinus torazame. The sequence goes on along the minus strand of NC_092714.1, from coordinate 34,820,107 downwards.
TTCCTCCATCTCCCTTTCACTATTAAGTGGTTTGTAGAAGACTCCTTGATAGTGTGATTCATCCTTTACAATCTTTTATATACATTCATAGCGGATTGCTGTTTTTTTTTCTATTGCCACTGTTAGGCCTAGTATGTGTGGCTTCTCCACTTGCTCTCCCCTTCCCCATCATTTCTAATTATACCAAAATGTTTAATTCCCAGTCCTAATTTTTCTGTAACCATTTTCATGCATCCCTATATGTGTATGAACAATATGCTGTGACCCCATCCTAAATTCCTTAGGAAAGTGGAGGAAATAGAATTGGAAATTAGCATTTGACACCTCAGTCCCAAAGTTTAGATTTCTTGGTTTGTCTCCAGTAGCCCTGTCTGCCAAAACAGCATCTATCATCTCATTAAAATTATACTCCCAAGTTCTGTTGCCCATCTGTGTAAGCTGTTTAATATGTTTACTACTGTGAGGAAGTTTTATTCTTTTTGTCAATTAACTTACAATCTATGTACCTGTACCTTGGAACCTGAGAGTTTTTCTATTTTCATGAAAATCTTAAATATCTGTAAAACAAATTAACTACAACATAGAATAGATAGGGAGGGTACATATAGCAAGTTCAGCTACTAAGATCAGAAGAAAAGAAACATTTCAATTGGTGAAAAGTAAATTCAAAATAGATGTATTGGAAAAACAAAAACTTTATTGTAAATTACCTTGGACAATTTACCTGCAGTGGTAATTGAGTAGGATGCGGGGGGTGTTTGAAAAGGCAATTGAATGCAAGGTTGATAAAGTACTAGAAGGATTAACTTTGGGCTTTCTGCTCTTGTTTTTCTACCAGCCTTTCCTTGTGCAATTCATATAATCCTAGAAGTCAATCTCTCTTGATTGCTTATATATTATATAGTGAAATTTACTCTTTGAGGATAAATTACTCAGTTCTATGATTTGAACTCATTTATGTGTTTATGCTACCAGAAAAATATTTTTAAAATGTTCTCATTTGATTGCGCCATGTTTTTAGCCTATCACCATATCCTAGTTCAGTTGTCAAATTTGGTTGTTTTGAATAATGGTCATCTGAACTGCTTTTTGTTAAGCACTGTTAAGCATTTTGCTAAGTATTATGCTTTGAAGTGTGATTCTCTTGCTTTTAAGCAAATATAATGTACAGTAAGTACGTTTAATGAATTTGTGACCTGAATGTCTTGTCTGCTTTTGACATAACTTGACTTGGTGCCACAGCTATGCAATGCATAAAATATGTTGCCTGTTTTCTAAACTTGTGATTTGTTTTCTTACAGTGAATTGTTGTGGAGCTCTGCTCTAGAGCTATATTGGGCTATAAATCCATGATTTTGAGTGAGGCAAATTAGCACTCTAGTTCTGTACCTGCTTAATCAAGTTTTTGTTCAGTGGTATCATAAATCCACATGTACATTATGACAACTCTGCATGTACACCCATTTGTACTATTTTTCATAAATTTAGAGTCCCAATATTTTTTTCCAATTAAGGGGCAATTTAGCATGGCCAATCCACCTATCCTGCATATCTTAGGGCTGTGGGGGTGAGACCCACACAGACACTGGGTGAATGTGCAAACTCCACACGGACAGGGGGCCGGGATCGAAACTGGGTCCTCAGTGCTGTGAGGCAGCAGTGCTAGCCACTGTGCTGCCCGTACACCCATTTGTACAACTGGTTTTATACCTGTGGTTTATGGTTTCACAAGCCACAACAGAATAAAACTTGTGTTTAGAAAAATTGGATTTGGGCTTCCTGCAAGTGATGTGCACTTCAAGGCACAATCTTTTATTAAATCTTAACTTTCTTTTGGCATTCTAAGTGGAATTGAGAAATTGCAAATAAAATGGGGTTGTATAAATTGTCTGGCACTGGCTTAACTAAAGTAGATTATTTGTGTCTCAATTGTTACAACTAATGAGTTTGCACAGCTTAATTTCTTTTTCATCAAGCGCCAAGTCTAAAGTGTACTTTTATAATTCCAGTTTTCTTTCCATACTCTGGATGCTTTAATTTATTCCATTACGAGTATTTGTTGGCACATTCACCTTTTTAATTGTGGTGGGCTGTGAAAGAATGTCAGGTGATAGTAATCTACATGTTTGGCTTGCCCTACCATTTTTTACAATAGTTTTTTTCAGTATATTATTTGTGTGTAAGATTTTTAGATAATAGTTATATTGTTTTCCAGACATTTAACTTTTAATTTGGGTATGAGCCCGATGAGTATCATTCTAATATACTCTTTATCTTTGCTGTCTTGCAGGAGTGTAACTCTATTCCTCACTAGACCTGTCAGCAACAGCTAAGAAATTCAACACCAACAAATTAAGCACTGGCAGTCTTGTGGAATGCTACTAAAAAGAGCATGAGAAATAGTCAGAAGTGAAGTTAACAAGATAAATAGTAGTTGGCATCCCAGTACCTGTACAACTGGAATCCCATAATTTCGATCAGGGCAGCAAACTAAAGGACAGTTTTACCATTCTGTATTGTATGTTCTTTTTCTCCCCTTTTTATTTTACTGCTGTCAAATAACAGGGTTGGCCATTGCCTGAATATCCTTTTGTAAACTGAATTAAATCTGTACTGTAATAAAATGTTTGGGTTAATGGAAACAGCTGACTTGGCTGTTGTAGGATTTTATTTTGTTCTTGTATTGTGCATTGGGTTTTTTGTGATGTGGAAGTCTAACAGAAGTACTGTGAGTGGGTACTTTCTTGCAGGACGCTCCATGACCTGGATAGCAGTAGGTGCTTCATTGTTTGTCAGCAATATTGGCAGTGAACACTTTATTGGGTTAGCAGGATCTGGAGCAGCCAGTGGGTTTGCAGTGGGAGCTTGGGAGTTAAATGCAATGTTGATTTTACAGGTGTTAGGTTGGATTTTTATCCCTGTCTATATCAGGTCTGGTGTATATACCATGCCACAATACCTTTCCAAACGTTATGGCGGTAACAGAATAAAAATCTATTTTGCATTGTTGTCCTTGCTATTGTATGTTTTCACAAAGCTTTCCATCGATTTGTATGCTGGTGCACTATTCATCCGGGCATCACTCGGTTGGGACCTGTATCTCTCTATCATCGTTTTGATTGGGTTAACTGCAGTGTTAACTGTCACAGGAGGACTTGTGGCTGTCATCTACACCGATGTTCTGCAGGCCATTCTTATGATTGGTGGAGCTTTAACATTGATGGTTGTGGGAATGGTCAAGGTGGGAGGTTTTGAAGAACTCAAACGCCAATATATGCTAGCCTCACCAAATGTTACAGCAGTAATGGCTTCTTTCAACCTAAGTTCTACCAATACTTGCCGTATTCACCCAAAAGAAGACTCTCTAAGGATGTTACGTGAACCGACTGATGAGGATATTCCTTGGCCTGGTTTCCTGTTGGGTCAAACACCAGCTTCTGTTTGGTATTGGTGTGCTGACCAAGTCATTGTGCAGCGCGTCTTGGCAGCAAAAAATATTGCTCACGCCAAAGGAGCCACCCTGATGGCTGGTTTTCTGAAACTCTTGCCTATGTTTATCATAGTTGTTCCAGGCATGATTTCCAGAGTTCTTTTTACTGATGAGATTGCTTGCATTAATCCAGAGCACTGTATGCAAGTATGTGGAAGCAGAGCAGGTTGCTCAAATATTGCCTACCCACGATTAGCATTGGGAATCTTGCCTGTAGGTCTTCGAGGCCTAATGATGGCTGTCATGATAGCAGCTTTAATGAGTGATTTGGATTCCATATTCAATAGTGCCAGCACCATATTTACCCTGGATGTTTACAAGCATATTCGAAAGGCTGCTAGCTCTCGAGAACTTATGATAGTAGGTCGTCTATTTGTTGTCTTTATGGTAGTTATAAGCATTGCTTGGGTTCCTATAATTGTAGAGATGCAGGGAGGACAAATGTACCTTTACATTCAGGAGGTAGCAGATTATCTCACCCCCCCGGTGGCAGCCCTGTTTCTTCTTGGTATTTTCTGGAAGCGCTGTAATGAGCAGGGGGCTTTCTGTGGAGGGTTGCTTGGATCCATTTTGGGAATCACACGCTTGATACTTGCTTTTATATATCACACGCCAGAATGTGACCAGTCTGACACCAGACCAGGTTTTATCAGAAACATTCACTACATGTATGTAGCAGCAGTTTTGTTTTGGACCACTGTTATTACAGCAGTAGTAGTGAGTCTGCTGACCCCTCCTCCTTCCAGAGACCTGATTTGCAATACCACATTTTGGGCATTAAAAGACACACAAATCATTGAAAGCTGCCAGAAGGAAGAATCTGATCAGTTAACAGACAAAAGTTTGGTAACATGTAGTGAAAGCAGATGTGATGATATTTCTGATTGTAAGCACAAAGATGATGATTCACTGGCTGGTCAGATAGAATTAGTTCTGTTAATGCCCGAAAGTGGTGATCCCAAGTCTCTGAGCTCCACACATTTTGTTGAAGATCAGACACAAAATGACAGTTTTATAAATGGCCAAACAACTGCTGTGGACCAAATGGACCAAGAGGAACATGACTTGCAAAGGAGAAACATATGGTGGCGATATTTTGATCAGTGTTGTGGAATCAAAAATTACAGTATGAAAAAAAACACACAAGATTCTGTAGAAAGTGAAGCTATTTCCTTCGAAATGTTGCAGGAGAGTCCAAAAATTAAATTCTTACTAAATGTTGGACTTGTTGTTGTATGGTCAATTGGCATATTCATGTTTATCTATTTTTCTCTGTAAAATGAATACAATTATGTGGTTGTGTTTCCATCCCCCTGCCCTAAAGTGATGTTCCCTTTTTTTTGGGTCAAGTTTTGAAAAAGTTTAAAAAGGTCAGGCTATAGTTTTGGAGTCACTTTAGTTAAATGATGATACATTTTTACTTTTATGTTTGTTGAATTAATCTGTTTAGTTTGTAATGGGTTCATGTAATGAGAGACCGGCATTTGAGACCCCCTATTTGATAAGGCAGTATCTGTTTCTTCCTGTTCTAGTTTCATCAAAACTTTGGCATATGCAGCTTAATAATGATTGGCTGGGATAAAGTCAAGTGTATGGATCTGAATTGGTTTCAGATGTAGCTGTTGCGACATGAATTCCCAAAACCAATATGCGACCCCGCATACATTGTAAATGAATTCTTTGTTGATAATTAAAATCAGCCATATAATTTAGAAGTTAATTACTTTTTATTTTTCGTCTTGTGCATAATTGAGTTGTTGCTGAAGTTGGAGAGTGAAGATGCAACAGACTGATAGTTGTAAAAGAATAATGTGCGAGTTGCTGCACAAATCTGAAATTAGAATGTTTTTTGGGATGATGATTGCAGTGTAGGGCAAGGACAGTAGAATAATTGCTGTACATTTTGCATTTTTTTTTAATTTAGCGTACCCAATTAATTTTTTTTCCAATTAAGGGGCAATTTAGCGTGTTCAATCCACCTACCTTGCACACTTTGGGTTGTGGGGGTGAAACCCACACAAACACTGGGAGAATGTGCAAACTCCACAAGGCCAGTGACCCTGAGCCGGGATCGAACCTGGGACCTCGGCGCCATGAGGCAACAGGGCTAACCCACTGCGCCACCGTGCTGCCCCCATTTTGCATTCTTTTTAATGTAAAAATGTTAACTTGCACAGAAAAAAATCCAAAACTTAATGCAAAGTGTGTACCCCTTCATCTGCACCTGGTGCATACTTTCTGAAGTTCTGCATCCTATAATATTTGAAAATTGAAATGAGAATCTAGCCACATAAACTGTCTGTCCGGCTATTGCCCAAATATCCTCTTTCATTATGGCCCTATCTCAAACTCCTTTCCTTTTCAAGTATTTGAACATGTCTCTGCTCTATGCATTGCTTCTGAAACAACCTCCTTCACCTGTTATTCAGTTTAACCTGCTGATGGTACTTGCCAAAATCTTGAATAACATTTTCTGTCATTACAGTCATGGTTCTCGGTCTTCTTGAATTACACATGGCTGAAAACTCTACCTTCCAGTGCCTCTTCTCTGGTTCCATCCGAAGCAATCCCAGATGCAATGAGTGCATCTTTAAAATGTTTTTTCGTCCATCTGTGAATTATCATTTGTGAAGTGACCCACTCCTTTTGATGGATCTGATCTGCTAGGATAGACTTCCTTCCATGTCTTTTGAAGACTCAACTCGTCACCAATTCTCTCAATCCCTTGAATTCCTTTGTATCTGTCAGACAGCTTTGATAAATCCTGTAAGTGCCTAATTTTCTTCTACAAACCAAAGTGAAAATCATTATTTTGGGCAACTGCTATGAACTCTTATTCCTTTGCTACTAATATTTATTTTCTGGTTGTTTCTAACCTTGGTGTAATATTTAATACCAAGCAGAGCTTTTATCTGCGTCCTATACATTATTGAGATTGTTTATTTCCAATAAGCAACATTACACATCTTGGCCCCTATGTCTGCTCGAACCCTTGTGTATGCCATGTACGCATCCATAATATCTATTATAATGCCCTCCTTGTTAGTCTGCTATTTTCCATTTCTAACACATAGAAACTTGGAAAATAGGAGCAGGAGGTGGCCATTCAGCCTTTGAGAAAGCAGGATTAGGGTATTTCCAACTCCGTATCCTAACCCTGCTTTCCCCTCATAGCCTTCCTGCGCCGTAAGTGCCATATCTAACTGCTTGACGATGTTAACACCTGTTATCTAAAACTCTGCTTACTCTCTGAATTTTCATTTGCCACCTCTCCCAACTTGATTTCGCCCCCCCCCCCCCCCGCCCCACTCCTTGAATCGCCAAATAATTTCCATGTTCTTGCCCCATTCCGCAAATTCCTTCAGCTTTATAACTGGTTCGTGCCTATTCATTCTTATCTTATTTTCCTCCCACCATTGTTTTTTGACTGCATCACTTCTACTCTCTAACCCAACCTTTCAGTCAAGTTTTTCATCTCTTAATCTTTATGCCTCTGCATGTGTTCACACTGCAAAGCACTGTGGGACTTGTTTACTTTTGAAGGCACTCAACAGATGCAGATTATTAATGCAATAAATTCAAAACAAATCGAGCATAGTAAATTTTGCATTTGAATATTTGGTTGAGTATTACAATGTGGACCATAAAATTTGGGCAAATTGATCTATTTGTATCATAAAACCATGACTTCTGTTGTCCATGCTATGCATTTAAAATTTGATTTTTAAAAGGTATTTCAGTTGGCTGAAACTATCCAGTTTAACTTGCTGAGGTGTCTCCAACCTGTTGAATAATTTAGCATTGCAGCTTGCCTTCCTGTCTACTTGTTCACTATACTCTCCTGCTGGAAAACATCATCAAGGTGGCAGTTTAGGCTACAAGTAGACTATATTTGCACAATTCTAATTTACAGAAGCAAACATTCAGTTGAATAATCAGCAGCTTTTAAAAAACTTTTGAATATGCCTAAATGTCCAATCTTCCAGGCTTTGGTGATTGTGATGGGAGAAGTTTTTTTACTCCATGGAGTCTTGTTTCGCTATGATGTGAAAACAAAAAAAGTGAGCTTTTTAAACTTGGTGCCAGAAAAAACCAGCAACGTGCAGAATTTGTAAAGAACTCTGAATTCTTTAATTACTTTCCTATCTCATGTAGTTTTGTCTAGAAATGTTCAATGTCTGTTTTACATCTACAAACTTCATGTGCAGCTAGCATTTCAAAGCCAGGAAGGAATTTCTGAAGCAAATAAGATGTAATCTGTTCTGAGCCCAGACACCTCACTCATGTGCCTCTTTTCCTTTCACACATTCTTGAATAGACAATTGGATATTGTTTTGCATAAATTTAACTCATTTCTTTGTCTCTAGCCCTATCCTCCATTCTGCACTAAAAAGCAGCAATTAACATATCAATTGAAATTTTGGTAGACCAACATATTGTGAATGTAATTAAATTAGAGATGGTTTTGATGCTTTCATTTTTCATTGAATATTCAAATATAATTAATTATACAATGGTATATTTTTGAATGTTGCATTTTTGAACATTGCATAAAAATGTAATTTGGCCGTGCAAAGCTAAGTGCTAATTTTATTTTAAACTTATTATTCAGTATACGCTAATGATGTTACTTAAGGTTAAGGATGGTCTGCAATGATTCATAGATGTGCAATATGAGAAATTATGCAATTCGACATTTCCTGTATTGTAGTTCCATAAAAGTCACTTTTGCAGTGCAGTTGCAGACTAAGCATAACTGATTTGCTGGAAATTAGATGCACTCATCTGGCTGATTGTGCTTGAAGAGTTGAAAGAAAAATTAGTTAATTTTTTAAAAATGCTTTCAATGGAGAAATTGAAGCTGGATTGTGCATCTTTCTTGGTAACTTGAAAGAAAAACTCTCAAAATAAGATAAACAAAAGCTTACCATCAGCAATATTAGGACCATTCTTCCAAAATTAATGGTCAATCTTGGGTGTCTGGCAGCAATGCACATTTAGCACGGTACTCAAGGTGATAGAAATATGAAACAGAACTTGTGACGTATGAATTTGTCATAAGGGATGGCCAAAATAATAGTGAGGAAAATAAATTTAAATGGGCAGGATATTTTTAGATACCAGATATTATTTGCTTAACTTGATTCACCAGTTTTGTAAAGCAAATGCTGAGCAAATATGAAGGCACTGTATTGTGGAAATGCTTATAATGGGGTAACAGAAAAATTGTCCCAGGCTCCCCCTTGATTCAATGGGATAGTCTGTTCTATTTGTCGCAGAGGGCTAGTGCATTGTAAGTAATGCAGCTTTGGGAATGTGCTTTTAAGTATTTCACCTTTGATGTGACCAGTAGTAAACTAGGGAAGTTAGTTGGACTTGTGTAGCTGGGTTAGAGGTATTGCACTACTCTGGGCTTTTGGTGGGTGGTAAGGATTTAACAGTTCTGTTAACTTGGGCAGTTTCTTTGGAGGGGTGGGATGGCAGCTGAAATCTGAGTGGTAGGGCTAAGAGTCTATGTAAAAAAAATTTTAATCTGAAATTTCCCTCATCCTAGTATAGGAACATAATGCTTCTTCAGCCACTGCTCGCTAACGAACATGATTTTCCACCCAGGAAACTCCGTGTCACTGGTCATGGGTTCTGTGGATCTTTGCATGCCTGATGAGTCCTATCCTAGAGCTGCATTTTTGACCACACATTTAACTGATGTTTCTGGGAGGTGGAATTGGTCCTTGTACTGGATCACTCTCATCTGTTTCTCTGGCACTTTTCCGGACCTCCTTGCTGTTGGGTGTTCTCGAAGAATTATGTTCCTTTAATCAGGGCATTCCTTCAGGTAGGTTTCTTCTGAGCAAGGGTCTCCCAGGCATTGTGTTGCATTTCTTGAGGTAAGCCTTCAGGGTATCTTTGAAGCTTACTTTGTCCTTCTCTAGTTCAAGTGCCTTCTTTGAGCTGGGCGAAGAAGATTTGCTTTGTCAATTGGGATTCTGGCATCCTAAGCACTGCCGGCCCAGTGTAGTTGGTTTTGGATGATTATGGCCTCTATACTGGTGCTTTTGGCACCCAAGGATACTCGTGTTAGTATGCCTATCCTCCCAGCTGATGCGGAGAATCTGTCTCCTCACCGCGATGATGGTACCGTTCCAGGGTTTTGAGGTGGTGCCTGTACGTAGTCCAGGTTTCTGAGCCGTATCGAAGAGTTGGGAGGAAAACTGCCTTGTATACGAGGATCTCTGCATGGATGTCGTGGTCAACTGAATGTGCTCCTCGCGGATTGTATAGGATGTTGGATTTCTGTGTCGCTGTCTGCCTTGGATAAGAGGTGACTCCCCAGGTAAGGGAAATGTTACACGTTTGAGAGGGTTTCTCCATTGATCTTGATGGAGGGAAAGACCGGTGGCTGGATTCTCTGCCGTCGGGATGCTCCATTTTGCCGACAGCCTGGGGGTTGCCTGATGGCGTGCAGCTTCCCCACAATGGGAAGCCCCTTGGCCAGCCGGTGAAACGCAACATCCTTCCGGCGTGCTGAACCTGAAATCTGGCACCGCAGGACGGAGAATCCAGATCCAGGTCTTTCCTGGGGCGGGTTTGTAAAGGACTTCAATATTCTTGAGGTTGAGGCCGAGACAGTTTCTTCAGTATGCTTCTGCAAAGATATCCAGCATGGCTTTGATTCTCTATTGAGAGCATAGATGGCTTTGTCATCCGTATATTGAACTGGATGAGGTTGAAACGTTTTTCATCCATCCTGTAGACTGTGCACTCCACTGGAAAATTTGTTCTTGACCAGGTGAAGGATGGTGGTGATGAAGATGGAGAAAAGGTTTGTGGTGATGACCCATTCCAGTCTTGACCTTGAAAGTTTCAGTCTTTGGCGAGGGCTGTTGTCAACCTGTCATTGTGGAGGAGTCCGAGGATGAATTTCTCTCTGCCTTTGACAGGGTCTTCCACAGCACAGCACTTCCCAAATTAGTTCTCCTCTGTCTTGCTGGTGATGTTTTGCCAGGCGTGGAGAGCTTTCCTCTTGTCGATGGACTCTTGAAGAAAAGTACAGCACAGGAATGCTGTTGTCGTTCTCGTCAAATCAGTCTTGCTGTTTCCTGGTCTTGTAGCTGATAGTTTCTTCGCAGGTTGAGATAATGGCTGTCTTCAGCTCTCCAGTTTTCCCCTCTTTCATTAGAATGAATGCTTTGGAGATTTTGGTGAAGACATTGTTGAAAGTTTGCTTGCATGCTTGGCTATTGAAGTTGATCAACGTTGATCTTATTTTCTGATCTGTTTCTTCATCTGCTTCTGGGGGAGTTTGATGGACATAGAGGTGTGAATTAGCTGATGGTCTGCCAAGCATTCGCCTGCACTGGTCATTGCTTTAGTACTGAGGGCATCCATTGGCTTCGGGATCAGACGATGATTGAGTCAATCATGTGCCACTGTTTTGATCGTGGAAGTCTTAAGGGGAAACTCTTTTTGGCAGAATAGTATGATCGTGATGACAAGCTGGTGTTGCACACACTTTGTTGAGTAGGACAACCCTAAGAGTTTCAGTTCCCAACTCTTCCCTTTTTGATCCTTTCTGGAGTTAGAATCATAGAATTTACAGTGCAGAAGGAGGCCATTCGACCCATTGAGTCTGCACCGGCCCTTACAAGAGCACCCTACTGAAACCCACGTAACTACCCTACTCTATGGGGCTGGTTTAGCACAGTGGTCTAAACAGCTGGATTGTAATGCAGAACAAGGCCAGCAGTGCGGGTACAATTCCCGTACCAGCGTTCCCGAACAGGCGACTAGGGGCTTTTCACAGTAACTTCATTGAAGCCTACTTGTGACAATCAGCTATTATTATTATCCCAGTAACCCCCACTTAACATTTTCTGGACACTAAGGGCAATTTAGCATGGCCAATCCACCTAACCCGCACATATTTGTACTGTGGGAGGAAACCGGAGCACCCGGAGGAAACTCACGCAGACACGGGGAGAATGTGCAGACTCCGCACAGACAAGTGACCCAGCTGGGAATCGAACCTGGGATCCTGGAGCTGTGAAGCAACTGTGCTAACCACTATCTACCGTGCTGCCCTTTAGGAGTCCTTTCTGACACTAGCATTTAAGTCCCCAGGGAGGATGATCTCCCAACATTCCTAAGGAGGATATGGTGTCCAGAGTGGAATAAAAGCTGCCTTTGGACTCTTCATTTGCATCAAGGGTTGGGGCGTAGGCACTAGCAACTGTTGCCTGTTGGTTCTTAGCAAGTTGTAGACGAGAATCATGAAGTGTTCGTTGAAGCCGACAGGGAGCTCCGAGTTGGCTGATGCTCATTCCTAATGGTGAATCCAATTCCATGCACCCTGGGCTGATCCTCTCCAGAAGAAGGTGTAGCCACCACTGCCCTCCCTCAGCTGTCCTTCGCCTGCTCTTCGGGTCTCTTGCAGAGCAGCGACATGAATGTTAAAGTTCCTCAGTTCACGGTCTGGTTGATTTGTTCTGCACATTCGGTTATGCATTCCAGGTTCTGAGATTGAGTTAACTTTGTTTCTCTAACCGCAGGTAGATGAGCATGCTGGATGTGGTTTCTAAACCAGATTGGAGACTGAACAGACTATTTTTAGGGCACCTTTTCTAACTCCTCGCCCCATGAGGAATAAGCAGAATGGATCCTGAATAGGGCTGATCTGTCATGAAGAAAGCTCTCCTGTTCCTATTCCAAGAGCGAAACGACTGAATCAAACTCCACCACCTACATGCCGATCCGAAGCTAGGGACTTCTGTCCTCGTCACCTCATCGATTGCTGTGGGGTTTATTTGTGTGGGAGGTGTATTGGTTTCCTCCATGTAGACCCTTGTGCGGAACACCTTTTAATGTGGGAATTCTGTTGCACATCAGCAGACACCCGATACTTGACAGAAAATAGATTATGTTCCAGTGGCAAGGGAATATCTGATTGTGGATCTTCTATTCCTGCAGCCGTCTACCATCGCAGGTCTTGATGTTGCACTAACGGCTTCCACCTGATCTGCTGTTGAGGACTTGTTTTGTATAGCTTGGATCCCTCTCTGTTAACTGTACAGTTTTAAGGTGTGTGGGTACTGGAAATGGAGGAGGAGGTGATAAGTCTAGTAATCCTTAATTATAGCTGCATCCATATCCAGTCATGTTAGCAAAATACAAAAACAAAAGCAAAAGTGGATTTCAAGATCCAAATAGCTGTATTTTTAGGTTTTGCCAAAACCTTGTTTCTTGTGAACTTGTTTTTGCTGCTATCAATTGCTTAGCATGCAACATTTGGATCTTATGCTATGGTACGGTCATCTATCCTCATCTCTTTCCTTTCCTCGTCCCATTATGTGGGCACATGGAATACTCATTGACAACCCTAACCTTAATGTTTCCTCTGAGGAAGGAGGTCACTGGAGATCAGCCAGATTGGCTTGCCAGCACCAGAGGTGCAAGGTGGCACACCCCTTAATCTCATGCCTGTATAAAAATCAAAATGTTTCTGCTTAGTTTTCCCAGAAATAATACTGGCTGCACTCCATGAAGGAAACAAATCAGTAAATAACACTAAATACTGCAAGCTTTTGAGTACATCCTCTGCGGCAAGAGATTTCTCGGGTTTCAAAAAGAGAAAAAGGTAAAGTTGGCTTAAGTAACGAGATACAATGAAATCCAAATATTTGCATACTATTAAATATGGCGATTCTGAAAGATGACTACGAAGATTATAATTTGATGATTGCATGTAATGATGAGTGAAACAAATTTTCAGATGGAGGTTAGATGCAAAGGATACTGTGCTGCCATCTGAGCATGGATAGTAAGTGAATAAAGTGCTTCAATAGGATGAGTGGAGGTCATTGATAAATATTTGTTTTAATGTTGAGCAGCCTTGGAAGGTGCAGCTTAACTTCTTTGACCAGCTAAAGGTATCACACTTCTGCAGGGTTGTTGAGGTGATATTAATTCCCGTGGATTATTCCTCGCGTTGCTTAGCATGGAATTCTGTCTCAAACGGGTCCTGTCCTTTTTCGACTGTTTTTCTCGTGGATTTTTACTTTGATCTGTTCAGTCCTGTAGTTTGAGGAAATAATTTCTGTATTGTACCTAATTTTTGAGAATTCCCAAACAAGCAGCCTCTTGAAGAGATGCAGACCAACACCTGGAATTCAGTTAATTTCAGTGAGGTAAAGGTTTAAATGGCAGCCTAATCTGCCATAATTTGGGTGATCGACATTAGCCCAAAGAAAAATTGACTTCAGGAACTAATAGTGGCTTCATTGAGATCAACTAGTTGAGTGGAACTTGTATTCGTAACCTAGGATATTTCCCGTTTCAGTCCATTTTACTTTTGTCAGGCAAATTAAAACTAACCTATACATACACCCACCTATGCAGATCTGGACATCTATCCTTCCCCCTGGTAAATACAATGCAGATGTTAGTCTTAAATGGAATTTTAAAATCATGATTTAAGTTCAGATTGATGGACACGCTCCTTAAATCAGTGGTTACCAGCTGGTTAGTAAAAGTTGCTAAGTTAGCTTTACAATATTTTATTGCAGACTCTGCATATCAGTGATAGTATATTGTTTTCTCCATTCACACAGGTTCTATTTCCATATTGACATGATCCAGGTGTGTAACTTGCATGTGAATTATGTTCATTGCTACATTGATAATGTTGACTGTCTCTAACTGCTTCAGTCATCTTATCCCTAAACTCCTTATTGGGTAAATCTGACTCAATAGTTTTGAGGGGATTTTGCAACATTATTTTAGACAAATTTTCAGGACCCTATTGAGTCTAGTGAAGGATCCAATAAGATGTTTTTGTGTGAGCACTTCATAGCCTGTTTGGCTTTGCTTGATGAATGCACTTTAACCTGAAGCACGCCTGTCAGAGAATGGAGCCTTGGTGAGATACTATTTTGAATGCATTGGTCTCAGGTAAGGCGGAGCATCTCTATTTTTATGAAACCAACCCTAACGAGCATGGGAACAAGTTTTTCCCATGAATTTTGGCTTTTTCTTAAATCTTATTCAGGAAGTGAAAACGACTTCTCATTGTACCTGCACCAATGGCCTCCTCCTGTCAGCAGTTGCATGCTGCCCGGCACAAGATTATGATGAAACAGCGGGGAGGTGCGTTCTTTCTCAAATTGGTGATTCACCTAGATGCCAAATCAAAAGTGACTTGTAGTTGAGTGGCGGTCTGTGAAATACAGATTGGAACCAGATTGATTTAAATTCGTTGGTTACAGTTGTTCCTATGCTCAGAGATATGTTTGTTTTATATTTGTAAATCTTTGACTTTGGGAGGAAAACAAATGTTGCCCTATGTTGCTGGTCAAACCTAGAGAGATTCAAATCTAGGTGATCAGACCTTCTAATCTGAGAAAACTTGGACGGTGAAGGTGTGGGATGTAGAGAGAAATTTCTGGAGATTTGGTTGGGGGGGGGTGCTGTGGGGAGAGGCTATTTTAGACCTAAATTGTTTTGGTTCTTATCAAACCTTTTAATTATACACTTTAACTTCACTGTAACAAACTTTGAAAGGACATCAAATTAATTTCTCAAAAGTAATGGCGAGTAATTGCATAATTTCATAGATACATTTGGGAGGTGGCTTGTGGTCAATTAACAATAGAGTTTCTGTATATTTTTTGTGTATTTCATTAATTTTACTATTCAGTCCAAAACTTCCATTTTAAGTGAGTAAAATTAATTTGTTATTTAGACTATTATTCTGCATATTATTGCCAGATAATGTTGAATGGTCAGTTAGTGCTGCAGGGTGGATCTTGCAGCTGATCTGCTTATCACTCCTCATCACTCACCACTCTTCCATTAATCTTTGAAATCAGTGAGCTTAATGTGCATTTGATATGGCATACTAATATTTTAATTAGTGATGTATTGCTCATTAATGATTGAATTGAAATTTGTATGGAGAGAGGAAAAGAATCAGGAACCTAACTTTATACACTGAAAATGAAATCTTTAGCTTATAAACGTGTTTCAAAATGGATTAGGTGATTAAAAAGATTTTTATTTGGATAAACCCAGAAAATCAAGGTCTGAAAAGCAATGTACACCAGCCCACCCCTCCACCCAACTTTGTCTTTTTTAAAAGAAACTTAGTAATTTTTTTAAGCTCCTCAGTTTAACAAATTTAGCTTTTATCAGTTTGTTAGGGTTATAGGATTTTAAGAAAGCATCTAAAACCATACTTTGCAGATTTGTGTGCTTTTTAGGTTTGAAATTAGCTACAGGTCTTTTGTGCAAAAACCTTTTTTAAATTCAAACATATTTCTTTTGATTTGCATGCAAGCCTCTAAATTCAATGTTGGGAGGAAACTGCAATCCTTAAACTGGTTTGATATCAAGGCTCCAAATATTCATGTCCTGGTTTTCATGCTTCTTGATTATGTAATGTCTACATAGTTGTCACTGCTGTAGTTTGTATAAAAATATGGATAAGAATATTTTGCTGTGGATGCAACTGAAGAACTTCATTGTGAAGGGAAAATGCACACAAAGATCCAAGTTCTGGAAATGACTTGCATAAACTGCTTCCTTTTGTATTCCACAATCAGTTAAACATTCCACTATAAGCAAAAAGGTTCACTTTGAATGTGAAAGATTGCATTTTTATTTTTGACGGTAATTTTTAAATATTTCCTTGCTGGTACATTTAACTGACCCAATAGAGCATCATTGAAAATGAACAAGTGTTCTGAGTATATGTATTCCAACATAGTATATAATCATTTGCACAGAATGTTGATTAAATGTGTTATGTTAGGTGCATATACCATATCCCGGATCATGTTTTTAAATTTAAACTTGAGGCCTAGATGGTTTTATATTCCTTTTAATTCTAGATTGACATTCACATGAAAGCCAGTCTGGCCAAGGAGGTTTGATTTAATTTGGTGTTTAGCTTATAGAAGCATTGTTTTATGTGATAGAGAATCCATGGTTTACAGTCTATTCTAATTTTGAGCTATGGCTTAAGTTAGCAATTGACTATGTATGTGCACCTAGTGAATCGGTGTGCACATGTGAAGATACTGTTTAATCACCTGCCTAACTGGCTTGGAGTGTCTTTGGTAGTCAAATTTAATTAGGCCAAAGTGATACAGATTGGCTGAGCACTTTTTAATGTTCCCTGCAAAATTGTTTTAACAATTGTTCATAGTACAATGGTATCTCTTTTACTTTCAGGGGAAATATTTGTGGAGACTCTGAAGCCATACCAGGAAGTGCTTTGAAAGCCACGCTACTCATTAAAATTTTAAAAACAAACCAATCGCAACCCTCTGAAGCAAAACAACTAAACATGATTTCCACTATGGAAATTCAGTCTAGTTTTTAAAATACATGGAACCCAGTGTTCCGGGCAAAAGAAAACCTTGCACCATTTATGAACCGTTTAGGTTCTGTATCGTTCCCAACGTTTTTATATTTATTAAATAAAGACTTTTGTTAGGATTTAAAGCCAGCATATCCTAGCATCAGTCCTTAGCCACTGTCCTGTGTGCTAAAATGATTGTTGCTTTATAATTGGATGTCCATAAGCCTATTTTATGTCCTTTATTGTGACAATTTAGTTGTTTCTCCAACTATTTGTTATTTTACAAATTTTGTAAATGATCCACTTTGTATTGTTAGTACTTTACAGGATTGGTAAACTGATATTCTATTACTAAACAAGCCAATATATGTAGTTGTTTAGCTTCTCCATAATTTGCTGATTCTGATCTCTGATTAATGAACTGCAGTACATTGGACCATATGTCTATGGCTACCCTTTCCTGTGAAAAAATTGCTGCTATCGTTTTGCGCTGCCTCTGTGGAGGTAGGTAATGTAGATTATTTGATAGAGGTTGCCTTCAGACTAATAGCTATCATAATACCAAGTTTAATGCATTAGAGACTTTGTATATTTTTGATAAATTTCTGACCTGGTCTTTCATTGCTTTTATTAAGATAATTTAGTTTAATATACTTATTCTTAGATAGTATTATATACTTGCATGTGGAAGATATTAGAATGAGGTTAAATGGTACCAAATCAGTTACTGGAATTATATTTTGTGGATTGTCACTTCAAAATTATAAATTATTTTAAATTTCAGACACATGCGTTGCTATGCAACAAATATTGAGAATACAATAATAAAGCAAGTGCCAGTCAGCTGAATAGAATGCCAGTTGGTTACAGTGGCAATTACAGGTACTTCCTATTGATATTGAGCTAGTTTAATTTATCAATTAGTCACAATGTTAACAGATTTGCTTCAGTTTACAGTATGTGGGGATCAGTTCTTGCGTATATTCTACAGGTTTACATTATCCAGAGCTGATTTAGAAGCAGACTAAATATGGTGCGTTGATGCACAAAAGGAACAACAATAACACAAAGGTCAGACATTCTCCACTTTCTTTGGCAGATCCTATCAATCATGACTTGTGGCCTGGCTGGTTGGGGTGGGTGGATGCATGTATGTGTTGCATTGATAAGTCTGGATGGGAGTGGTGGGGGATGTGGTCATTGGGAGGGTGAAGGTGTCTTTTGAATCATTACTCTTTCCACAGTAGCAAAGTGAGTTTAAATTCTAGGTTCAATCTCAAGTTTGCTCATTGTTAATCTTGGAGCAGTAGCAGGGGCACTAAACTTGTCCCTTATGATCTGTGTTGAATATTCCTCTACTGATGTCCAGTAACTCCTGCTGGAAGTGCAGAGGTGGATATTGAATGAAGATATGGTCAGAAATTGACTGTGACCATCCTCTCTCCGGTACAGTAGCCTACATATAAAATTGAAACATGAATAATGGCCACTTGAATAAGGTACAAGAGCATACTTGTTTCTGGGGAACTGTATGTCAGCAAACAATTGACCTCTTTAGGAAAAAATTGGTGGGATGATGGAGCGGTACAGTATTTTTAGTGTACTTTTTATTGCATCAAAACCAGCATGAAAATACTTTAACAGGACTAGCCATTGATGCGTTGTTTGCCTTTTAGTCCTGAAAAAGTGCAAAATCACTGAACTACCTTTAAAATTTTCAGAATGCTTTTTGACAGCAGGGGCCATCTGTTTATACCAAGGCTGAAGGCTATATTAATAAATCTGAACTAAATGAGTGTTTAAAAAGGAATAAAATAATAATGGAAAAGCAGAAAGAAAAATCTTATTTTTCTTAAGAATTGTTAAACGCCGAGTGGAATATTTAAAGGACGCAAGTTGGATACAAATATGGGAATCAAGAAATGATGGGATGTGGCATATTTCTTTTAAATCAAGATTGCGAATTCATTGCAGACAATCAGTGATTTTGACATCTAATGTATTCAGATCAGTAAAGCGTTAAATGCCGATAGTGCACTCACTAAGGCATTATACGCCAGTATTGTATGAATAATGGGGCAATGTTTCTGAACGAGCTGAGACAAAATGGGATAAAACAGCAACAGGTGGTGCATTGGATAAGACTTGTATTAAATTCTGAATTTGAAGCTTTTAAAGATAAATTTACATGGTATACTCATTTAAAAATGTAAATTGAATTAAACCAGAAAATGCTGGAAATACGTGGGTCGAGCAGCATCTGTGGAGAGAGAAAGAGTTTACATTTTAGATTTAACCTTTCAAGAGGTCACAGACTTGCTCGACCTGTTGAGTATTTCCACCCTTTTGGGTTTTATTTATAGTGTACTCACTATTTTGATTCAGGTTGGGGTACTGATAAATTAATGTAGCTCTGTTGAGGCAAACGTGAGTTTTGGAATTCTGCAGGAAATTATTCAGTTTCCTGATAAATACACTATTCCAAAACCGTATGGAGGCGGATGCTATAAGGAATGGGATGAAGATTTGGATATAATTGACTATTCATTAAAACTATCCAGTGAATATGGAATTGTTTACATTGATGGTCAACTAAGGAACTGCATTTTTAAAGATTTCTGGTTGCAAGATAAATCTTATCGGTAAGATGTAAACTATACATGCTATATTGTATGTAGTTTTGGACACTTTTCCAGAGGATATTGATTAGCCAATGGGCTGCCTGGGGCGTATCTAGCATTTGTATTGTTGAATTAAATTGGATAAATGATTGGAGGAAAGATTTGAGAGGTAACATAATCCAGTCTCTTCGAAACCCCGAAAGATATGGACAAGTAAGGGAGTTATTTTAAGATTTAATATTTGTGGAAGTACAGTGTGATAAATTTCCTGTTTTGTTTTTTTCTTGATTTTATTCCTTCACTTGCTTGCCTGACCTGACTCCTCTACGTGAGGTGGGTGCAAGGCTTGTTGACTGGGCATCATCAATACCCCTTGTAACTGACTGCAAGGAGGTACTAGGGACCATTCAGGTATGATTGACCTCTCTAATTTTCACTCCCCTTTCTGAGAAGAAACTTAGCTTCAAGTCCCACATAACTCAGTTTCTGATTTGAGTCTACCCCTGTTCTGTGGCAGACCAATTATTTTGATTGCAGATAGAGAAGCCTCCGACAAGATCAGTGGTGGTATGTCCTTGGTAAATCTACTGAACAGATTCCCATGATGCAATTGCTTTTTAAAATGGAGCTCAATGAAGTTGATCTAGTAAGGTGTAAAAACAAAAATCTAAATTGTTCCACTATATTATATTTCCAGCCCTGTTGCGGCCATGGGACTGTGCAAAATACAACTAATTGAAGTTCAGCTCCTATTATTTAATACGTTGGGGTCATTACTGAAATTACAGTCAAGTCAGGAACTGTTTGCTTCAGGAAACGAAAAAAATTCTATGTGGCTGATTGGGAGTACAGGCTTGAATTGTTTATATTCTTGTTCTACGCTTTATGATGCTGTATTTGTTTCAATTTAATACATTAAGGGCTCAAATTTTCTAATTGTGCTCAGCAGAATTAAATATGCATTATGGAACACGGACCAAATTTTTTAAGCAAGCACAACTACGTTACACATCATTGTGGTGAGAGTTTAGACCCCAAATATCATTTGGGCTTTATTTCTGTGCTTAATTTCCTTTTTTTATTTTTATACAAGAAATCCTTGTTCTGTTTACAATCTGCTTTAAACCAATCCTAATTATCACCTTGGTTCAGTGGGAGAACTCGGACCTTTAAATTAAAAGGTTGAGAGTTCAGGCCCCACTCTAGGACATGAGCACATAATCTAGGCACTGTTTTGGTGCAATATTGAAAATACTGCATTGTCTTTCAGTTGACAGATTAAACCAAAGTCATTTCTATCCTGATGTATATAGAAAATATGGCAATATTCCGTGAAGGCACTGGGAATTTGGTGTCTTAGGCAATATTCAAAACCTGAACAGATATTCAAAACCATTCCTCTCTGTGGGATCTTTCTGTACTACTACTTACCTAACAATAATGACTGTGCAAACTAATTAATTATACATTGATCTGAGATATGAGGATGTAATGAGCTGCTATGTAAATGCTAATAGTTTTTATAACTTGGCTTTCTCAGCAGGCTTTTCCTTGTGCCGCCCAAAAATAAGTGTGTATCTGACACTAAACAAGTACATGTCAAGTTTGTTTAATTATAAGTACTTGTTGATGTCAACGTTCTTTGCATAATGCTCTGGACATCTAAAGGAAATTTAAGGGGAAATTTAGCATGGTCAATCCACCTACCCTCCATATCTTTGGGTTGTGGGAGTGATACCCACGCATACACGGGTAGAATGTGCAAACTCAGCACGGACAGTGACCCAAGGCCGAGATCTAACCCGGGTCCTTGAGTGCCGTGAGACTTCAGTGCCACAGTGTTACCATGCTGCCCAGAAATAAAGGTTTCTAAAGAGCACGCTTCTGTCTGTACAAGAGGAAACGCTGGGCCCTTAAAGTTCAACATAGTTACTGTAATGATTGAACTTGGTATGTTAATTCAGATTACTGTAAAAATTATTTTAATGTCATTTTTGGTAATGGATTGTTCTAAAATCCCTGTCTTTTAGAAAAATCGTATGTTGTAGGCTCAATTTCATGTGTACTGTAGACACTGATTATAGAGAGCTGTTTGTGGAGTTAATGTTTCAGTTCATGTCATGTTTTATTACAGTTTCTGTATCCTGCTATTTTGTGACGGTATTCTGTTTTTTAGTTCACTATTAAACTGTTCAGTACTATTGAGTGTTCAAATGAGGCTATCCTGTTAAAAGCCATTTCCTTGTGTACTTGAACCAAGGTGTTCTCTCAGCTGTACTCATTGATTTAAAAACTTCTGTGAAAATGTTTATTGCTTAACTCTATGAAGTATATTGTTTCTGGTATGTATTCTGATATGTACTACTGGCACAAGTGGTAATCCCACTTCTGTTATTTTATCAGACTGATCAGAAAAATGTATAATGTGTTGAGATTTTTCATTCTCTTGACCTTCTGTGTCTTTTAAATTTCAGAATCTTTTGTCAAGATCCATCTTTTAAAAAGAGGATGTGTACACAGTCTGAATGTTCCCATTTGAAGCAACTGGCCTCCAGAAAATGAATGGAATAAAGTGAATATAATTTTTTAGATAAAATTTGAAAATCCCATCAAAGGTAGCTTACCCTAGCCCTGGCCTAATGACAATGAAATTCTTGATACCCTATTCAAAATTATGTCTAAATATGTCAACTTCGCAGGTGTCTTGAATTCTCCGATTTTTCTTTTTCCTTCTATATATGTGGAATTATGCAGGTACCCTGTATATTACAGCAAGCTAGTTCTACTATGTTGACAGGCAATTTAACATTGTATCCACAAACTAGCTGCCTGCATACTCCATTTAATGGCTCACTTCATTGAGCTATTTGTATTGACTCTTAGCACTTACAAGCACAAAAAGGTGCAATATACCAAGTGGAGCCTGAATGTCGACGATTCAAACTCCTGCCAGATAATCAGTTATATTTAGAAATAATTTTGGACATGCCAAATAATTTGTAACAGTAGAAATACTTGAAATTGATATGCCTCATGCAAAGTTTAGGAATAACATAACTATTTGGAGTTATAGTATTTCAACAAAAAATATACAAACCCCATGCTTTTCTGGTGATGGATAAGACACATCAATTTCAAAGCTGCAGAAGAATTTCTACATTTTAAAACCACCCCGTCTTAAATTATACCTATACATGTCAAAATAGTGACTGGCAGCAGAAATGTCATGTTTTGCTCTGCTGGATTTTTAAATTTTACACTAAGTGTACCTACCACCAATTGGACCACTTAGTTAACCATAATACTGCACTGTAGAGCATATTGACATTCAGTTGCTGAACAGTTAAGGAGAATGAGAATGTGTTGTGCTATCTAATCCCCTAATTGGCATTGTAGGCCAAAAATATGAACATTTACAAACATTCCTCCATGCAAAACATTCCACAAAGATGTGTATTAACAGATTTTCACAGTTTTGACAACTTGGACCAATTGCAAAAGACTTTTGAATTGCTTGGTGACGATAGTATCCACTCTGATCTATTCGAATGTCAATTTTTTAAAAACACAACTGGCTTTGGTTGGGTAGTTAAAAACTTCCACTCTGCTGTAGTTTAAATTGCAGAGAAGATGTTGAATAAAAATTGCATTTTTCCTCGATGGAAAGGGAATCTAAT
The DNA here is from genome assembly GCF_047496885.1 of Scyliorhinus torazame. Taxonomy (NCBI): domain Eukaryota; kingdom Metazoa; phylum Chordata; class Chondrichthyes; order Carcharhiniformes; family Scyliorhinidae; genus Scyliorhinus; species Scyliorhinus torazame. The sequence goes on along the minus strand of NC_092714.1, from coordinate 34,796,962 downwards.
TGATACGTTTTCAATTTCTTGGCTAATTAGCTCAAAATTGGCTCAATAGGGAAATCTGGTCTGGTGAGCTAAAAACACAGGATGTGACATGCTTCATTCATGATGTAAGTTCTGTGCTGCAGAAACAATATACCCAAGGATTTGAAGTAAATGAAATAACTTTTGACTTCACTGGTGTGTCTTGTGTGTATATATGTAAAATTTTCCTGAGTAATTGCTTCACACATGATCAAGAATGGGAGCCTCCAGAGAAAGTACATCTAGTCCTTTTTTTTTAACTAAAGGTATGATTCATGAAATTGTACATGCAACATGTGGATGGAACACCATTCAGGAAAAATTTTCATACTGTGCTATTAACTTAATGTAGAAATGTGAACTTGAAGTGCATTAACACTTTCAAGATGCTGATATTTTAACCTAATTTTCTTGTTTCAATGGTATTAAGGTAAATTGTTTAGCTGAACTGAAAATTAATAAATTTCAAATTACTCATTTAGGTGTGTGTCTTTTGTTCAGTCTCAACGGGCAATAATCAGTATCATTTCAAAATTTTCATCTAACTGGAGATACTGATGTGCTCATGCATATTTCTGCAGATAATGTGTAGATTGTGCTGGATAGGGAAGCTTCTCAATGATTTAAGCATCAAAGAAGCATGGGCTTGGGTGAGTGAGGAAATAGCTCAGGGAATTGATGAATTTAGAAGCAGGATCCTGTACAGTTGCAATTCTGCATTAGTGCCATTGCCAACCCTCCTTGCAATAATTTTCCTCCTCTACAAACAGTCCTTGGCAACATGGAGGCCAATTCAGTGGAGGGCAATGAAAAGGAATGTGGGAGGTACAGTCAGGATGAGGGATACTGTTCTTTGTGACTCAACGGGGAGTTGTAGGGGAGGGGGTGGTGGTAAATCCAATAAGATAAATTGAACTAGTAATGAGATTTTCAGAAACTATCATTGAAATTAAATGTTACCTGAGCCATATGAAAACTGGTACGTGGTTAAATCGAGTTGAATGTGTAAGGATGGAGGCCTGGTTGTGTAAGGGGACAGGGCTGTGGGTGTTAGTAATGGCTCCATTGCAATTTGCTCCAGGAATATTTTCAGGAAATCCGGTGGTGGTGGCCACATTAAACATATGGAGGCAATTACAACAAGATTTTAAAGCAGGGAGAGGGTCGAAGATGACTGATTGTCACACGTTTGGACCGGCTAGATTGGATGCTTGGTCTTTGGTGAAGAGGTTACTGTCGCTGGTGGGCCGGAAGAGGGAAGTACATCTGGAATCTATGGGAGTATTCTGGCGGAGGACATGGCCGTAATCTCCTCCAGTGTTGTTAAGAGTGAGGAAGAAATGGAGGGGGGGGGGAGAAGAAGCCCTGCGAGGAGTGAATGTCACGTCGTGTGGAAGGCTCTGGCTCCTACAGTTAGAGGTAGTACATCGGACACACTCAACAAGGGCCAAAATGAGTTGACTGTTTGAGGGGGTGGATAGATGTGAGCAGTGTGGGAGGAGCCCAGCGAATCATGTACATATGTTCTGGGCATGTCCTAAGCTAGTAAACATCTGGGGTATGTTGCTCTTTTTAACCTTAGTCTATTTGCTCTGTTTACGTCACCTTTGCTCATGAGTCGCCAGGTATCTTTATGATACCGCCACGTGGTTCAAGTTCAGGTTATGATTAATAATACAGCACACCGCTTAGTAAGGATTAAAACAACGGTCATTTGTTATACACAACAAGCAATATTAATACACTAATACTATCTATATAATAAACCTATCACTACTGGCCAATACTTAACTTTAGGAAGAGCCCACCAGGTCAGGGAAACGAATGGCTTGTCCAATCAGATCTGGCCTGCGGGATTCAAAAGGCTGCTACAGGTCGGTGGCTAGGTGTCTCTACCGGATAGCAATCGCTGGATTCAAACTTACTGTTGCCAGTTGCTGTTCTTGCGAAGGTCTCGAGCAGGCGAAGAGGAGAGAGAGAGAGACTTTTATAGGGCCCAGGAGCTTCCTGCCTCCCGGGGTGGCCCTTGACCCTGAGTCCCAAGTGATTGGATCTGTCCCCAATCTCTGGGGTCGATGTGTCCAATGGTGAGGCGATTCCTCGATCGGGGGGTGGTCACTCACCTGTCTTCGTTTCGGCCACTATTCAATTGCTAATATGTTGCAATTGTTCCTGGGGATAGCCAATTTAACAATTATTCAGTGGATGTCTGAATAGATGGGCTGCAAACAGTCCCGAATGCAACTGCAAATACCTGGGTTGATGGGCTTTTGATAGCCCTGAGTATCGATCTGGGCTAACTTCCCAGAGCCGAATATGCAATAATGTCTGCAGCTGCCTGCTTGTGTCTTCTTAGCTGCTTTTCCCAGCAGTCTTTCGGGTTAGCCATTTTAAACTGGGTTTTGGCCAGATTAATTGGAACGCAGCCATTTTACGTGGCGACAGGTTCCTTCTTCACCATGGCAGCAATCTTTCAAGGGGAATTGGAGCCTGGTTCCCTAGAAGTCATTTTCGGGGTGTCAGGGCTGCAGGGGGGTAGGGGGGGGGGGGGGGCAGATGTCTTAGAATGAAATGAATGAAAATCGCTTATTGTCACAAGTAGGCTTCAAATGAAGTTACTGTGAAAAGCCCCTAGTCGCCACATTCCGGCGCCTGTTCGGGGAGGCTGTTACGGGAATTGAACCGTGCTGCTGGCCTGCCATGGTCTGCTTTCAAAGCCAGCGATTTAGCCCTGTGCTAAACAGCCCCATATCACTTATTGTTATGAGTAGGCTTCAATGAAGTTACTGTGAAAAGCCCCTAGTCACCACATTCTGGCGCCTGTTCGGGGAGGCTGGCACGGGAATTGAACCGTGCTGCTGGCCTGCCTTGGTCTGCTTTAAAAGCCAGCGATTTAGCCCAGTGAGCTAAACCAGCCTCTTCGCCTTGCTGATTGCTCACGGGTGAGTTCTGTTGGAGGGAGGTTACCTTCTCCAGCCACTGCCTCCGCATGGCTGGGGGATCTCAGAAGATTTAAATATCTACCGAGAGGTTCGACTGGGAGGCTTCACACAAGATGGCAATTTGTCATATATTTCAAGGAACCGGTCACAGTCAAAAAAAAAAATCGCCGTCCTCTGAATTGTCTAACTTATTGACTGTTCATTATCCATATTGTAAATTTTGATAATGGGAGGTTATATTCAGGTTTGTTTCTAGTGGGAACAAAGTCAGTTTGAGTCCAATCATCTGACAATTGGGGGGGGGGGGGGGGTTTTGGGGGTTGTTAATCCGTTTTGTATTTGTATATTCAAAAAATATTCAATAAAATTTTTTTAAAAGTTGAACATGAGGCTGAAAGTGGTACAAACAAACAAGAGCTTTCTTGAAATGGTGTTTACTCAATGAGTTGTAAGATTAGATTGCCTGTTTGCCTGTGCAAGTGGCAGATGATTGGACTCAAACTGACTTTGTTCCATCCAGGAATAAACATAAATACAACCTCCCCCGATACATTAGAGGTTCCTGCAATGGAGCACAATATAACATTATCAAAACTTACACTATGAATAATAAACAGTCAATAAGTTACACTTGTCAATAAGACATTTCGGAGGATGTTGATTTCTGTGTGGTTATCGACGAACCTCCAGATGTCTATGCTTTTCAGTGTTGACTGTAACCTCCAGTGTTTTAGTGGAGTTTGGACATCGTCCGTAGTTGTCTCAACCGGACTCAACGTTCTGTTTGCCAGTTGACTTAGTATTGAAGTGTCCTCAACTGGGATACTGTCTTCCATAGTTGTTTCTGGTGTTGTCAGGTTCTGCAGAATGTCTAGGTATTCACTTGGCATAGTTTGTTGCAGACTCTTGATTGACTTCGTCTCTGGCAAACTAGTTTTAGATTCTAAAAGCAGATCGGCTATCTTCTCCACACTCCATCACCCCGAGTACACGGTGTAGGAGACCGGTCCTGTCGGTGCCAAGATGATGGCTGGTATCCACTTCTCACTGGTGGTATAGTTTCATGCCAATACTTCCTGACCTTACTGAAAACTATAGCGTTTATCCCTGCTCTCACATCTCAACACCTGACTTTGCTGTTTTCTCTCAACAATTTCTCTAGTCTTAGGCAGCTTCAGCAGATCAAATGATGTTTTACCACGAATAATGCTGGAGAACTTTGGGTTGTAAATATGTTGTATTCCTGTATGTCATTAGGAATTGGCTTATTCATTTTTAAGTTTTACTTGCGCACAAGCTCATCTGCTCATTTGTGGCAGGTTGATCAAGAGTAGATCGGTTGTGTTGGATTCCATTTTCCATTAAATAATTTGCGAATTCTTGCAAATGAATTGTGGCCCATTGTTGCTAACAGGTTTTTCAGGAAAACTCAAAATCTTTCTTTTGTTCTCTGAGGACGTAGTCTTCATAATGGCAACTTCAGGCCATTTCGAATGTGCGTCTACCACAATGAAAAACAGTTGCCCTTCGAATGGTCCAGCATAATCTATATAAGCTCTTTGCCGGGACTTGTCTGGTCATTCCCATTAATGTAATGGCGCTCGTGGTGGCAGGTTTCAAACTTTTGCACAAGCTGAATGCATGCCAGACATCTTGATTTCACATTCAAGTCCTGGCCACAACCTGGCTATCTCCATCCTTACTATCCCACGGTGACCTTCATGAAATTGGTTTAGGACACATTCCCTTAATGGCGGAATGACCCTCATTCCCTAGAGGAGACAATCTGTACGAATAGTTGGGGTTTCAACGTGGATTCAGCTTCAGGTTTGCTCTCGTGATCTTGCCACAAAGTACCATGTCCATAACTTTTGACAGTAGTAGATTATTTATGGTATATCTCTTAACATGTCCTATGTTTACAGGAGTGTTAGTGACTTCTTTGATATAGAAAATATTACCTCTTGAATTATTAATTGAGGACTCATTAGGTAAAGGTAATCTAGAGAGTGCATCAGTGTTCCCATGGAGATATGATTGACGATATTTTATCATTAAAAAGGCATTATAGAATAAGATTCTGTCTGAGGGGGAGATAGGAGAGGGCAGGGTTTCGGACATACATGGAGAGAGAGAGAGAGCTTCAGTGGAGGAAGCAAGACATAGGTGGAGGAGTAGCTGGGGTAGCTTTTGAGGCTGGGACATGGAGTGAAGCATTGCAGATGGTGAATTCATCCTCGTGTGAGACTGTGTCCCATCCAGCTCAAGGTGGTGTATAGGGCACAGGTGACTGTGTCCAGGATGAGCTGGTTCTCTGAAGGGGTGAAGGATAAGTGTGGGTGGTGTGCTGGGGGACCGGCAAACCATGTTGATATGTTCTGGGCATATCCAAAACTGGAGGAGTTTTGGAAAGTGCAGACACAATGTCAAAGATTCTGTGGTGAAGGTGATTCTGAGCTGGTGAGTGGCAGTATTTGGAGTGTCAGGATCCGGGAGTGCAGGTGGAGAGAGAGGCCGACGTATTGGCCTTTGCCTCCCTGATAGCCCGGAGGCAGATATTGCTCGGGTGGCGGGACCCGGAACCGCCTAGGGTGAGTGATTTGGTGGAATTTCTGCACCTTGAGAAAATAAAGTTCACCATTGGGTTCTCGAGGTGGAGGCTGTTCATCGGCTTCTTTAAGGTGTGGTTAAAAAGTCTGGGCAGGGATGGGTTTTGTTTCTTTTTGGGGGTTTGTTCTGATCAAAGAAAAGGGGAAGCGTGGGTTGGAGGGAGTAGTGGGGGCAGTTTAGTTATGGTATGTTGTGTGTTGATGTTGCGGTTTCTCTTCGATTTGATGTAGTGAAGTTTGATTCTTTTTAGATGTCTGCGCACAGAGTGACGATTGTTCTATTTTGTTTTCTTCTGCAGGGGTCTGCGGGCATAGTTCCGACCTCCTTGTCACCACTTTTCTTTGTGGTATGTTTTAAAGAATAGGCTGGCAGACCACAAAGGTACAAACAAACAAGAGCTTTATTGGAAAGGTGTTTACTCAACAGGCTGTAAAGGTAGACTGCCGGTTTGCCTGTGCAAATGGTGGATGATGGCATCAATAATGTCACAAGATCAGATTCTTAGTGATCTTATTCCAATTTGGAACAAACATGAATGCACAACAAATGTATTTGTTTTTAGGGCAGCACGGTGGCGCAGTGGTTAGCATTGTTGCCTCACTACACTGAGGTCCCAGGTTCGATCCCAGCTCTGGATTGTCGGTGGAGTTTGCACATTCTCCCTGTTTGCGTGGGTTTCACCCCCACAACCCAAAGATGTGCAGGCTAGGTGTATCGGCCATGCAAAATTGCCCCTTAATTGGAAAAAATGAATTGGGTACTCTATAATTATTTTTTAATGAATTTGCTTTGAAGGAATAATGAAGGTTTACTCAACTGATGCCTGGGATTACAGAATTGTCCTACTAGGCTTATAGTCATTAGAATTTAGGAGAGGCTGCCTCATTGAAATATAACATGAAGGGCTTGACAGGGTAGGCATTGGGAGAATGCTCCCCGCTGAAGAAATCTAGAACTTGAGCAGTCCCAATTTGGAGGACCAAGATGAGAAATTATTTTATAGGGTTGTGATTCTTTGGAATTCTCCCCCTTGTTGAGCATGTTCAAGATGGAGATCAATAATAGGAAGAGATACTCGAGGATAGTTTAGAAAGGTGGCGTTGAGGTCAATCAGCTGTGATTTTATTAAATGAAGCAAGGTCAAATGTCAAATTATCACACCCACAGCTTCCTCACTTAAAATATAGGAATGATATTGGTACTTGGAAAGCTTTGTAAGAACAAAATGCTGAGACAGGTAATAGTTTAAACGTCGATAGACTCAAGGATTTTTCTTAGTATATATTATGGGAGTTGGTAGCCTTGATTCACCCATGTAATCCTGATAATGAAGTCAGCATAATTTGAACTGTGCTAGATTTTAAAAATTGTTCGTATCCTGGCTGCCATTCTTGGGCCATGCACTATGTAGGCACCTAACAGGCTAACAAGTAACAGCTGAAGAGTCCCAGCAACAGTGATTGAAATTACTTTTGTGAAGCTTTGAGACAGGATTAAATTCTAACTTGCCCTGGGACACTAAGGGAAAATGGAGAATATAATAACGAGTGTCTCTGAGCTGCAACTTTCCACCATTTAAAAATTTACCCATGTTGAACATTTTTGAAATAAATGATTATAGTATGATGTAAAATATTCTTCAACCAAGTTATAATGAAAAAATGAAAATCGCTTATTGTCACAAGTAGGCTTCAATGAAGTTACTATGAAAAGCCCCTAATCACCACTTTCCGGCACCTGTTCGGGGAGGCTGGTACGGGAATTGAACCCACGCTGCTGGCATTGTCCTACATTACAAGCCAGCTGTTTAGCCCACTGTGCTAAACCAGCCTCTACATTAATATGATAAATGGGATTGGATGTTTTACTGACATTGACCTCATCTGGTTTCCAGATGTGCGAACAAAATAACTAAACACATGGACAGGAAAGAGAGAGAAACCAACTGTCTGTAAGCAGATTTTTAAAAAATTATTTTTAGGTGGTTTGTGGTGTGTTTCCCCAACCCTTTGATTTGTGTGGTCCAATTTAATAACTCAGTATTATGATCAACTCAGGTGGTCGTGTTGGGAAGCTGCTGTCTAGGCAGACAAACTGACTCTGCTAGACGGGTGAGCTCGAGATACAAGACTACATCGCAGCCATGGCTTCTTCATGTAACACTCAAGACATTGACCTAAAGAATGCAAAATGTATAATATGCACCCGAATCAGATGATTTATTCTAACTGCTAAAAGTGAGCAATCACTTTGATAGCCAATTTTTTATAAAACAGATTTAACAGGTCATTTCCACTGACACAGTAGCTCATTAAATAAGTTCTTGCCACAACTCATACACAAGTTTGTTGAGAACTTTATTCGGGGTGAGTGAGTTACATTTAGTTGATACTGTATGATTTAAACAGCATAAGCTCAGGAAACACAATCCAGGATGGTGAATTGTGCAGATCAAAGCACATTATACACGAGATCTGTTTCTTTCCCCCCCCACCCCCACCACAATATCTGGCTACTTCTACTTGACAGAGTTAAATGCTCAGACATAGAAATTTAGAAGCTGCCTTCTTTCATTCTTCTTGCTAGTTCATGCTGTACAGGAGCAGGAGTTTTATCTGATGAAGTGGACCAATGACGGTTCTCCCAGTACATGTTTCATTATCTAGTCTCCAAGGGAAGAGGTACCGTTTCATTAAATGAGGTTCACTAACTACCAACTTGCAGAAGTTTATTTTGCATTGTGAAAATACACTTGAACACAAGCTAAGAGAATTGGAACCCTGCCAATGGAGAGAAATTGTCCATAAGTAAACATTGCTCAAAGTGACGAGAACAATGAACACGGAACATATTATAGTAGCTTAGCAGTATACTCAGTGATTTACAATTCAGTAAACGTAACATTTGGCTATAGTCTAGTTTGGCTTGGGGATCCATACTTCAAACAAAATGTCTCAGACTCGAGTTGATATTTCAACAAAGTTCCTACCAAGCACATTTGCATTGTTGGTCCGGCTGTGACAAGCATCATTTCAAGTTATTTAAATGTTAAATTAGCAGTATTTCTAGTAACTTAATCCCTCCCCAAGGCAAAATTATATTTTGATACTTCAAGTTACCACTGCAAAGTCTAATTGGAGCGCCAATGTTCTCTGCAGCAGGAGATGAATGGGAGTTTGACCATGCCTTCCTCCCCCTCAGTATAGTGTTTAGAAAGGCTCCAAAACCACTCAAGTGCTTTCTTGGAATGATAGGGGAGAAATAGAGTGCAGTCATCCCTCAAACACGTCCAAAAGCAACATTTGCAGAAGGGCCTGGGGATTAAGTTACTTGTTTGCTGCTGGAACACTAGGTACTGTATAGCCCAGGTACAAAAATGAAGAATATAGTATCCTCGTCGAGTGACGATTGGCTTCAACCATTTACTATTTTAAAATGTACCCATTGGTGCATATCTTTGAAATCAAAGTTGTGTGTAAATTATGGTATAAAGTGTTTGTATCCCTTGAACCAAGTTACTAAATTAATTCTATTTCCTAAATGGGATTGCATGTTTTACTCCGCCAACATTTTTGAAACATGTTTTTAATCAAATGAACATGATTACAAATATTTTTCTGATAACAGTTGTAATACATGAACTTTTAATGCCCTTAAAAAGTAGGCTGAGAAATTCTTAGACATATGGAACAAATCAAGCCTCAACTTCATGAACGCAAATCCAAACAAATTCTGACTGGGATTTTAGCTTTGTTTCTTTGATTGTTCTCTCAAATATGTAAAATAGTGGGTTTAGAACATGCAACTGCCCATTAAAGTATTTGACATTCATGAGTAAAAGGGAGAAAAAAAAAATCTTATCAATAGAGACCAGTTACAACAGTAACAATTAGCAAACAAATAAAATATACACAGCAGAACATGTGCTGACTTTAAAGTTTTGAATTGCATTCCAAAAGTGCCACTTGCAGTTTGAAAACTTGCAGTCTTTCTGCTCAACTTTTGTTCCTCAATAAGATGTGAAATATTTCTTTAGCTTATGTAAATCATACAAGTTACATTTCAATTACTCTATTTTTACAGACAATATTATGCAATCAAACTATAATAACAATACCATCATTTTTGACAACAAAAGTGCACAAAGAGCTGAACGACACAACCGGCAATGGAGTGTTCACATTCTAAATAGCAATACTGTTTTCTGTCAGCTAAGAGTGATTAACCAACTGTTGAAGTAAAGTAGGGCAGCACAGAACAACAAAATCAAGCCACTCTGCAAAAGCTCAAGAACCCGTGAGGCCTATAATTACTCATATGGAGTATCGGGCTCTCACTGAGTTGCCAATATATTGGCTTTCAAAAGGCTTCAGTGTTCCCATAAAAATCTTTGAAAGGCGAAGGCCAATTTCCAAACCTTTCTAGGAGTGAGCATGAGAACATTGCACCAATGTTTTGGTCTCGAAATGGCCTTTGCTTAATTAATAACTCCACAATTTATTTCCTGTAATCTTACACCTCAAGGTACAGAAGCAAATGTACATGTGTATGTCAGCAAATCTGTCAATTTAATGAGAACTCCACAGACATGTGATGCCCTATATAGATGGTCAGAAATTAGCAAAGCCTCCATCCTCAAACCCTTTAACTCAAGCAAAAGAAACTCTGAAAAAACAAACTTCCCAGTTAATAAAGAGTTGATAAAACCCACTAAGAATCTGAGTAGAAGGCATTCAACAAACCCTTAGTAACTTGTCAGATAGGGCTCAGGATAGCTTATTACATGAAACGGGCCCCCTTCAAGACAATTCTAGCAACCAACATGAAATGGAACTTCGGCAGTATGTTGCCATATTTGTTTACGAGTCAGTGTTTTCACAATATATTGAATGAATGATTTTAATAGTGTTCAAGATGCTGATTAGATATTAGGACATTTAGGAATCTTAGTCGATGATCTGAGCCAGTCAATTTTCGGAATTTCCTGTGTGTGTGAAAGTTGAGAATGGAGAGATGATGGTAATGTCACTGGACTAGCAGTAATCCATAGACCCAGGTTATTGCTCTGGGGACATAGGTTGAAATCCTGTGACAGCTGGCGGAATTTGAATGAATACATCTGTAATGTGAAGCTAGTCTCAGTAATTGTAACCACAAAACTATCTCGCAAAAATCCATTTGATTCCCGAATGTGACTCCAGGCCCACAGCAATGTGGTTGACTCTTAACTGCCCTCTGAAGTGGTCAGCAAGCCACTCAGTTCAGAGGCAATTGAGGATGGGCAACAAATGTTGGCCTTGCCAGTAATGCCCATATTCCACAAAAGTATAAAGAAAACTACACGCATTCTTATCCATATAGCCGGTGTGAAAAATGCAACTACACACAAGACCACAGCTGCAATACTAGAAACAATATCTTGTCCAGCAAAACAAAATGAGTGCAAAATAATACTTTGCTACAGAGGCCATAAAAACATTTCTGGCGTATATATGAATATTTTCTAATTCTATCCAGTCATAAATTATTAACCCCTTAATGTTAACACATCTAGTGCTTTCGTAGATATCTAGGTAAATTAACAAAACTGATTTATCCTACTAGTTTATTTATTGGAATAATAATTTAGAACAAAAATTGATCATTTCAGATATGTTTTAAAATTCAAAGTGCAAAGTGATTGTCATATTTTATTCTACCCAAAATGGTCATATTTGTATTTAATGGAAATAGTAATATCAGAATCCAGTGCTTAAACAAGGTGAAAAATTAGGCTGGTTAAGAATTAGAAAAGGACTTTAAAGTCTTCCAATAAGTAAAAACATATCACAACAGCTTGCCTTGGCAAGTCAGAATTTTACTGGGAAACAGTTGGCACATTTTGCAGACTTAGAAAGTTTTAAAATTTTTATTTCAAGTTCTATTACATTTTTAAATGTTCTATGGTCCATATGCCACAAGCAGAATTACCTGTTTAAAAATTAGATCAATTACTACTTCTCAAATCTTGAAGATTTTTTAAAATGGGAAAAGTAAACACTTGTAATATGGTGGGCAGCACGGTGGCGGAGTGGTTAGCATTGCTGCCTCACAGCGCCGACGACCCGGGTTCGGTCCCAGCCCTTGTTCACTGTTGGTGTGGAGTTTGCACATTCTCCACTTGTCTGCATGGGTCTCACCCCCACAACCCATAAAGATGTTCAGGGTTTGCCCTGTATTGCCCCTTAATTGGAAAATAAAAGAATTGGATACTCTACTTAATCTTTTTTAAATAAATTTAATGTGTTACACATTAGCCGAATGTGTATAAAAAAAAGAGACAAGTTAAAATGGAAACTGAAGTCCTCCCTCTTGTGTATGTGTTATGAATAAGACAAACTTGTTCACTTTATTTGAATGCATGCTCGGCAACTAACATGTAGGTCTTTTGTTTTTATTTTTGCACTAAATATCACAAGTTTATACAATCTGAGCTTTGGAAATAAATTTTGATGTAACCACCTAAACTAGAAATCAGTGTTGTTCCTCATATTAGTTACAAACATGAGCGCAGTCATGTGTTTTCTTAAACGTACAGGATTATAATTGACATCAAAAATAAAAGCTACTGAACTTCTCAGGTGACTTATGAAATGTTTCTTTAATGGGGGGGGTTATTTTTTTTTTGGGGGGGGGTTAATTTTAAAAGCAGCCTTGTACAGTAAAACTCCATTCTCGAAACAAAACTCAAAATCAATTGTTTAAGAAATTTGATAAGTCAACACAAATAGGACTCTGTACAATGACAAATTGCTCACTTGTCTATATTTTCAATTGAAAATCAACAAGGAACAATGACGACTTGAAGCGGCTTTTACCAAATTTTGATTAAGAGTTCATTAGCGGTGCTACCCTCTCGCATACTGTGGAAACATTTCACTACCAAAATTTAAACTATCACTGCCCATTTGTGAAAAGCATCCAGTGTATAGTGGGACCGTACATAGTTTTAAATAGTTTAAAATGAGCAGATTTTAAATTTCTTCAAAATCTAAAAGTGCATTAAAACTACCAAGTTGTTAATATGGCAACATTATTTTTATTCTTTAAGTTATTTTAAAAGTTTCCCTCTTTCCTATTTCCCTGCACATAAGTATCCTGATTGGACGAAACAGGTTAGCTATGAGCAGGACTGTTAATGCCCCTCCTTGTGAAGCCACTTACAATTGTTGTGATATTACAGGTGGATCTACTTCCTCCCTCTAACCTAATATCTCAGCTCTGTTCGGTGTGTTAACTGTTGAACTGGCCAATAGAGAAATCCTCTTGGGGGAGCCCAGTCAGGTAAAGAGACGGAAGTTCAAGCCCAAGTCTTCAACTCCCTACCCAATTTATGAACAAACTTTATTTAATGCCAAGGTGGTCCTTAGTGCATGAAACTCTAATGCAGTAAACATTATTCACATGGCAAGCAATCACAAAATCGTGAATTCCTCTCTCATGTGCTGTACAAGCTCAGCGGCCTTGTTTTATCAACTCTGCGTTCAGTACCCCAGTTACTGACTAAAGGTTCTTCAGAACTGGGTTACAGTAACTCATGACACTCAGTCTTGGCATGAGACCTTACTTTTAAAATTTTACATCGATAAAATATTGGAATCAAGCACTGGGCAAAAATGATTAATTTGATTCAATGAAGCACAAGAAAGAATGAAATAGAAGATTATTTCGATAGATTTGGATGAGGAAAGACAGGAAGAGGATGGAGAGAAGCACAAACACTGGCATGGACTGGGTAAGCTGAAAAGATTGTTTTGCTGCTGTGCATCCTATGTATGTATGTAAATGTAATCTTATGCAAGTACACAGTCCAATATGTACGTTCCTCTCCCCACCTGAGAAGGTTACCAAAAATACAGTTTTGGCTTCTGTAAATTTCCCCTAAAAAAAATTTGTGCAAGCCACCAAACCTTTCACCTCATGACCAAATTAGTTCAGTACAGAACCACTGGCCACTTTTTGGGAAGACAAGTTTAAAACTTGCCTTAGTATAATGTTTATCATCACAGTCTGAAAACTTTAAACTGGAATGTAGAGATGATAAAGCTATACATTAACAAATGCAGGAGACATCTACAAACTCTAATTCCACGTTTTTAAATGTCATGTATAAAATAGTACACAAAATATGTTCCATGGATACTGCATCGAATATTGCAGTATTCCTAGACAGCTTTTGCAGGTACTTGATAAAGTTGCCATAAGTGGCGTTTAAATGTACAGAAATACACATATATATTACCCTATGTTTCATCAAAAAGTTGAAGATCCAGACGAACAACTATCTCACCAGTCGGGACTTCGTGCAATAGAAGCCGCTTTGCAACAGGACCTTTAGAGCCTTGATCTTTTTTGATATCAGCGACACGAATTTCTGTGCGCCCCAAAAAGTCTGAGGGGTCAGGAAACAAAGGACATTTTACTGTAAAATCTAATACTGAACCAGAAAAGAAACCAAAGGCCAATTAAATGTTTTTGAACTGTCATCACAGTTCAATGCAATGGAGGAAATACAACAGCCAGTGCAGGCATATCAAGGTCTCACAAACAGCAATGTGCTCATGATTTGATAATAGGATTCTTCGTGGTGTTGAAGGGATAAATGTTGGCCTGGACACCTGGGAGAAATCTCTTGCTCGACTTCAAAATACTGAATTCTGGGATCTTACAAAATTCTGAGGGCAGACAAGACCCTACCTAATTGAACATCTCAGATGAAAGAAGCCACCTCATTGAAGCACCATGAAAGTGCTGCCCTCCTTCAATACTGCACTGGACTGTCAACCTAGATTTTGGGTTGATGTTTCTGGAATATGTCTTAAATCAATGTAAAATTAATCTGCATATACCCAGCACTAGACTAAAAAAATCTTGGCCTTCAGATTCAGAATTCATAATCATAATCAAATTAAACAATAACTCTAAATTATCCAATCTCCAACCACTGCAATTCAAACAAGATAACCAGTGAATTAGAAACTAAAAACAGAACGGAACTCTGTGCTTCAATTCTATTACTGGGGTTTAGTACTCATTTCTGGCTCACAGGGCAATGGCTGGAAGGGTACCCCTGAAAGAGTAGAAAAGTAAAACAAATCAAGAAATGACATTCCACTATCCGGTGGTATAATAAATTAATATTCTGCAAGTTTCCAACATTAAAGTTGCTAGGACAGTCTCAACGCAGGTCTTGGGCCACTGCACAAATCTACATGCATACGTACATCCGAAATAGGAGAAGTGGGCCATTTGGCCCCTAGTGTCTACTCCGTCATTTGATAAAATTGAGGCTGATTTGTTCGTGTTTCAAAATCCACAGTCCCAACTACCCCCGCTGACCCTTGCCCAGCAAGAATCTATCTACCTTCACCGTAAAAATATTCACTGACCCTGCCTGCATCTTCTGAAGCAGAGAGCTCCAAAGTTGCACCACCGTCAGAAAAATGTTTTCCTCATCTGTCTAAAAGAGCGACGCCTAATTTTAAAACAGTGCCCCCCACCCCCCCCCCCCTTGGCGAGACTGTTCAGGATCTTGTATACTTCAATCAAGTCCCCCTTCATGGTTACAAACTCCAGTGGAAACAAATGCAATCGGTCTAACATTTCTTTATAAAACAAAGTGCTCATTCCAGTTATCAATCCAGGAACCTCCTTGGAACTGCCTCCAATTCATTTACATTCTTCCTTAAATAACTATGTAGAACATTGAAGCACAGTGCAGGCCCTTCGGCCCTCGATGTTGCGCCGACCTGTGAAACCACTCTAAAGCCCATCTACACTATTCCCTTATCATCCATATGTCTATCCAATGACCATTTGAATGCCCTTAGTGTTGGCGAGTCCACTACTATTGCAGGCAGGGCATTCCACGCCTTTACTACTCTCTGAGTAAGGAACCTCCCTCTGACATCTGTCCTATATCTATCTCCCCTCAATTTAAAGCTATGTCCCCTCGTGCTAGACATCACCATCCGAGGAAAAAGGCTCTCACTGTCCACCCTATCCAATCCTCTGATCATCTTGTATGCCTCAATTAAGTCACTTCTTAAAATTCTGGTAAATCTCTGCACCCTTTCCAATGCTTCCACACCCTTCCTATAATGCGGCGACCAGAATTGCACGCAATACTCCAAATGCAGCTGTACCAGAGTTTTGTACAGCTGCAACATGACCTCATGGCTCCAGAACTCAAATCCACTACCAATAAAAGCTAACACACCATACGCCTTCTGAACAACCCTCTCAACCTGGGTGACAACTTTCAGGGATCCATGTACATGGACACCGAGATCTCTCTGCTCATCCACACTGCCAAGAATCTTACCATTAGCCCAGTACTCAGTCTTCCTGTTATTCCTTCCAAAATGAATCACCTCACACTTTTCTGCATTAAACTCCATTTGCCACCTCTCAGCCCAGCGCTGCAGCTTATCGATGTCCCTCTGTAACTTGTAACATCTTTCCGCACTGTCCACAACTCCACCGACTTTAGTGTCATCTGCAAATTTACTCACCCATCCTTCTACGCCTTCCTCCAGGTCATTTATAAAAATGACAAACAGCAGTGGCCTCAAAACAGATCCTTGTGCTACACCACTAGTAACTGGACTCCAGTCTGAACATTTCCCATCAACCACCACCCTTTGTCTTCCAGCTAGCCAATTTCTGATCCAAACTGCTAAATCACCCTCAATCAAGTCACCTCTTAACCTTCTTCTCTCTAACGAAAACAGCCTCCGTATTTTCTGCAGTAGCCTACCGGGGGAACCTTATCAAACGCTTTACTGAAATCCATATACACCACACCAACTGCTTTACCCTCATCCACCTGTTTGGTGACCTTCTCAAAGAACTCAATAAGGTTTGTGAGGCACGACCTACCCTTCACAAAACCGTGTTGACTATCTCTAATCAAATTATTCCTTTACAGATGATTATACATCCTATCTCTTATAAACCTTTCCAAGATTTTGCCCACAACAGAAGTAAGGCTCCCTGGTCTATAGTTACCGGGGTTGTCTCTACTTCCCTTCTTGAACAAGGGGACAATATTTGCTATCCTCCAATCTATTGGCACTATTCCTGTAGACAAAGATGACTTAAAGATCAAAGCCAAAGGCTCAGCAATCTCCTCCCTAGCTTCCCAGAGAATCTTAGGATAAATCCCATCCGGCCCAGGGGACTTACCTATTTTCCAGAATTGCTAACACCTCCTCCTTATGAACCTCAAGCCCTTCTAGTCTAGTAGCCTGAATCTCAGTATTCTCCTCGACAACATTGTCTTTTTCCTGTGTGAATACTGACGAAAAATATTCATTTAGCACCTCTCCTATCTTCTCGGACTCCACGCACAACTTCCCGCTACTGTCCTTGACTGGCCCTACTCTTACCCTAGTCATTCTTTTATTCCTGACATATCTATAGAAAGCTTCAGGGTTATCCTTGATCCTATCTGCCAAAGACTTCTCATGTCCCATCCTGGCTCTTAGCTCTCTCTTTAGGTCCTTCCTAGCTAACTTGTAACTCTCGAGCGCCCTAACTGAACCTTCATGTCTCATCTTTACATAAGCCTCCTTCTTCCTCTTGACAAGTGTTTCGACTGCTTTAGTAAACCACGGTTCCCTTGCTCGACCACTTCCTCCCTGCCTGACAGGTACATACTTATCAAGGACACGCAGTAGCTGTTCCTTGAACAAGCTCCACATTTCCATTGTGCCCATCCCCTGCAGTTTTCCTCTCCATCCGATGCATCCTAAGTCTTGCCTCATCGCATCATAATTGCCTTTCCCCCAGATATAACTCTTGCCCTGCGGTATATATCTATCCCTTTCCATCACTAAAGTAAACGTAATCGAATTGTGGTCACTATCACCAAAGTGCTCACCTATCTCCAAATCTAACACCCGTCCTGGTTCATTACCCAGTACCAAATCCAAAATGTCCTCGCCTCTCGTTGGTCTATCTACATACTGTGTCAGGAAACCCTCCTGCACACATTGGACAAAAACGGACCCATCTAAAGTACTCGAACTATAGCATTTCCAGTCAATATTTGGAAAGTTAAAGTCCCCCATAACAACTACCCTGTTGCTTTCGCTCCTATCCCGAAGCATCTTTGCAATCCTTTCCTCTACATCTCTGGAACTTTTCGGAGGCGTATAGAAAACCCCTAACAGGGTGACCTCTTCTTTCCTGTTTTTAACCTCAGCCCATACTACCTCAGTAGACGAGTCCTCATCAAACGTCCTTTATGCCACCGTAATACTGTCCTTGACTAACAATGCCACACCTCCCCCTCTTTTACCACCTTCCCTGAGCTTACTGAAATATCTAAACCCCGGCACCTGCAACAACCATTCCTGTCCCTGCTCTATCCTTGTCTCCGAAATGGCCACAACATCGAAGTCCCAGGTACCAAACCATGCCGCAAGTTCACCCACCTTATTCCGGATACTCCTGGCATTGAAGAAGACACACTTTAAACCACCTTCCTGCCTGCCGGTACACTCCTGCAACTTTGAAACCTTACTCATGACCTCACTACTCTCAACCTCCTGTGGACTGGAGCTACAATTCAGGTTCCCAAGCCCCTGCTGAACTAGTTTAAACTCTCCCGAAGAGCATTAGCAAATTCTCCCCCCAGGATATTGGTACCCCTCTGGTCCAGGTGTAGACCGTCCCGTTTGTAGAGGTCCCACCGACCCCAGAATGAACCCCAATTATCCAGAAATATAACTGATACAGCCTTACTTTTATGTTCAATTCCTCTTGTAATAAAGCATATCATTCCATTAGTCTTCTTAATTACTTGCTGTACCTGCATGCTAACCTTTTGTATGACTCATGCACTAGAACACAGAGATCCTTCTGCATCTCGGAATTCTGCAGCCGTTCTCTGCTTAAGTAATACTCTGCCTTTTTATTCTTCCTGCCAAAGTTTTTACATTTCCCCCCTTCAAGTCATTCACCATCCTGACTTGGAAATATATCGCTGTTCCTTCACTGTCGGCTGGCTCAAAATCCTGGAATTCCCTTCCTAACAGCACTGTGGGTGTACTTACACCTCGGGAACTGTAGCGGTTCAAGAAGGCAGCTCAGCACCACCTGAAGAGCAACTAGGCTTGGTTGATAAATGCTGGCTTAGCCAGTGGTGCACACATCCCGTAAACGAATGACAGAAAATCATGCCAATCAGAAAAAAGATCCATATATTCTGTTTTCTGCCTGCCAACCAATATACTATCCATATGTTACCCCCACATCATGAGCTTTTATTTTCTGCAATAATGGTACCTTAACAAATGCTTTCTGGAACAGTACATCTACAGGCTCCCCTCTATCCACAGTGCATGTTATTCCATGAAAGAATGCCAATAAATTGGTTAAACACAATATCCTTTACACAAATGCTGACTCTTCCCGATTACTTGAGTTTTTCTAAGTTTCCAGCTATAACCTCCTTAATGATCGATTCCAATGCTTCCCAAGGCAGTTGTCAAGCTAACTTATAGTTCCCAAAAGACGTGCTTTTAGGCAATTTGGACATTCTGAATTCTCCCTCGTGAACCCGAATATGTGCCAAAATGTGGCAACTAGGCGCTTTTCACAGTAACTTCATTGCAGTGTTAATGTAAGCCTACTTGTGACAATAAAGAATATTAATTAGTTCCTTTTTTCTGCCTCTCCCTTCTTGAATAGTAGGGTTATACGGAACTGATGGAACCTTTCCAGAATCTCGTGAATTTTGGAAAATTAACACCAACGCATCTACTAGCTCATTAGACAGCTCTTTTCAGACCCCAAGATGAAGTTCATCAGGACTCGGAGATTTTCCAGCTCCACAGAGCCATCAGTTTGTTCAGTACCACTTTCTTACTTGTAATTTCACCCAGTTCCTCTACCTTCAGATTTACAACTATTACTGGAATTTATTTTTGGAACAAGTAGTGAAGAATGAGCAAAAATTTGTTCATTTCATCAACCATTTCCTTATTATCTATTATAATAATAATAACCTTTTATTGTCACAAGTATGAAGTTACGTTGAAAAGCCCCTAGTAGCCACATTCCAGCGCCAATTTGGGTAAGCTGGTACGGCAATTGAACCCGTGCTGCTGGCCTTGTTCTGCATTACAAACCAGCTGTCTAGCTCAGTGAGCTAAACCAGCCCCATTAACTCCATATTAACTCCCCATTCTCACTCTCCTGAAGATGACATTCACTTTACCTGCTCTTTTCCTGTTTAAGTACCTGTAGAAACTCTTACTTTCGGTTTTTACATTTCCAGCTAGCTTCCTCTCATACTCTTATTTTCTGTCTTTATTCTATGCCATTAGAATCATAGAATCCCTACAGTGCAGAAGGAGGCCATTCGGCTCATTGAGTCTGCACTGACCCTCTGAAAGAGTACTCCACCCAAGCTCACTCCCTGCCCCTTAACCTAACCTACATATCTTTTTCTGGGCATTAAGGGGCAATTTTATCATGGCCAATCCACCTAACCTGCACATCTTTGGACCGTGGGAGGAAACCGGAGCACCCGGAGAAGGCAGAAATTGAACCCGGGTTCCTGGAGCTGTGAATCAACAGTGCTAACCACTGTGCTACCGTGCCACCCATGCACAGTTATATGTTTTTTTTCCTCAAGTTTGGTGCTTTTATTAAATTCTTTAGTTAGCTGCTGATGGTGGGTCCACCCCTTAGAATTGTTCTTTATAGTAGGAATGTACTTTCGGAATATTTGGAGATATCCTCTTAAAAGTCTGCCAGTGCTTTTCTATTTATCGAGCTTCTAGCCTTGTTTCCTTGTTCACCTCTGCCATTGCAGCATTCGTGCCCATGTAATTTCCCTTTAAGTTCAAAAAATGCCTTCAATGTGCCTCTAAATGTCACTTTCTGACTCAGAAGGGCCACTTTACAAGTGTTGGAAATCGGAAAAAATTGAATCCCTACTGAAGGAGGAACCCTACTGACGTTTTAAAGTCCAATGCCTGACATGGAAAAAGAACTACTTTAATCTGTTCATGCTATTGTCAGGCAAGGCTTACTTGGTAGCTTTCTCAGCTCTGAGCCAGAAGATTGTGGGTTCAAGTACCATTTCAAGGGTTTGAGCACAAAAAGCGAGGCTGACGCGAGGGCTGCACTGTTTGAAGTAACATAATTCAAATGAGGCCGTAAATTTGTGCCTCGCCTGTTCTGCGAGGTGGAGGTAAAAGATCCAATGTCAGTATTTCAAAGGACAAGGGAATTATAGCCAGGGTTCCTTTGCTAATATGCATCCCTCAATCCTTTTTTGTGGTATTGAGTCATTATCACATTGCAGTTTGAGAGTGTGCTGTGCACTACTAGGTTGCTGCATTACAACAGTGACTACACTTCCATAATATTTCATTGGCTGTAAAATGATTTAATGTCCTACGGTGAGGAAAGGCACCATATAAATCCAAGTCTTTTTTTTTGCCTTTACATTACTTTAATACTGTGCTAAATAATTGATTAATTTAAAAGTAGGAAAGCACAAACTGGGGCAAGAGTCTATTGTTTGCATTGATTCAGGAAAACGTACATATATTAGAGAAATCAGGACCCAATCATGTCTTAGAACGGGGAATGTTGGGTAAGTCCTATGATTGGTGTATTTAGTGTGAATAAAAGCCAGGAGAGCTGGATTATTGTAATGATAGAGGAAGCAGGTACATTTCTGTCCAGGCTAATGAATATTGGTAGGGATAGCATGGTCTAGCTGGAAGCTGAAAAGGCATGTACATAAATTTACCAGCTGCCAAACTCTCGTGCCTGACGTTATGCTATTCGAGTGATCAATTCAGTAATTAAAATAGTAGCTCACAATTGCTTTGATTTATCCACCTTGCAATATTTTTAATGAGGATTTGAGGTCAGCAGGGAGATTGGGTTCGATTATTTTACACAGTTTCATGGTGTTCATCATGGCTTCAAGATTTACATCAAACAGTTTATTTTACACTGTCAAATACACAGAAATTGAGCTAATAGTACCCGAAAAGCAGGCTGAGGTGCAAGGGGTTGGACCTGTGCTTGGCAAGAGATAGGATAATTCAAATGGTATTTGTCATGGCCATGTTTCTAAAACAGCACTACTCAGATTCATAGTAATTGAGCTGATCGAGTCCTGCTGGAGTTGGAATATTTCCAGATTTCCATGTAGATGAGTAAATGAAAAACAATCATTCTTACCATCTGGTGAGAACTGGTCCCGCTCAAATACGGTGATACACAGCACATCCTGTTCCAAGTCTTTAATGAAGAATTGACAGTTGGAATTCCATTTGGGATTCAGAGTATCCTGAATGGTTTTTGTGATGTGACACTGAGAGCCCATGGTCACTTCACAGTAAGGATTGCTCTTTCCTAAAATGGAGATGATTTTAAAAATTGACTCAAATCCTACTTGACCTTCAATGGAACATATAAAACAGTCATCAACTCTCATCAGTTAATCAGAGAACTGATTATCAGACCTTTCCATCCTCCTCCATTTCTCTTACCGAAAACCTATCACATTTCTAACATTTCCCTGTTCACAACCCGAAACATTAACTCGCACAGATGCTGACCAACTTGCTGAGTATTTCTAGTATTTTTTGGACTTTTAAAAATATGTACATGTAAGTTATTCTGTTTTCAGGCTATCTTGCCAGTGAACATCTGGTGGAAATTTACTTCGTCAGAGATTCTGTTTGGAGTCTTCTGTTTAAGGTGCATAGTCAGTCTTTGTTGTGAAACTACCTAATTCCAACTTTCTGAAGAATATTTCATCTAATTCCAACTTTCTGTGGATTTAGTTTTGTGCAATGAAAAGGGATGAATTAATGAGTTCATAGTTAAGGATCGTCTAGAGAAGAGTGATCATAGCATGCTAGAATTTCAAGTTCAGTTTGAGGGAAAGAAACTGGAGTCCCACACTAGTATTCTGGAATTAAACAATTGGGGCAGCACGGTAGCATTGTGGATAGCATAATTGCTTCACAGCTCCAGGGTCCCAGGTTCG
Source organism: Scyliorhinus torazame (assembly GCF_047496885.1). Lineage (NCBI taxonomy): Eukaryota > Metazoa > Chordata > Chondrichthyes > Carcharhiniformes > Scyliorhinidae > Scyliorhinus > Scyliorhinus torazame. The sequence goes on along the minus strand of NC_092714.1, from coordinate 34,774,324 downwards.
ATTCTGGCTTGGGTCACTGTCTGTGCGGAGTCTGCACATCCTCCCCGTGTGTGCGTGGGTTTCCTCCGGGTGCTCCGGTTTCCTCCCACAGTCCAAAGATGTGCAGGTTAGGTGGATTGGACATGATAAATTGTCCTTAGTGTCCAAAATTGCCCTTAGTGTTGGGTGGGGTTACTGGGTTATGGGGATAGGGTGGAGGTGTTGACCTTGGGTAGGGTGCTCTTTCCAAGAGCCGGTGCAGACTCGATGGGCCGAATGGCCTCCTTCTGCACTGTAAATTCTATGAAAGGTAATTACGTCAGCATGAGGACAGATTTGGACAGGATAGCAAGACTAAAACACAGGTCAGTTGATGAACAGTGGTAGATGTTCAAGGAGATATTCAATTCCACCTAACTAAAATATATTCCAGAGAGGAAAAAAGATTGTAAGACGGGAGGAAATATCCATGCCTAAGCAAGGAAGTTAAAGATGACAAAAACTAAGCCATATTGCAAACACCTGTGGCAGGCTGGAAGATTGGGAAACTTTTTAAGATCAACAAAGGGTTACAAATTTTTTAAAAAGCAAAGGTAAATTATTGTAATAATCCACAGGAGGCGGGGGAACCGTCACTACTCCAGTATTTATTCGCAATAACTATATACAAGAGCAGCTCCAAACAGTGCTGCTAGCATTCCAGTCAACTTAAGACTGCCTCACAAAGCCTACACAGGTGCTTATATGGGCCCCTCAATGAGCTATCATTGAGGGAGCTCATACTCCAATTGGTCAACCAATAATGCCAATTGCAGGTCATTACACCCCTCTCCCCCAAGGTCCGAGGAATTCCTGCCAGCTGGCATTCCTCTGAGCTTCTTCCTGCTCCTCATGTCCGGGTCTGTCACCTCTGTGTCGTCCGCCGGGTCGTTGACACGTGGGTGGGGTGTATCTTATAGGTGCCTGTCTTTTCTTTGACGACCTCCTTGGAAGTTGTTCTTCCTCCTCCTCGGGGAGAGGTGTCGTGGCGGCCTCGTCGAACGTGTCCATCTCCTACTCTGACGACTGGATGACGGGGTCTGGAGAAATTGTTCGGGGTTGGGGTGTGGGTATCTTTTCCGTCTGAGCTATCCCAGCTTGAGGCGGTCCTGCTTCACCTGCCTCCAGGTGTGGTTCCGCTGCCCTTATTTGGTCTAGGTGTTTCTTCAGCACCTTACCTCCTATCGAAACTTCATAGGATATGGGCCCTGTTTGGGACTCTACCGTGCCTTTGACCCATGTTGGTCCATTCCCATAATTCTTGACCCAAACCGGTGCCCCCACCTGGAAATGTCTCTGCTGCCGACTATTATCATGCCCCCTGCGTTGGACCTCCTGTTGTTTCTCCACTTTCCCCGTTAAATTTGGGAAAAGGAGACTCAGCCTCGTTTGCAGCCGCCTTCCCATTAAGAGTTCAGCTGGTGGTATGCCCGTTGTGGAATGCGGTGTGGTCCTGTCATCACACAGCCAGCGGGAGAGCTTTGTGTCCATTGACGCTGCCGGCTGCTTCTTGAGTCCCGCTTTTAGTGTCTGGACCGCTCTCTCTGCCAGGCCGTTGGATGCTGGATGGTAAGGGGCCGTTTTGATGTTGCGGACTCCGTTTCCCTTTATTTTCCAAATTCCTCACTTGTGAATGCCGTTCCGTTGTCCGACACCAATACCTCCGGAAGTCCATGTGTTGCAAACGAGGCCCTGAGCTTTTCAATTGTCGATGCTGTGCTTGCCGCGTTTACCCGGTGGACGTCCAACCATTTGGAGTGGGCGTCCACTATCACCAAAAACATTGAGCCCATGAAAGGGCCGGCGTGGTCAATATGCAGACGGGTCCACGGTCTGCCTGGCCATTCCCACGGGTGCAATGGCGCAGCTGGTGGCACTCTTTGCCCCTGTTGGCACTCCTGGCACCGACGTACCAAGGCTGCTATGTCTGTGTCCAATCCTGGCCACCAAACGTAGCTTCGAGCTAGCATCTTCATTTTAGACACCCCTGGGTGTCCGTGATGTAACTCGGTTAAGATTGCCCGACGGCCCTAAGCTGGGACTATTAACCGGGCTCCCCAATATAGAATACCGTCTTCTACGGTTATTTGGTCCCTTCTGCTCCAGTTTGGGTGCATCTGGGGCTTCACTGGTCTCTCCAGTTCCCCTGTTAGCAGTAAATGCTTCATCTTGGCTAAAACTGGGTCTTTTTGCGTCCAGAACCTAATATGTTGTGCGTCCACTGGTAGGGTGTCCAAAAAATTTAGAGTCATTACTGTCTCCTCTACTTTCGGTATTAGCGGCGGGGTGTCTGGGAGGGGAAGTCTGCTCAATGCATCTGCATTTGCTACTCGTGTTCCCAGTCTGTGCTCCAGAACGTATCTATACGCCGCCAGTAGCAACGCCCAGCGTTGGATTCTAGCTGATGCAATCGGGGGTATTGACTGGTCTTCTTTTAATAACCCTAATAACGGCTTATGGTCCGTCACTATGGTGAATTTCCGCCTGTACAGATACTGGTGAAATTTGTTTACTGCAAATATCACCGCCAGTCCTTCCTTCTCGATTTGGGCGTACTTTCTCTCAGCCATCGCCAAGGTCCTCGAAGCATAGGCTAGTGGCCGTTCTTCCCCATTCCTTCCTCTATGGGCTAAGACGGCTCCTACGTGACCACCAAATCCTTCCTTGGGTCATAATGCTCTAGGACATTTTCGGATGACAGCTGTTCCTTAAAATTTCCCTAAATGCTCGGTTTTGGCGGGTGGACCATTTCCATTCTTGTCCCTTTTTTAGTAGCTGGTGGAGGGGTTCTAGGATGGACGCCCTATTTTCAATAAATTTGCCATAATAGGTTACCAACCCTAGAAATGACCGTAGCTCCTGGACCGTGGTGGAAGCTGGGGCTTCTTTTATTGCCCTTACTCTGTCTTCCAATGGGTGTAAGCCTGACCCGTCTACTTTATATCCCACTTGTGGGGCCAGAAAAACACATTTTTCTCTTTTCAGCCATACGCCTGCCTTTGCGAAACGCCTGAGCACTTCCTCCAGGTTCCTTAAGTGTTCCCTGTTTGTCCTACCCGTGATTAGGACATCGTCCAAATAAATCGGCACCTGCGGTAGTCCCTGCAGAATATTTTCCATCATATGCTGGAATATAGCGCAGGCTGATGACACTCCGAAAGGTAGCCTAGTATAACGAAAAAGTCCCTTCAGGGTGTTGATCGTAGCGAACTTCTGGGAGTCCTTGTCCAGTTTTAACTGCAGGTAGGCGTGGCTCATGTCCAGTTTCGTGAACAAAAGCCCACCTGCCAATTTGGCATATAGGTCGTCTATTTTCAGGATCGGGTATTTATCGTCTGTTTGAAATCTCCACAGAGACGTATCGAGCCGTCTGGCTTCAAAACTGGTACCACCGGCGCTGCCCATTCCGAGAACTGTACTGGTCTGATAATGCCGTCACGCCGCAACCTTTCTATTTCAACATCTTTCTTCCTTAATGCAAAAGGTACCGGCCTGGCCTTACAAAATTTCGGAAGGGCTTCTGGGTCCATGTACAAAGTTGCTTTGGCGCCTATAATTTTTCCCAAACCTTCTTGGAAGACCTCCGGGTATTTTTGGAGTGCTCCACTCAACTGCCCGCTTCCACTCTGGAAAATTTTCATCCAATCTAATTTTAGGTCATTCAGCCAGTCCCGTCCTATTAAGTTCGGTCCGGAGCCCTCTACTATCGTCAACGGTAATCCAAGCAATTGTTTGTCATATTCCACGGGTACCTGAGTCGTGCCTAGAACTTCCAGGAGTTCCCCCGTGTAGGTTTTCAGTTTCGTCGATGTTTTTGTTAGGGTTAGTGGCTGGAGTCCATCTTTGATTTTTAAAAATGCTGCCACTCCCATTACTGATACGGCCCGCACCCGTGTCTATTTCCATTAATGTCGGCCGACCGTTCACCCGTGGGGTAATCTTAACAGGCTCTGCTTTCTTCGTCGCAATATTATATAACTGTTCCCCTTCGGAGGAGGATGGGGCGTCTAGGTTGTGTACTTCCCTGCATCCCCACCTGCTATTCCTCTTTTGCCACCTCCTTCTAGGGTTTCTGTTGCTGTTACCCCATTCTGTCTGGTGCCAGAAACGGTCCTTCTCTGTTGCGGAAGCCTCAGCCTGAAGTTCCCTCTGTCTCCAGTTAATCCTAGCTGACTTGGGGGCAGTTCTGGGGTTTTCCTTTGGCCCTCTATTCCTCATGCTTTTAACGAGGGCGGCTATCTGGTAGCTGGACCCGTTGTGGTAGTCCCTCTCACAGGTATCTACCTCCATTGGCGTGCCCTGCAGTTCCTGCGCCCCACTTGCTGCCTTTTCTAGGGACAGTGCGAGCTGTAACGCCCGCCTGCCGTCTAGCTGCGTTTCCGCCAACAGGCGCTTCTGTATTGCGAGGTCGCTTATGCCCCACACTAACCAGTCCCGAAGCATTTCATTTAGCGTCGGGCCGAACTCACATTTTTGCGCCAGCCTTCTCAGGCGGGTCAAGAAAATTGTGACTGACTCTCTGTCTTCCCACTTCGTTGTGTAGAACCTGTACCTACGCAAAATGAGGGGTGGTTTTGGGTCATAGTGCTCTTCCACCAATTCAGTTAATTCTTCGAAAGGTATCGTGTCCGGCGTATCGGGATAAGTTAGACTATGTATAATGGCGAAGGCTGAGGGTCCGCACGCCGACAGCAGGATAACCCGTTTCCTTTCATCCTTCATTATCTCATTGGCCTGGAAGAAGTAACACATTCTCTCCACATACTGGGACCAGTCCTCAATAGTCAGGTCGAATGCATCTAACCTCCCCAAAAACGGCATTTTTGAAAAAGCAAGGCTTACCCTCCGAGTGCGGCAGCTGGTCTCCACAAGGTTCTTTGTTTACCTCGTCGCCAATGTAATAATCCACAGAAGGCAGGGGTACCGTCACTACTCCAGTATTTATTTGCAATAACTATATACAAGAGCAGCTCCAAACAGTGCTGCTAGCATTCCAGTCAACTTAAGACTGCCTCACAAAGCCTACACAGGTGCTTATATGGGCCCCCTCAATGAGCTATCATTGAGGTAACTCATACTCCAATTGGCCAACCAATAATGCCAATTGGAGGTCATTACAATTATGAACGAAAACTAGCCCAAAATATAAAAAAGATAGTAAAAACTTCTATAAGTACATAAAAGGGATGAGAGTAGCTAAAGTGAATGTTGGTCCCTTGACAGATAAGACAGGGGATTTAATAGTGGGGAAATGGCGGGGAAGCTAAATCAATATTTTATCTCAGTTTTTACGGCGGTGGACACTCATTACATCCCAATAGTAATAGGTAATTGAATGGGAGGAACTTAGAACAATCATCAACAATAGGGAAAAAGTACAAAACAAACTATTGGTATTGAAGGCAGAGACCCCAGGACCTACATCCTAGGGTCTTAAAGGAAGTGGCAGTGGAGATATTGGATCCACTGGTTATAATATTCCAAAATTCCTTGGATGCGGGGAAGGTTCCAGTGGATTGGAAAATGCGAATGTAATGCCCTTATTCAAAAAGGGAGGGAGTCAGAAGGAAGGAAACTATAAACCAGTTAGTTTAATATCTGTCATTGGGGAATTGGTAGAATCCATCATTAAAGTAGTAATAACAGGGCATTTAGAAAGTGAAAACGCAATCCACCAGAGTCAGAATGGTTTAATGAAGAATAAATCATGTTTGACTAGTGTGCTAGAGTTCTTCGAAGATGTAACAAGCCAAGTGGATAATGGGCAACCTGTAGATGTAGTATATCTGGACTTCCAGAAGGCATTTGATAAAGCGCTGCACAAAAGGTTTCTACACAAGTAAGATCACATGGGATTAGGGGTAATTTATTAGCTTGGATAGAAGACTGGCTAATCGACAGAAGGCAGAGAGTCGGGATAAATATGCCTTTTTTTGGCTGGCAAGATAGTGGGGTGTCACAGGGTTCGTTCCTCGGGCCCCAACTATTTACAATATATATTAATGACTTGGATGTAGAGATATAAAGTATTATTGCTAAATATTGCAGAAGACACTAAAATAGGCGGGCTAGTAAGTTGCAATTTTGAAATAAGAAATTAACAAATGGATATAGATAGGTTAGGTGAGTGGGCCAAAATTTGGCAGATGGAGTTTAATGTGGATAAGTGTGAGGTCAACCATTTTGGTCAGAAAAATGAAAAGACAATTTATGTAAATGGAAAGAAATTTCAGAGTGCTTTGGTGCAGAGGGATCAGGGTGTCCTTGCGCATTAATCACAGAAAACTAGAATAGGTAATAAGGAAGGCAAATGGAACTTTGGCATTTATAGATAAAGGAATAGAGCATAAAAGTAGGGACGTGTTGCTGCAACTGCACAGGCCTTGGTGAGACCGCACCTGGAGTACGGTGCACAGTTTTGGTCCCCTTATTTGAGGAGGGATATAATTGTATTAGAGGCAGTTCAGAGAACATTCACTGGACTGATTCCAGAAATAAGGGGTTTGTTTTACGAAGAGAGATTGAGCAGTTTTCCTATACTCTTGAGTTTAGAAGAATGAGAGAAGATCTATTTGAGGTATACAAGATGATAAAGGGTATTAACAAAGGAGATGTAGAGTGGATGCTTCCTCTTGTGGGGCAATCTAGAATGAGAGGTCAGAGTTTTAGGATAAGGGGCAGCAGATTTTAAACAGAGATGAGGAGAAATTCCTTCTCTCAAATCTGTGGAATTCGCTACCCCAGAGTGCAGTGGATGCCGGGACGTTGAGTAAATTTACGGAGGAGATAGACAGATTTTTAATTAGCATTGGGTTGAAGGGTTTTGGAGAACGGGCAGGAAAGTGGAGTTGAGGCCGAGAGGAGATCAGTCATGACCGCATTGAATGGCGGAGCAGATTGGAGAAACTAATTGTCTCCTCCCGCTCCTAGTTCTTGTGCTCCATGTTCTCAATAAATCTGCAAATAGTAAAAATGCAAAACACTTCATCAAGTGAATTAACATACTGATTAAAGAGAAAATACTTTCCTCCCTCAAGACACCTTGCTAAGCTATGGTTCCATTACTAAATTAGCCCAGGGAACTTTATAAAACTTGAGTGTTGGCATGTTGTCATTGCCAGAGTGCATCGTAGCCTAGGCGTGATCTTCACCTGAACATACATGTAGACTTCGAGCTCGGGTTGCTGAGCAGTAATCAGTTAATTTTCTCCCCAATACAGTGGTGCGGAGGCCAAATTCCGTGTACCTATCAATACTCCAGCTGAGATTAACCATTCAAGCACAGGCCAGATCCTGAATCTGGACTCTGCCTGACCTACATGGATCACTCATTCCCTGGCTATTCCAATGGAGAATCCAATCTGTTCAAGCATGGCAGGCAAACCAGAGTGATCAATGCCACACGCCTCAAATGGGTTGGCACTTTACCCTTAGCTGCAAGTGTAAACAGAGACCACTCTGTTGAATTAATTTTGCCAGTTCATAGCTGTCAAACATGCATGCAGATAGAACAAGGTGCAATATAAAATAGTCTTTGAGAAACAAATCATCATTACTCTTTGGGCTGATATTTTCTCTGGGGATTGATGCTGAACAAGTGATACACAGGAGACTGAGTAATTCTCACCATTTGACCGACATGCTTTCAGCTCTATGCCTTCAACTATATTCACCATGAGCCTTCCAATGCCAGTAGCCCTTTGAGAGCGAACTGCAGAGAGGTAAACATAAAGGGAACATGTATTTGCATGTGAACTGCTGCTGAAGAAACACTTTCTCTGCGTCTACCCACTGCTTTACTTACCCAAATAAGCCTTTTCCCGCTTCTTTTTTTCTGTTTCTATGTAGAGTTCCGAAGCAGCTTTTATTTTCTGTACCCAAGCTGTTCTGTTGGAACCAAAAAGCCATGAATAGAATGGAATAAAAATAATGTCAGCGGGCTTTTCAATTGTGGTGACCAGGTTCAATTCTATCTAAAAATGATGCATGAGAATTTGCTCTATCTGTCCAGCTGTGGGTGGCCCCTGTGGAATGAGTCAGGCAGCCTCAATCCAATTTCCGTTGACAATGGACTCAAGCACCAAGTTGTCCTTAATTCGGCACTCATCCACAGCGTCACCCTGGAAGATCACAGATAAACTGGTGAAGTGCAGTGAGGATGCTCATCTGAGGTCAGGGTCGAGAAGTGTTATTGGGTCAGAGTAGGAAAACCTTTAAGTTGCTGTTAGGAGTGCGTAGTCATGACACTATGGGTATCTGACATGGAAAGGTTCCATTCCCCAACATTGTCACCTCATATCTTGATGAACACAGTAAACCCAAAATGTATGTTTGCTGATAAGGATGTTACACGGATGTATCAAAAAATCTAGGGTAATGAAATAGAAAAAGCTGCAAATACATTGGAGGATAACTGAAATAGTAACATTTCTCAAGCTGCTGACTGATTTCCTTGAACAATTACAAAGGCCCAGCCTTTTCCGTGTGTATTTCAGATCTGCAGGTTTCCTTTCTATATTGCCTGTAGAGAGTCAGAGTTTTACAGCACAGAAGGAGGCCCTTTGGCCCATGCGGTCTGTGCCGGGCATCAAACACCTATCTATTCTAATCCTATTTTCCAGCACTTGGTCCGTCACCCTGTATGCAATGGCATTTTAATTGCTCATCTAAATAACTTGAATGTTGGGAGAGTTCCTGCCAAAGCCACCCTTTCAGGCAGTGAGTTCCAGATTCCCACCGCCCTCTGGGAACAGCTTCTCCTGAAATCCTCCCTAAATCCCCTGCCTCTTGTTTTAAATACCATTGAATAAGTCCATAAGGTTTCATATAAATCATTCAAAGTACATTGGATACATGTTCCCTAATCTTGGGCATCATTACAGGTCAGTTTGCCAGATGTCTTGTTCAACATGTTACTGCTATTCAGAGCGTCTTGCCAAAAACTCCAGTTAATCTACATTATGTTCGAGATTTATACCCTAGAGGAATTCCAGCAGCACAGGAATTAACACATCAACTTTCGGCTCACCGGTTTGATCTATTTATACCAATGCAACATCAGAATTCTCTTAATGAGTTCTAGTAAACAGAGCACTTTGTTTACCATAGGTAGCCATCTCCAGCAAATTTAATCTGGCTCATTTTTACACAATCGTACATCATTTATCACAAATATATCTCTGAATTACTAGAATATCATCATTCAATAAAGCTAAATTGGCAAGAGAATTGCTTAGAAAAGTGATATATAGTTAAGTCTTCTCTATAGCCTTGGGATGCTGCAATAACATGTTTTCATAGAATTTACACTGCAGAAGGAGGCCACACGACCCATTGAGTCTGCACCGGCTCTTGGAAAGAGCATCCTACTTAAGCCCATCCCGTAACCCAGTAACCCCATCTAACCCAAGTGCAATTTAGCATGGCCAATCCACCTCACCTGCACACCTTTGGACTGTGGGAGGAAACTGGCGCACCCGGAGGAAACCCACGCAGACACGGGGAGAACGTGCAGACTCCGCACAGACAGTGACCTAAGCTGGGAATCGAACCTGGGACCCTGGAGCTATGATGCAGCTGTGCTAACCACTGTGCTACCGTGCCCCCCCCTATAATGTTGAATTAGAACAAAGAGAAACAGTCATACCATCCTTATTGTTGGACCACATTCTGTTTTGCGCAATCATTTTGTGCGCAATATTATCTGGGTCCCAAACAAATTTATATAAATTAAATGTATTTCCATTTAGTAAGCACTCAACTGAAGACACAAATTTAAAGGGCATGATTCTGCATTGCCCGACGCAGATATCGTAATCGGCGAATCCCTATTGATGCCGAAATCGGGGGCAGCGCCTGTTTTCGGATACTCTGCCCCCTCCAAAACAGCATCATCGGTGAGTGTGCCGCACGCAGTTGGGACGGCCTCGGGATGTCACCTGAAGGCCTTCCCCCAATGGGCCGAGTTCCCGAAGCCGTGGGACACGTGTGCTCCGGGTTTTCATCAACTTTGCGTGGTGGCGGAGTTCCGGTAGCGACCATGACATGCTAGGGCGCGCGAACGGCAGCTCCCGCCGGGATCGGTTTTTCAGGCCGCTAAAAGGAGCGGCGGCGGTAATTGACAGGAGGGACCGGCGCGGGAACAGACGTGGGAGAGGCTCCCCCCGGTGGTGCATGGAGAGGACCAGGAGCGGAGCCGGCAGACCCGCGAACCCGGGGAAGGAGGTCGAGAAGGTCCGGGAGAACAAAATGGCGGCCGGAGAAGATCGGGATGTGTGGGCCCAGTGGGCCAGAGAACAGCAGGAGCTCCTTAAAAACTGCTTCATGGAGCTGGAAACGGAGATGCTGGCCTCCATGGAAAGAATTGTGGTGACCCAGAAGGCAACAGGAAAGGAGATCAAGGAGGTGAGGAGGAAGGTGGCGGGAGAACGAGGACGAGATCCTGGGCCTGGTGGTGAAAGTGGAGGCGCACGAGGCACTCCATAAGAGATGGCAGGAGAGGCTGGATGACCTTGAGTGCAGGTCTCGGAGCCACAATCTGCGGATCCTGGGCCTTCCTGAAGGAGCGGAGGGGGCGGACGCGAGCACGTACGTGGCCACAATGCTGGGGACGCTGATGGGCGCGGGGGCCTTCCCGCGGCCCTTGGAGCTGGATGGGGCGCACAGGTTTCTCGCCAGAAAGCCGAGGGTAAACGAGCCACCGAGGGCGATTGTGATACGGTTTCGCCGCTTGGCAGACCGGGAGCGAGTCCTGCGGTGGGCGAAGAAAGAGCGGAGCAGTAAGTGGGAGAATGGCGAGATCCGAATTCACCTGGACCTGGGAGCTGAGCTGGCGAGGAGGCGTGCAGGGTTTAACCGGGCAAAGGCGGTCCTCCACGGTAAAGGGGTGAGGTTTGGGCTCCTGCACCCGGCGAGACTGTGGGTAACATACCAGGACAGGCACCACTATTTTGATACCCCAGATGAGGCGTGGTCGCTCATCAGGCAGGAGAAGCTGGACCTGAACTAAGGGACTGTTGTATGGGGGTGAAATGTGCGGGTGGGGAGGGACCGAGGGGAGGACGGCGGGTAAAGCATACGCTTATGGGCATGTCTGCCCTAGTTTGGTTGGGGGTTTTGTTGTTTGTTTTGCTTGTTTTCCAGGTGTTTTGTTTTCCAGGTGTTCGGTGCTAGGGGGCGGGAAACACCTGGGACGGGCTGTCCGGCGCACGGGGAGGTCCCAGATGGTGCTTGCCCCTCTACCCTGCGGGGGGGGGTGGCCCGAAGGAGGCAACAAGTTAAGGATTGGTATATAGAGGCGGGAGCGGCCGGGGTCAGCATGGGTGAGCTGACTCACGGGAACACAATGGGGGGGGAAACCAGAGCTAAGCGGACGCTTGGTGCAGGGGGGGGGGGGGCTGCTGCTTTGCTGACTGCTGAAGGGGAGCCAGGTGAGGGGTATGGATGGAGAGTCGGGCGGGGAGGGCCGGCGGCGGGAAAGCTGGAGGAGGGATGGCTCGTCGTCGGGATGGGGGGGGGGGGGGGGGGGGGGGTGGTCAACCCCCCCGACCAGGCTGATCACGTGGAACGTGAGGGGCATGAATGGACCGGTCAAGCGGTCCCGCGTGTTCTTGCATTTGAAGGGGTTGAAGGCGGACGTGGCCATGTTGCAAGAGGCGCACTTAAAGTTTGCGGACCAGACGGGTGGGACAGGTGTTTTACTGGGGGTTAGACTCCAAGACCAAATGGGTGGCCATTTTGGTCAGTAAACGAGTGGCATTTGAGGCGGGGAGCATCGTGGCAGACAAGGGGGGCAGATATATAATGGTGAGTGGCAAGCTGCAGGGGGCCCGGTTGGTGTTAGTGAATATATATGCCCTGAACTGGGACGATGCGGACTTTATGAGGCGCGTGTTGGGTAGGATCCCGGACTTGGAGATAAGTCAACTGATAATGGGAGGGGACTTTAATACGGTCTTGGATCCGAGCTTGGATCGTTCCAAGTCCAGAACGGGAAAGAGGCCGGCGGCGGCCAGGGCCTTGTGGGAGTTCATGGGCCAGATGGGGGGAGTGGACCCCTGGAGGTTTACGCGGCCAAGGACGAAGGAGTTTTCCTTTTTCTCCCATGTCCATAAAGTCTATTCGCGAATAGACTTCTTTGTGCTGAGTAGGGCGTTAATCCCGAGGGTGGAGGGGGTCGAATACTCGGCCATTGCAGTCTCGGACCAAGCCCCGCACTGGGTGGACCTGCGACTGGGGGCGGAACGGGGTCAGCGCCCTCTCTGGCAACTGGATGTGGGGCTGCTGGCGGATGAAGAGGTGTGCGGGTGGATAAGGTGGAGTATTGAGAATTATGTGGGAGCGAACGACACAGGAAAGGTGACGGTGGCAGTGGTCTGGGAGGCTCTGAAGGCAGTCATTAGGGCAGAGTTAATCTCCATTGGGTCCCATAGAGAGAAGACGGAGAGGGAGAGACTGGTGAGAGAGATACTGTTGAACGAGCGCCGGAAATTACAGGCGGAGTTTGACTTGCTGTCCACGAGGAAGGCGGAGGCGCAGCTGAGGAAAGCGAAGGGGGCAGTTTATGAGTATGGGAGAAGGCGAGTAGGATGCTGGCGCACCAGCTGCGCAGGAGGGAGGCGGCCAGAGAGATTGGGGGAGTGCGGGATAGGGAAGGCAACATGGTGCTGAGCCCAGAGAGGGTTAATGAAGTCTTCAGGGAGTTCTACGGGAGGTTATACGAGTCGGAACCCCCCGGGGAGGGGGAAGGGATGAGGCGGCTCATGGACCGGTTAAGGTTCCCAAGGGTGGAAGCAGAGCGGATGGAGGGACGGGGGGCCCCGATTGAGTTGGAGGAGGTAGTCAGGGGGCTGGCAGGCATGCAGACGGGCAAGGCCCCGGGCTCAGACAGCTTCCCCGTAGAATTTTATAAGAAGTTCTCGGAGCTGCTAAGCCCGGTCCTGATGAGATCCTTCAATGAGGCAAAGGAAAAAGGGACCCTCCCTCCGACAATGTCGCAGGCATTGAACTCGCTTATCCTGAAGAAGAAGGATAAGGATCCGCTTCAGTATGGGTCCTATAGGCCGATATCGCTCCTGAACGTGGATGCCAAGCTGTTGGCAAATATTCTGGCCACCAGAATAGAGGACTGTGTCCCGGGAGTGATTGGGGAGGACCAGACGGGTTTTGTTAAGGGCAGGCAGCTGAACACGAACGTGAGGAGGCTCCTGAATATTATCATGATGCCCTCAGAGAGGGGGGGGGGGCTGGCTTCGATGGACACGGAGAAGGCCTTTGACAGGGTGGAGTCGGAGTATCTGTGGGAGGCGCTAGGGCAGGTTTGGATTTGGGGAGGGATTTATAGGGTGGTTCAAGCTGCTGTACCAGGCCCCTGCAGCGAGTGTGTCCACGAACCGGTTAAGGTCGGAGTATTTCAGGCTGCACCGGGGGACGAGGCGGGGGTGTCCCCTGTCCCCGTTGCTGTTTGCCCTGGCAATTGAGCCATTGGCCATTGCACTCAGGACTTCGGGGGATTGGAGGGGGCTGGTGCGCGGACGGGAGGAACACCGGGTCTCCCTCTACGCGGATGAGCTGCTGTTGTATATTTCGGACCCGTTAGAGGGGATGGGGGAGGTCATGCGGATCATGGGGAACTTTGGGAGGTTCTCGGGGTATAAGTTGAACGTGGGGAAGAGTGAGCTGTTCGTGGTCCACAGTAGGGGCCAGGAGGAGAGACTGAGGGAGCTCCCGCTCAGGATAGTGGAGAGGAGCTTTCGGTACTTGGGGTTACTAGTGGCCAGGAACTGGGATGCCCTGCACAGGCTCAACTTAACCCGGCTCGTGGAGCAGATGGAGGGAGAGTTTAAAAGGTGGGATATGCTCCCACTTTCCCTGGCGAGACGGGTGCAGACTGTGAAGATGATGGTTCTCCCCAGGTTTCTCTTCGTCTTTCAGTGCCTCCCCATTTTCATCCCCAAGTCCTTCTTTAAACGGGTGAATAGGATTGTTACGGGATTTGCGTGGGTGAATAAAACCCCGCGAGTCAAAAGGGTATTCTTGGAGCGTAGCCGGAGGGGGGGTGGTGGGGTTGGGGGGGGTGGGGGGGGGGGGGGGGGGGGGGGAGGACTGGCTCTGCCGAACGTCTGCAGTTATTACTGGGCGGCCAATGTGGCCATGATTAGGAAATGGATGATGGAGGAGGGGGTGGCATGGGGGCGGCTGGAGGCGGTGTCGTGTAGAGGCACCAGTCTCGGGGCACTTGTTACGGCTCCGCTGGCGCGATACACCACACGTCCGGACGCCATCACTGAGGATCTGGGGGCAGTGGAGGAGACACAGGGGAGAGGAGGGGGCCTCGGTGTGGACCCCGATACGGAATAACCACAGATTTGCTCCGGGTAGGATGGATGGGGGGAACCATGGCTGGTATAGGGCAGGTATTAGGAGGATGGGGGACCTGTTTATAGACGGGGTTTTCCCCAGCATGCAGCACTGGAGGTGTGGTTCGGCCTGCCCCCGGGGAATGCGTTCAGGTATCTTCAGGTTCGGGACTTCCTGAGAAAACAGGTGGGGACATTCCCGCGGCTGCCCCCATGTAGGATACAGGATAGGGTGGTGTCTGGCGTCTGGGTAGGGGAGGGGAAGGTGTCGGACATATATCAGGAGCTGCAGGAGACAGAGGAAGCCTCTGTGGGGGAGTTGAAGGATAAGTGGGAGGAGGAGCTGGGCGAGGAGCTGGATGAGGGCCTGTGGGCCGATGCCCTGGGCAGGGTGAACTCCTCATCATGTGCCAGGCTCGGATTAATCCAGTTTAAGGTGGTGCATCGGCCGCATATAACGGCGGCAAGAATGAGTAGGTTTTTTGGGGTGGAGGACAGGTGCCCGAGGTGTGCAGTGAGTCTGGTGAATCATGCTCATATGTTTGGGGCATGCCCCACGCTTAAAGGATTCTGGCAGGGGTTTGCAAGGGTGATGTCTAGGGTTTTGGACGCTCGGGTGAAGGCGAGACCAGCGGTAGCGATATTTGGGGTGGTGGAGGATCCGAAGCGAAAGAGGCCATGGTACTGGCCTTTGCCTCCCTGGTAACCCGGAGACGGATTTTGTTAATGTGGAGTGACTCGAAACCCCTGAGCATGGAGACCTGGATTAGCGACATGGCGGGGCTCCTCAGCCTGGAGCGAATAAAGTTCGCCTTGAGAGGGTCCTTGATGGGGTTCTCCCGGCGATGGCAACCTTTCCTTGACTTTCTAGGGGAGCAGTAAGTGTCAGCAGCAGCAGCATCCTGGGGGGGGGGGGGTTCATGTGGGGGGGGGTTACTGTTGATATAATGATGTGAGTTGGGCATGGAGACAAAACCCACCTTGTTCTGTTTTTTAAAAAAAATAATTCTGTTCTGGAAGTAGTTTTATTGTAAGCTTTGGGCTATGCTTATTTTTTATTACTATCGGTATTTCTATTTTTGTTACTTCATAGAATTTACAGTGCAGAAGGAGGCCATTCGACCCATCGAGTCTGCACCGGCTCTTGGAAAGAGCACCCTACACAAGTTCAACACCCTCCACCCTATCCCTACAACCCAGTAACCCAATCCAACACTAAGGGCAATTTTGGACACTAAGGGCAATTTATCATGGCTAATCCACCTAACCTGCACATCTTTGGACTGTGGGAGGAAACCGGAGCGCCCGGAGGAAACCCACGCACACACGGGGAGAACGTGCAGACTCCGCACAGACAGCGTTATGTAAAAATGGTGATTGGAAAAACTTTAATAAAACATTTATTTTTAAAAAACCTTGCGTGGTGGCTGCGGATTGTGTCCAGCACCACCACAGTCGGGGGGCGTTCCGCTGGCCGGGGGGGGGGGGGGGGGGGGAGGCTGGTGAGGGGTGGTCCGGGGTGGTGAGGGGGTGTACAGGGGGGCACTATCTGGCAGGCCGGGTCCACATGTGGCCGGCGCCATGTTGTACTGCACGACCACTGCAGGTGGTCGGCATGCGCTGCCACGCACCCTGCAATTCTCTGGCCGTTAATGTCAGGAACGCCGGGAGTTTTATGTGGCGCGGCTGCTAGCCCCCCACTGGGCGGAGCATCGGTGCGTGGGCGCTGCCGACTTTCTCATCGTAAAACTAGACACTTCCTCCGGACATAGCCTCAAAATCAGAGTATCCAGCGCCAAAGGTTCCCAGAGAAAATGAAACCCCTTGGGAATCTTCTGCACATACTCATTGGAGATTGCCCCCTCAATAAGTACATGTTGAGATTAAGAATTGCAGACATTTGGGGCACAAAAAAGGGGGCCAAATCCACTGCACTGCTTAATGAAACAGCTACCCAGCGAGTGGCAATGTGCTGCCCGTTCCCCATGTGCTAATCAATTCTTAATCTTCAAATATAGGAAATAGGGCAGAGGGTGGGCCTGGACGGGGTGCTCCTTTGGAGGGCCGGTGCAGACTCGATGGGCTGAATGGCGTCCTTCTGCACTGTGTAAGGATTACACACATTCCTTTTCAAAACCATTCTGTGCTCAGTACTATTTTCGAGAGGGCACTGCACATCCCAACAATCCTCTGCATACACTAATCTGCCCTTTTGTTCTCTTGCTGGTTTATGCCCCCTCTAGTTATTGACCTAATAGCTCTTTCCTCATTTACCTCATTAACCACCTCCAGACTGCACTCAGCCTCCCCAGATTGCTGCGGAAGATAAACAGCAGTGTATGAATTGGGTTTTATGGACATGGCTTTCAGTTGGCCTGTAACTTAAGAAAATCGGAGTGCAAAGCCCCCTGCCGTTCATTGATATGAAATCATCCTCTTTAGATGTAGCCCAGTGGGACCAACAGAGAAACAACTGGAACAGTTCTAGAGAAGCAAAATACAAGGAAAGGATATAGCGTCCATTTCCCCTTTATGTTGCACCCGTTTTTCATAGAAAGAGCAACTCTACAAGCTGTTTCAGCTGACTAAATTAGCAGAACATGAAGATATGACCTGTACCTAAAGAGGGGTAAATTAAAAACCGTGCAAACAGTAATTCAGTGAGTGGGTGGTCTATGGAAGAGGCTCTCTAAAGTGATGGTGGAAGGGGCTCAAACCTATTTATAGATTCATTCATGTTTAAATGGGATAGATTTTGTTAAGAAAGTAACGTTTTGTGACAGGAATGAGGCACAACCTGTGGAAAGTGGTAGCACAGTGGTTAGCACTGTGGCTTCTCAACACCAGGGTCCCAGGTTCGATTCCCGGCTGGATCACTGTCTGTGCGGAGTCTGCACGCTCTCCCCGTGTCTGCGTGAGTTTCCTCCGGGTGCTCCTGTTTCCTTCCACAAGTCCCGAAAAATGGGCTGTTAGGTAATTTGGACATTCTGAATTCTCTGTGTGTACCCGAGCAGGCGCCGGAATGTGGCGACTAGGGGCTTTTCACAGTAACTTCATTGCAGTGTTAATGTAAGCCTACTTATAATAATATTTATTGTCACAAGTGTGCTTGGAAGGAACAGAGGACTTCGCACCCAAGATTCCCAAATGGATGGGGATTTTCTTGGGTAATTTCTGGGTCTGTTGTAGACTAATTATTAGAGATTGATCACCAAAGGTGGGGAGAGAGGCCGCCGTGTTGGCCTTTGCCTCCCTGATAGCCCGGAGGCAGATATTGCTCGGGTGGCAGGACTCGGAGCCGCCTAGGGCGGGGGTATGGGTGAGTGATTTGGCAGAGTTTCTGCACCTTGGGAAAATAAAGTTCACCATCAAGGGTTCAGACGAGGGTTCTTCTTGAGGTGGAGGCTGTTCATCGGCTTGTTGGGGGGGGGGGGGGGGTTATTTTTTTTGTTTGGGGTTTGTTTTGATAAGAGAAAGGGGGGGTATGGGCTGGAGGGAGGTGAGGGGGGCAGTCTGGATATGGTTATGGCAAGTTGTGCGTTGATGCTGTTTCTCTTTGGTTTATATATATATTTATGAAAATGTCTTTGATAAAAATATTTTTCAAAAAAGAGATTGATCGCCAAGCTTGGGTAACAACTCCATTGCCAATTGTAACATGTGACTTCCTGGCAGGTGCAGCACAAAGCACTATAGAGGTACAAGTAGTTCATACGTGGGAGGAGAGAAAAAGATCGGCGGAGATCATGGATGATGGCGCAGTGGATAATTATAATCAGATATGGACCACAAGGAAGGAGTAGACTTTTTGAGTTGAATTGACTTATTTCATTTCAAGATTTCTTTTGGCCTTAAGCTATCTCTGAACTTCCATTTATAAGACTTTTTAAACCAATTGTTTCACGCACTGGTATATCACCACAGCATTAAAACAAAATTTCAGTACATTGTGATCATTTGCCATTCTGCTGACTAAACAACCTTTATGTCATTGGAAAACTGCAATCAGCAGTCTCCTACTGAATTGTGCAAGATGTAGCATTTCAAATAAGAATAAAGATTGTCTAAATGTGTGAGGGAATGAGGAGAGGCGGGAGGAACTAATACACTGATTTATAATCACCAATAGGTTTGTTGCAATGTAAAATACTCTGGGCTGGCATTGAAAAAACTGAAAGAAAATCACCTGACATGCCACTTCCTAAAAATGAACTCTGATTTAGTTTGCCAGTGAAAATTAGATGCACAGCGACAGAAGAAATCTGCTCTTGGCTGCTTATAGTAAGGTTTAAGTGCGTTTTGTATACACGCTTCCAATTTTGCTCTATCTTGCCAAAGTGGAAATTTCCCCCGGGCTCATGTTAGAAAGCAGCAAAGCTGGGGTTAGTTCCCTCTTACCTCTCATTGATGCTCTCAGCACGGAGTGTATATACCCTGTCGATATGGGAGATGTGGAAAATAGGCTCATCGCCTGAAGGGTCAGTTGGCAATTTCACCAATACCTCATTTAGAAAGATAGGCTGCAGGAATTACAGAAATGCAAAGGGTGTAAACACACATTACATAACGCCACTTGGCAGCAGTACTGATCTTACCGCCACTTGGCAGCAGTACTGATCTTACCGCCACTTGGCAGCAGTACTGATCTTACATGGGTTAATAATCGACAATAAAATTCTGCCACATCACATCACTCAGTGGAGTCTCTTAAAACTCCAGTAATCTACAGTTGTAATGGTTTACGTAACTAGTCGTAACAAAGATGTCATAACTGTGAGAGGCTGCTTAACACCAGGTAGAAAAGGGTTTGCATATTTGAGCTGCCTCCCGCCTGTCCACGGTTACATGTTGGCAGCTCAGGTGCTTGATCACAATTTTCAGTTGCTGCCTCCATGACTTTCGAGAAATTGGCAGTTGGCAACAGAAAACTTTCATCAATTAAGCTTCATAACACCACATCTTTTAGTGGCTCTGTCGAATCATTTCCACCCCCCTTCCTATTCTCCAAGGACTTATTAAGGGAATCAAGTTATGGCAGAAAGTGGAACTGAGGATTATCATATCAGATCAGTTATGATCCAATTGAATAGCAGAGCAGACTTGATGGGCTGAATGGCTTACTTTTGCTCCTAGGTCTTATGGTCCTATGGATGTGTGTTAAACTTGTACCTCACGACCTCTAAATCAGAAATCTGCTCATTTTATTTCTAGGACTGAGTCTGTATATTGGGGCGAACATTAAATCATAGAAAACCGGAGCAGGAATAGGCCATTCGGCCCTTCGAGCCTGTTCCACCATTCAACATGATTTTGGCTGATCCTCCATCTCAACACCATACTCCAGTGCTCTCGCAATATCCCCCCGACATCTTTTAACCTTAATCTGTATATTCTCACATCACATTTAGGGCGGCACGGCGGCACAGTGGTTAGCACTGCTGCCTCCCAGCGCCAGGGTCCCAGGTTCAATTCCGGCCTCGGGTGACTGTGTGGAGTCTGCACTTTCTTCCCGTGTCTGCGTGGGATTCCTCCGGGTGCTCCGGTTTCCTCCCACAGTCCAAAGCTGTGTAGGTTAGGTGGATTGGCCATGATGAATTGCCCCTTAATATCCAAAAGGTTAGGTAGGGTTACGGGGCTAGGGTTGGGGCATGGGCCTCGGTAGGGTGCTCTTTCCAAGGGTCGGTGCAGACTCAGTCGGCTGAAAGGCCTCCTTCTGCACTGCAGAGATGCTATAATTCTATGATTTAGAAGCAGCTCAGCTTTGCTGCACAGCCTCCATCTCGACGTAAAGAACGTCCCCATCCTCCCAGCTTATTGAAATGTATTTGTCAGAATCTTTTTGTTGCTGTAAATAATGGTGAAGCTCAAAAGATTTGGGAGCACAATGCTGTTCCCTCCACTTTGTACCGGGGCTTGCTGGAAAACAAGTTCTTGCTGATCTCCTCACTAGCCATGGATGTTGAGAGCTGCAGACACCCACAACAGCCATAGATGAGATTATATAGCCGAGCGCAAACCAGGGGTCAACCCTAGGATCGATCCTGTTGGTCTGTGTTGCTCAGTGAAGCACTTTAGGGCACTCACGAGTCAAGACTGCAGGTTACATTTTATTTTATGATCATCTGTGAGAAAGATTAGAGCTTGGTTGGGATGTTAAATTTTACTTACCGTCTTGTACATTTTGTATTGTAGGTTTGACTTGGGGCTGAAGACCTTGTCGGTTCCTGAATACCCTAGTGGTTTAATGATCTGAGTCAGTAGCAGGAAGTCATTGAAGAGAAAGCCATAAAGCTCTTTGTTACTCTTGGCTTTGTAAAGTTTACCACTGTGTAGGAACTTTCGAGGACCCAGGCAATTTGTGACAGAATTAAAAACAAGTTGCTGAAACAAAAAAGGAAATAACCTCAATTATCTTTAAAAAGTACATTATAAACGTATCAAGACACTGAACAATATAAATTTAGGAATAGAGACCATTTGCTGAAATCTAGACTAGTGCATTCTAAGCTTAAAGACCTTGATCACTGACGTACAATAAGATAGCACAAATCTGAAATTCCGTAACACAATTATTAGTTTAGGAACAGGGGAGAGGCTATTCAGAGTCCATGTGTCATTCTGGAAATCCTACTCTGCACTCCTTCCTCAGGTGTGGAGCCCGGAACTGAACACGCTACTCCAGGTGTGATCTAACGGACGTTTTACAGCTGCAGTATAACTTCTATTCTAATCCCCTGGATACAAGAAGCAGAATTCATTAGGCTTTTTGATTTTTTTGGTATCGGTCCAAACGCCTTTTTATGTTCTGTCTACCTGCACCTCCAAGTCTCTTTGGAGCTCCATTGCGTATAGCTTTTCACCATTTAGAAAATATTCTGATCTTTCCGTTTTAGGTTCAAAGCAGATTACCTCAAATTTGCCTACATTTAAGTTAGCTCAGTCAGCTGGACAGCTGGTTTGTGATGCAGATCAAGGCTGGGGTTGTCCACGAAGGCTTCGCCTTCTCAACCCTGCCCCTCGCCCGAGGTGTGGTGATCCTCGGGTTAAATCACCCCCAGTCAGCTCTCCCCCTCAAAAGGGGAAAGAAGGCCAAGGTCATCAGGGACTACTTTACACTGAAGTTCATTTCAAATGGTTTTGGGGCATTCAGTTGTGACTTTATGCTTTTCTCTACGCTGCTCACAATGTTGCCTGTCTTTGTGTCATCGGTAAACTCGGATACGTCGTTTTCTATCCCATCAACTATGTTGTTAATAGAATCAATAGCTGGGACTCTGATACGGGTCATTGTGGGATGATACCAGCTACGTACTGCCACTGAGGAGTTACTGGCCATCATCCTGACTGTCTTCAGCTGCTCAGTCAACTTCTAACCTGGTCTCTTTTGAGGAGCTGTACCAAATGCATTCTGAAAGTTCATGTAACACCTACAAGCACTTACCCTTTACTACTTCCCTCACATCTTCAAACAAAATATTCAATCAGGTTCGTCAGGCATGGTCTACCATTTCCAATTTTAATTCGTGAAATATGACGTTTGCTCTAATCGAGAGATTTTAACACTATATATAATATTGCTCCAGTGAGCGAGTGGATCAAGGTTCAATCATTTAAGAGATAAGACACACTTTGGCTCCTTTCATTCTCTTACCTCAGATAAACCTTCGCATTGCACGTGTGTCTGGATCCACTCCAGCCTGTCAGAATTTTCCTTTTCTCTCACACCCTCATTCACCTGAGAACACAGTTCCTCAGCTTTTTCAAGAGCCTGTTTCAAGTGGCTGAAATCGGGATGATTTTCTGGGGTGTTTTCCAAAATCTAGTGTATTTATTTAGAGGAAAGGTTATTTTAAATTCAAGAGAGCCAAAGCTCAAAGTTTCCCTTTCAGTATCCCAGTTCAAGAAAATAAACGTTGCCATTTGTTTCAAAGAGCTTACAGACGGTAATGTTGAAACAATGATTGATCACACAGAGTCCCTAGAGTTTCCGGGCCCCGACTGCTAATAGCACATTGAAACAAAAACCTTTCTGGCCTCAGGAGCACTAGTTTAGAATTTTCAACAGCCAGTGTTAGGTGGATTGGCCATGATAAATTGCCCTTAGTGTCCAAAAGGTTAGCTGGGGTTACTGGGTTACGGGGATAGGGTGGCGGCGTGGGCCTTAGTAGGGTGCTCTTTCCAAGAGCCGGTGCAGACTCGATGGGCTGAATTGCCTCCTTCTGCACTGTAAATTCTATGTTAAGGAGATCACAGAACGTCCCGAGGGAACTGGGCAACAAGAGGAACATGTCACACAGATATATATGCTGAGCTGTCCCTAAAACTGTTACATTATTGGCTCAGCGAATATAGATTCTCCAACCCACCTTTGTCCCAGCAGCTGTTCCAAGTAATAAACACCCCCTTAAGGTTTATTTCAATGCAAAAGTCAGTAACAAAACTGTGTGTTTTATTTAACTGGCATCACTGTGAAGGTTGGATTACAAAATGCTGTCCATGTTGTGACAAACGGCAAAACAGTTTTGAAATTGGTTCAAGGAGAAGTTACACAGAAACATGTACTCACATTTTTTATTATTAATGGGTAGCGCGTTACTCTTTGCATTGGCTTCAGGAGGAAACTAGACAGTGGCATTCCTTTACATTGCGGGTCCATTGCTAGTCTCTGTCATTGTACAAATAAGCCAGGCGTCAGCAATAACATCACCTTATTTAGAAAATCACATTTATATATTGTACAGAGCATCTTCACATCCTCAGGGCGTCCCAAATTGCTTTACAATTACAGAAGTAAGCCTTTTCCTACATTATAACAGACTATATTTTAAAAATTAGCTGATTGGCTCTGAAGTACTTAGGGAAGTTGTGAGGTTGAAAGGTGCTATATAAATGCAAATTCTTTCCTCGGTGTAGTCACGACCATGAATGTAAATGTAGCAGCCAACGTTTCTATTGCCAGAAACGGGCCAGGACATTAGGAGAACACTGCAATCTTTTTTGAATAATAGGATCTCTAGCATTTACCAGAGCTGGAAGGAAATAGGGTCCCATCAGGAAGGCTGTACTTCTGACAATGCAGCAATTAATCAGAGCTGCAATAAACCGATTGCCTAAGTTATGTGTTCAAGTCTGTTGACCACATTGGAGATTGAACCCACAGCCTTGTGGTGCAGAGGCTGCTACAAACAGACTCTTCAGAAGCATTACTGTGCATTGCAGAATTACCATTTGACTGAAAACAAGGGTTTCATACAATCCTAGAATCCCTACAGAAGACGGCCATTCGGTCCATCGGGTTTGCACTGCCCCTCCGGAGAGTATTCTACCCAGGCCTGCTCCCCGGCCCTCTACCCGTAATCCCACCCAACCTGCACATCCATTTAGCATAGCCGAACCACCTTATCTGACTGTGGGAGGAAACTGGAGTACCCAGAGGGAACCCACGCAGACACAGGGGGAATGTGCAAACTCCACAAAGTCACCCGAGGCCGGAATTGAACCTGGGTCCCTAGGGCAGCAGTGCTAACCACTGTGCCACCGTGCCGTCCTTTCACTGCTATTGCTGTGGAATTGTAATGCAATGGCCCTTACCTTTACAAATTCCTTAAACTCTGGAACCTCATCTGTCTTTTGCTGGATAAGAGCTGCTCCATTAAGCTGACAGCTACAGAATCGGATATATGGCTGCATGTGCGGCAGTTGTGCTGTTAATATGTCACCAATCATTTTTACTGGCATCCGCTCTCCTGACATCTTCTTTCTTACCCGCAGAGCCCTATGGTGAAGCAAAAACAGACGCATATTCGAACAGATGACAAGTCTGCAGACAGATATAACATTCACAATTTCATTCAAAGTTATCCTTTAAACAACTAAAAATGCATTCTAATTGTATTTACCATTTTCTGGGCAAAGTGTTATCAGTTTAGTAAGAATCAACTTTATCATGATCAACGTTTATGTACTGTGGGAACTTGTTGATACCAATTTCCTGACAGCACACGATCGATTACCTCACTATCCAGCTTTCCAATTTCAAAGGTCCTATAACCTGAATTATGTTCCAATATTAAGTGTACACAATAATTATTGGTGATTATTCTCAATGAACACAGATCAAATGTACAGCTGAACCGATAGTTTGTGTCTTATAATCATTAAATCATTGATCTGTGTGTCCCTGGGCGCTAAATTTGCAGTCTGCGGCGATTGTAACATTTAAGGTACAGGGCGAGCCAATGTTTGTTACACTGGTTTCTGCTCAGTAACAAGGGACCCTCTGGGACTGTTTTGATAGGTACCCAGATCAGTTCAACAGTCAGTGAGCAGCTCATCTTGAGACAGTCAATTCTGGGAGAGTCAGGAGAAAGGAGAAGCCAGAGCGCTGCTGGTACCTCTGATGAGCTGAGTAGTGGGCCGAGGGGAGGCCTCCGTCATCGAAGAGGGCCGAGGGGAGGCCTCCGTCATCGAAGAGGGCCGAGGGGAGGCCCCGGTCACTGAAGAGGGCCGAGGGGAGGCCCCGGTCATCAAAGAGGGCCGAGGGAAGGCCCCGGTCATCGAAGAGGGCCGAGGGGAGGCCTCCGTCATCGAAGAGGGCCGAGGGGAGGCCTCCGTCATCGAAGAGGGCCGAGGGGAGGCCCCGGTCATCAAAGAGGGCCGAGGGAAGGCCCCGGTCATTGAAGAGGGCCGAGGGGAGGCCTCCGTCATTGAAGAGGGCCTAGGGGAGGCCCCGGTCACTGAAGAGGGCCGAGGGAAGGCCCCGGTCATTGAAGGGGGCCGAGGGGAGGCCCCGGTCATTGAAGGGGGCCGAGGGAAGGCCCCGGTCATTGAAGAGGGCCGAGGGGAGGCCTCCGTCATCGAAGAGGGCCGAGGGAAGGCCCCGGTCATTGAAGGGGGCCGAGGGGAGGCCCCGGACATCGAAGAGGGCCGAGGGGAGGCCCCGGTCATCAAAGAGGGCCGAGGGAAGGCCCCGGTCATTGAAGAGGGCCGAGGGGAGGTCCCGGTCATTGAAGAGGGTTGAGGGGAGGCCCCGGTCACTGAAGGAGGCTGAGGGGAGGCCTCCGTCATCGAAGAGGGCCGAGGGGAGGTCCCGGTCATTGAAGAGGGCCGAGGGGAGGCCCCGGTCACTGAAGAGGGTTGAGGGGAGGTCCCGGTCATTGAAGAGGGTTGAGGGGAGGTCCCGGTCATTGAAGAGGGTTGAGGGGAGGCCCCGGTCACTGAAGGAGGCTGAGGGAAGGCCCCGGTCATTGAAGAGGGCCGAGGGGAGGTCCCGGTCATTGAAGAGGGCCGAGGGGAGGCCCCGGTCACTGAAGAGGGCCGAGGGGAGGCCCCGGTCACTGAAGAGGGCTGAGGGGAGGCCCCGGTCACTGAAGAGGGCTGAGGGGAGGCCCCGGTCATCAAAGAGGGCCGAGGGGAGGCCCCAGTCATTGAAGAGGGCCGAGGGGAGGCCTCCGTCATCGAAGAGGGCCGAGGGGAGGCCCCGGTCACTGAAGAGGGCCGAGGGGAGGCCCCGGTCATTGAAGAGGGCTGAGGGGAGGCCCCGGTCACTGAAGAGGGCCGAGGGGAGGCCCCGGTCACTGAAGAGGGCCGAGGGGAGGCCTCCGTCATTGAAGGGGGCCGAGGGGAGGCCCCGGTCATTGAAGAGGGCCGAGGGGAGGCCCCGGTCATTGAAGATGGCCGAGGGGAGGCCCCGGTCACTGAAGAGGGCCGAGGGGAGGCCTCCGTCATTGAAGGAGGCTGAGGGGAGGCCCCGGTCACTGAAGAGGGCCGAGGGGAGGCCCCGGTCATTGAAGAGGGCCGAGGGGAGGTCCCGGTCACTGAAGAGGGCTGAGGGGAGGCCCCGGTCATTGAAGAGGGCCGAGGGGAGGCCTCCGTCATCGAAGAGGGCCGAGGGGAGGTCCCGGTCACTGAAGAGGGCTGAGGGGAGGCCCCGGTCATTGAAGAGGGCCGAGGGGTGGCCTCCGTCATCGAAGAGGGCCGAGGGGAGGTCCCGGTCACTGAAGAGGGCCGAGGGGAGGCCCCGGTCACTGAAGGAGGCTGAGGGGAGGCCCCGGTCACTGAAGAGGGCCGAGGGGAGGCCCCGGTCACTGAAGGAGGCTGAGGGGAGGCCCCGGTCACTGAAGAGGGCCGAGGGGAGGCCCCGGTCATTGAAGAGGGCCGAGGGGAGGCCCCGGTCACTGAAGAGGGCCGAGGGGAGGCCTCCGTCATCGAAGAGGGCCGAGGGGAGGCCCCGGTCACTGAAGAGGGCCGAGGGGAGGCCCCGGTCACTGAAGGAGGCTGAGGGGAGGCCCCGGTCACTGAAGAGGGCCGAGGGGAGGCCTCCGTCATCGAAGAGGGCCGAGGGGAGGCCCCGGTCACTGAAGAGGGCCGAGGGGAGGCCCCGGTCACTGAAGAGGGCCGAGGGGAGGCCCCGGTCATTGAAGAGGGCCGAGGGGAGGCCCCGGTCACTGAAGAGGGCCGAGGGGAGGCCCCGGTCACTGAAGGAGGCTGAGGGGAGGCCCCGGTCACTGAAGAGGGCCGAGGGGAGGCCCCGGTCACTGAAGGAGGCTGAGGGGAGGCCCCGGTCACTGAAGAGGGCCGAGGGGAGGCCCCGGTCACTGAAGGAGGCTGAGGGGAGGCCTCCGTCATCGACGAGGGCCGAGGGGAGGTCCCGGTCATCGAAGAGGGCCGAGGGGAGGTCCCGGTCATTGAAGAGGGCCGAGGGGAGGCCCCGGTCACTGAAGAGGGTTGAGGGGAGGTCCCGGTCATTGAAGAGGGTTGAGGGGAGGTCGCGGTCATTGAAGAGGGTTGAGGGGAGGCCCCGGTCACTGAAGGAGGCTGAGGGAAGGCCCCGGTCATTGAAGAGGGCCGAGGGGAGGTCCCGGTCATTGAAGAGGGCCGAGGGGAGGCCCCGGTCACTGAAGAGGGCCGAGGGGAGGCCCCGGTCACTGAAGAGGGCTGAGGGGAGGCCCCGGTCACTGAAGAGGGCTGAGGGGAGGCCCCGGTCATCAAAGAGGGCCGAGGGGAGGCCCCGGTCATTGAAGAGGGCCGAGGGGAGGCCTCCGTCATCGAAGAGGGCCGAGGGGAGGCCCCGGTCACTGAAGAGGGCCGAGGGGAGGCCCCGGTCATTGAAGAGGGCTGAGGGGAGGCCCCGGTCACTGAAGAGGGCCGAGGGGAGGCCCCGGTCACTGAAGAGGGCCGAGGGGAGGCCTTCGTCATTGAAGGAGGCTGAGGGGAGGCCCCGGTCACTGAAGAGGGCCGAGGGGAGGCCCCGGTCATTGAAGAGGGCCGAGGGGAGGTCCCGGTCACTGAAGAGGGCTGAGGGGAGGCCCCGGTCATTGAAGAGGGCCGAGGGGAGGCCTCCGTCATCGAAGAGGGCCGAGGGGAGGTCCCGGTCACTGAAGAGGGCTGAGGGGAGGCCCCGGTCATTGAAGAGGGCCGAGGGGTGGCCTCCGTCATCGAAGAGGGCCGAGGGGAGGTCCCGGTTACTGAAGAGGGCCGAGGGGAGGCCCCGGTCACTGAAGGAGGCTGAGGGGAGGCCCCGGTCACTGAAGAGGGCCGAGGGGAGGCCCCGGTCACTGAAGAGGGCCGAGGGGAGGCCCCGGTCACTGAAGAGGGCCGAGGGGAGGCCTCCGTCATTGAAGGGGGCCGAGGGGAGGCCCCGGTCATTGAAGAGGGCCGAGGGGAGGCCCCGGTCATTGAAGAGGGCCGAGGGGAGGCCCCGGTCACTGAAGAGGGCCGAGGGGAGGCCTCCGTCATTGAAGGAGGCTGAGGGGAGGCCCCGGTCACTGAAGAGGGCCGAGGGGAGGCCCCGGTCATTGAAGAGGGCCGAGGGGAGGTCCCGGTCACTGAAGAGGGCTGAGGGGAGGCCCCGGTCATTGAAGAGGGCCGAGGGGAGGCCTCCGTCATCGAAGAGGGCCGAGGGGAGGTCCCGGTCACTGAAGAGGGCTGAGGGGAGGCCCCGGTCATTGAAGAGGGCCGAGGGGTGGCCTCCGTCATCGAAGAGGGCCGAGGGGAGGTCCCGGTCACTGAAGAGGGCCGAGGGGAGGCCCCGGTCACTGAAGGAGGCTGAGGGGAGGCCCCGGTCACTGAAGAGGGCCGAGGGGAGGCCCCGGTCACTGAAGGAGGCTGAGGGGAGGCCCCGGTCACTGAAGAGGGCCGAGGGGAGGCCCCGGTCATTGAAGAGGGCCGAGGGGAGGCCCCGGTCACTGACGAGGGCCGAGGGGAGGCCTCCGTCATCGAAGAGGGCCGAGGGGAGGCCCCGGTCACTGAAGAGGGCCGAGGGGAGGCCCCGGTCACTGAAGGAGGCTGAGGGGAGGCCCCGGTCACTGAAGAGGGCCGAGGGGAGGCCCCGGTCATTGAAGAGGGCCGAGGGGAGGCCCCGGTCACTGAAGAGGGCCGAGGGGAGGCCTCCGTCATCGAAGAGGGCCGAGGGGAGGCCCCGGTCACTGAAGAGGGCCGAGGGGAGGCCCCGGTCACTGAAGGAGGCTGAGGGGAGGCCCCGGTCACTGAAGAGGGCCGAGGGGAGGCCTCCGTCATCGAAGAGGGCCGAGGGGAGGCCCCGGTCACTGAAGAGGGCCGAGGGGAGGCCCCGGTCACTGAAGAGGGCCGAGGGGAGGCCCCGGTCATTGAAGAGGGCCGAGGGGAGGCCCCGGTCACTGAAGAGGGCCGAGGGGAGGCCCCGGTCACTGAAGGAGGCTGAGGGGAGGCCCCGGTCACTGAAGAGGGCCGAGGGGAGGCCCCGGTCACTGAAGGAGGCTGAGGGGAGGCCCCGGTCACTGAAGAGGGCCGAGGGGAGGCCCCGGTCACTGAAGGAGGCTGAGGGGAGGCCTCCGTCATCGAAGAGGGCCGAGGGGAGGTCCCGGTCATTGAAGAGGGCCGAGGGGAGGCCCCGGTCACTGAAGGAGGCTGAGGGGAGGCCTCCGTCATCGAAGAGGGCCGAGGGGAGGTCCCGGTCATTGAAGAGGGCCGAGGGGAGGCCCCGGTCACTGAAGAGGGTTGAGGGGAGGTCCCGGTCATTGAAGAGGGTTGAGGGGAGGTCCCGGTCATTGAAGAGGGTTGAGGGGAGGCCCCGGTCACTGAAGGAGGCTGAGGGAAGGCCCCGGTCATTGAAGAGGGCCGAGGGGAGGTCCCGGTCATTGAAGAGGGCTGAGGGGAGGCCCCGGTCACTGAAGAGGGCCGAGGGGAGGCCCCGGTCACTGAAGAGGGCTGAGGGGAGGCCCCGGTCACTGAAGAGGGCTGAGGGGAGGCCCCGGTCATCAAAGAGGGCCGAGGGGAGGCCCCGGTCATTGAAGAGGGCCGAGGGGAGGCCTCCGTCATCGAAGAGGGCCGAGGGGAGGCCCCGGTCACTGAAGAGGGCCGAGGGGAGGCCCCGGTCATTGAAGAGGGCTGAGGGGAGGCCCCGGTCACTGAAGAGGGCCGAGGGGAGGCCCCGGTCACTGAAGAGGGCCGAGGGGAGGCCTTCGTCATTGAAGGAGGCTGAGGGGAGGCCCCGGTCACTGAAGAGGGCCGAGGGGAGGCCCCGGTCATTGAAGAGGGCCGAGGGGAGGTCCCGGTCACTGAAGAGGGCTGAGGGGAGGCCCCGGTCATTGAAGAGGGCCGAGGGGAGGCCTCCGTCATCGAAGAGGGCCGAGGGGAGGTCCCGGTCACTGAAGAGGGCTGAGGGGAGGCCCCGGTCATTGAAGAGGGCCGAGGGGTGGCCTCCGTCATCGAAGAGGGCCGAGGGGAGGTCCCGGTCACTGAAGAGGGCCGAGGGGAGGCCCCGGTCACTGAAGGAGGCTGAGGGGAGGCCCCGGTCACTGAAGAGGGCCGAGGGGAGGCCCCGGTCACTGAAGAGGGCCGAGGGGAGGCCCCGGTCACTGAAGAGGGCCGAGGGGAGGCCTCCGTCATTGAAGGGGGCCGAGGGGAGGCCCCGGTCATTGAAGAGGGCCGAGGGGAGGCCCCGGTCATTGAAGAGGGCCGAGGGGAGGCCCCGGTCACTGAAGAGGGCCGAGGGGAGGCCTCCGTCATTGAAGGAGGCTGAGGGGAGGCCCCGGTCCCTGAAAAGGGCCGAGGGGAGGCCCCGGTCATTGAAGAGGGCCGAGGGGAGGTCCCGGTCACTGAAGAGGGCTGAGGGGAGGCCCCGGTCATTGAAGAGGGCCGAGGGGAGGCCTCCGTCATCGAAGAGGGCCGAGGGGAGGTCCCGGTCACTGAAGAGGGCTGAGGGGAGGCCCCGGTCATTGAAGAGGGCCGAGGGGTGGCCTCCGTCATCGAAGAGGGCCGAGGGGAGGTCCCGGTCACTGAAGAGGGCCGAGGGGAGGCCCCGGTCACTGAAGGAGGCTGAGGGGAGGCCCCGGTCACTGAAGAGGGCCGAGGGGAGGCCCCGGTCACTGAAGGAGGCTGAGGGGAGGCCCCGGTCACTGAAGAGGGCCGAGGGGAGGCCCCGGTCATTGAAGAGGGCCGAGGGGAGGCCCCGGTCACTGAAGAGGGCCGAGGGGAGGCCTCCGTCATCGAAGAGGGCCGAGGGGAGGCCCCGGTCACTGAAGAGGGCCGAGGGGAGGCCCCGGTCACTGAAGGAGGCTGAGGGGAGGCCCCGGTCACTGAAGAGGGCCGAGGGGAGGCCTCCGTCATCGAAGAGGGCCGAGGGGAGGCCCCGGTCACTGAAGAGGGCCGAGGGGAGGCCCCGGTCACTGAAGAGGGCCGAGGGGAGGCCCCGGTCATTGAAGAGGGCCGAGGGGAGGCCCCGGTCACTGAAGAGGGCCGAGGGGAGGCCCCGGTCACTGAAGGAGGCTGAGGGGAGGCCCCGGTCACTGAAGAGGGCCGAGGGGAGGCCCCGGTCACTGAAGGAGGCTGAGGGGAGGCCCCGGTCACTGAAGAGGGCCGAGGGGAGGCCCCGGTCATTGAAGAGGGCCGAGGGGAGGCCCCGGTCACTGAAGAGGGCCGAGGGGAGGCCCCGGTCACTGAAGGGGGCCGAGGGGAGGCCTCCGTCATCGAAGAGGGCCGAGGGAAGGCCCCGGTCATTGAAGGAGGCAGACGGGAGGCCCCGGTCATTGAAGAGGGCCGAGGGGAGGCCCCGGTCATTGAAGAGGGCCGAGGGGAGGCCCCGGTCACTGAAGGGGGCCGAGGTGAGGCCCCGGTCATTGAAGGGGGCCGAGGGGAGGCCCCGGTCATTGAAGGGGGCCGAGGGGAGGCCCCGGTCATTGAAGAGGGCCGAGGGGAGGCCCCGGTCATTGAAGAGGGCCGAGGGGAGGCCCCGGTCATTGAAGAGGGCCGAGGGGAGGCCTCCGTCATCGAAGAGGGCCGAGGGAAGGCCCCGGTCATTGAAGGAGGCTGAGGGGAGGCCCCGGTCATTGAAGAGGGCCGAGGGGAGGCCCCGGTCATTGAAGAGGGCCGAGGGGAGGCCCCGGTCACTGAAGAGGGCCGAGGGGAGGCCCCGGTCACTGAAGAGGGCCGAGGGGAGGCCCCGGTCATTGAAGGGGGCCGAGGGGAGGCCCCGGTCATTGAAGGGGGCCGAGGGGAGGCCCCGGTCACTGAAGGAGGCTGAGGGGAGGCCCCGGTCATTGAAGGGGGCCGAGGGGAGGCCCCGGTCATTGAAGAGGGCCGAGGGGAGGCCCCGGTCATTGAAGAGGGCCGAGGGAAGGCCCCGGTCATTGAAGGGGGCCGAGGGGAGGCCCCGGTCACTGAAGGAGGCTGAGGGGAGGCCCCGGTCATTGAAGGGGGCCGAGGGGAGGCCTCCGTCATCGAAGAGGGCCGAGGGGAGGCCCCGGTCATTGAAGAGGGCCGAGGGGAGGCCCCGGTCACTGAAGAGGGCCGAGGGGAGGCCCCGGTCATTGAAGGGGGCCGAGGGGAGGCCCCGGTCATTGAAGAGGGCCGAGGGGAGGCCCCGGTCACTGAAGAGGGCCGAGGGGAGGCCTCCGTCATTGAAGAGGGCCGAGGGGAGGCCCCGGTCACTGAAGAGGGCCGAGGGGAGGCCCCGGTCACTGAAGAGGGCCGAGGGGAGGCCCCGGTCACTGAAGAGGGCCGAGGGGAGGCCCCGGTCACTGAAGAGGGCCGAGGGGAGGCCCCGGTCACTGAAGGAGGCCGAGGGGAGGCCCCGGTCACTGAAGAGGGCTGAGGGGAGGCCCCGGTCATTGAAGAGGGCCGAGGGGAGGCCCCGGTCATTGAAGAGGGCCGAGGGGAGGCCCCGGTCACTGAAGAGGGCCGAGGGGAGGCCCCGGTCATTGAAGGGGGCCGAGGGGAGGCCTCCGTCATTGAAGGGGGCCGAGGGGAGGCCCCGGTCATTGAAGGGGGCCGAGGGGAGGCCCCGGTCATTGAAGAGGGCCGAGGGGAGGCCCCGGTCACTGAAGGAGGCCGAGGGGAGGCCCCGGTCACTGAAGAGGGCCGAGGGGAGGCCTCCGTCATTGAAGAGGGCCGAGGGGAGGCCCCGGTCACTGAAGAGGGCCGAGGGGAGGCCCCGGTCACTGAAGAGGGCCGAGGGGAGGCCCCGGTCACTGAAGAGGGCCGAGGGGAGGCCCCGGTCACTGAAGAGGGCCGAGGGGAGGCCCCGGTCACTGAAGGAGGCCGAGGGGAGGCCCCGGTCACTGAAGAGGGCTGAGGGGAGGCCCCGGTCATTGAAGAGGGCCGAGGGGAGGCCCCGGTCATTGAAGAGGGCCGAGGGGAGGCCCCGGTCACTGAAGAGGGCCGAGGGGAGGCCCCGGTCATTGAAGGGGGCCGAGGGGAGGCCTCCGTCATCGAAGAGGGCCGAGGGAAGGCCCCGGTCATTGAAGGAGGCTGAGGGGATGCCCCGGTCATTGAAGGGGGCCGAGGGGAGGCCCCGGTCACTGAAGGAGGCTGAGGGGAGGCCCCGGTCATTGAAGGGGGCCGAGGGGAGGCCCCGGTCATTGAAGAGGGCCGAGGGGAGGCCCCGGTCATTGAAGAGGGCCGAGGGGAGGCCCCGGTCATTGAAGAGGGCCGAGGGGAGGCCTCCGTCATCGAAGAGGGCCGAGGGGAGGCCACGGTCACTGAAGAGGGCCGAGGGGAGGCCCCGGTCATTGAAGGGGGCCGAGGGGAGGCCCCGGTCATTGAAGGGGGCCGAGGGGAGGCCCCGGTCACTGAAGGAGGCTGAGGGGAGGCCCCGGTCATTGAAGGGGGCAGAGGGGAGGCCCCGGTCATTGAAGAGGGCCGAGGGAAGGCCCCGGTCATTGAAGGGGGCCGAGGGGAGGCCCCGGTCACTGAAGGAGGCTGAGGGGAGGCCCCGGTCATTGAAGGGGGCCGAGGGGAGGCCTCCGTCATCGAAGAGGGCCGAGGGGAGGCCCCGGTCATTGAAGAGGGCCGAGGGGAGGCCCCGGTCACTGAAGAGGGCCGAGGGGAGGCCCCGGTCATTGAAGAGGGCCGAGGGGAGGCCCCGGTCACTGAAGGAGGCCGAGGGGAGGCCCCGGTCACTGAAGAGGGCCGAGGGGAGGCCTCCGTCATTGAAGAGGGCCGAGGGGAGGCCCCGGTCACTGAAGAGGGCCGAGGGGAGGCCCCGGTCACTGAAGAGGGCCGAGGGGAGGCCCCGGTCACTGAAGAGGGCCGAGGGGAGGCCCCGGTCACTGAAGAGGGCCGAGGGGAGGCCCCGGTCACTGAAGGAGGCCGAGGGGAGGCCCCGGTCACTGAAGAGGGCTGAGGGGAGGCCCCGGTCATTGAAGAGGGCCGAGGGGAGGCCCCGGTCATTGAAGAGGGCCGAGGGGAGGCCCCGGTCACTGAAGAGGGCCGAGGGGAGGCCCCGGTCATTGAAGGGGGCCGAGGGGAGGCCTCCGTCATCGAAGAGGGCCGAGGGAAGGCCCCGGTCATTGAAGGAGGCTGAGGGGAGGCCCCGGTCATTGAAGGGGGCCGAGGGGAGGCCCCGGTCACTGAAGGAGGCTGAGGGGAGGCCCCGGTCATTGAAGGGGGCCGAGGGGAGGCCCCAGTCATTGAAGAGGGCCGAGGGAAGGCCCCGGTCATTGAAGGGGGCCGAGGGGAGGCCCCGGTCACTGAAGGAGGCTGAGGGGAGGCCCCGGTCACTGAAGAGGGCCGAGGGGAGGCCCCGGTCACTGAAGGAGGCTGAGGGGAGGCCCCGGTCATTGAAGAGGGCCGAGGGGAGGCCCCGGTCACTGAAGAGGGCCGAGGGGAGGCCTCCGTCATCGAAGAGGGCCGAGGGAAGGCCCCGGTCATTGAAGGAGGCTGAGGGGAGGCCCCGGTCATTGAAGGGGGCCGAGGGGAGGCCCCGGTCACTGAAGGAGGCTGAGGGGAGGCCCCGGTCATTGAAGGGGGCCGAGGGGAGGCCCCAGTCATTGAAGAGGGCCGAGGGAAGGCCCCGGTCATTGAAGGGGGCCGAGGGGAGGCCCCGGTCATTGAAGGGGGCCGAGGGGAGGCCCCGGTCACTGAAGGAGGCTGAGGGGAGGCCCCGGTCATTGAAGGGGGCAGAGGGGAGGCCCCGGTCATTGAAGAGGGCCGAGGGAAGGCCCCGGTCATTGAAGGGGGCCGAGGGGAGGCCCCGGTCACTGAAGGAGGCTGAGGGGAGGCCCCGGTCATTGAAGGGGGCCGAGGGGAGGCCTCCGTCATCGAAGAGGGCCGAGGGGAGGCCCCGGTCATTGAAGAGGGCCGAGGGGAGGCCCCGGTCACTGAAGAGGGCCGAGGGGAGGCCCCGGTCATTGAAGAGGGCCGAGGGGAGGCCCCGGTCACTGAAGGAGGCCGAGGGGAGGCCCCGGTCACTGAAGAGGGCCGAGGGGAGGCCTCCGTCATTGAAGAGGGCCGAGGGGAGGCCCCGGTCACTGAAGAGGGCCGAGGGGAGGCCCCGGTCACTGAAGAGGGCCGAGGGGAGGCCCCGGTCACTGAAGAGGGCCGAGGGGAGGCCCCGGTCACTGAAGAGGGCCGAGGGGAGGCCCCGGTCACTGAAGGAGGCCGAGGGGAGGCCCCGGTCACTGAAGAGGGCTGAGGGGAGGCCCCGGTCATTGAAGAGGGCCGAGGGGAGGCCCCGGTCATTGAAGAGGGCCGAGGGGAGGCCCCGGTCACTGAAGAGGGCCGAGGGGAGGCCCCGGTCATTGAAGGGGGCCGAGGGGAGGCCTCCGTCATCGAAGAGGGCCGAGGGAAGGCCCCGGTCATTGAAGGAGGCTGAGGGGAGGCCCCGGTCATTGAAGGGGGCCGAGGGGAGGCCCCGGTCACTGAAGGAGGCTGAGGGGAGGCCCCGGTCATTGAAGGGGGCCGAGGGGAGGCCCCAGTCATTGAAGAGGGCCGAGGGAAGGCCCCGGTCATTGAAGGGGGCCGAGGGGAGGCCCCGGTCACTGAAGGAGGCTGAGGGGAGGCCCCGGTCACTGAAGAGGGCCGAGGGGAGGCCCCGGTCACTGAAGGAGGCTGAGGGGAGGCCCCGGTCATTGAAGAGGGCCGAGGGGAGGCCCCGGTCACTGAAGAGGGCCGAGGGGAGGCCCCGGTCACTGAAGGAGGCTGAGGGGAGGCCCCGGTCACTGAAGAGGGCCGAGGGGAGGCCTCCGTCACCGAAGAGGGCCGAGGGGAGGCCCCGGTCACTGAAGGAGGCCGAGGGGAGGCCCCGGTCACTGAAGAGGGCTGAGGGGAGGCCCCGGTCATTGAAGAGGGCCGAGGGGAGGCCCCGGTCATTGAAGAGGGCCGAGGGGAGGCCCCGGTCACTGAAGAGGGCCGAGGGGAGGCCCCGGTCATTGAAGGGGGCCGAGGGGAGGCCTCCGTCATCGAAGAGGGCCGAGGGAAGGCCCCGGTCATTGAAGGAGGCTGAGGGGATGCCCCGGTCATTGAAGGGGGCCGAGGGGAGGCCCCGGTCACTGAAGGAGGCTGAGGGGAGGCCCCGGTCATTGAAGGGGGCCGAGGGGAGGCCCCGGTCATTGAAGAGGGCCGAGGGGAGGCCCCGGTCATTGAAGAGGGCCGAGGGGAGGCCCCGGTCATTGAAGAGGGCCGAGGGGAGGCCTCCGTCATCGAAGAGGGCCGAGGGGAGGCCACGGTCACTGAAGAGGGCCGAGGGGAGGCCCCGGTCATTGAAGGGGGCCGAGGGGAGGCCCCGGTCATTGAAGGGGGCCGAGGGGAGGCCCCGGTCACTGAAGGAGGCTGAGGGGAGGCCCCGGTCATTGAAGGGGGCAGAGGGGAGGCCCCGGTCATTGAAGAGGGCCGAGGGAAGGCCCCGGTCATTGAAGGGGGCCGAGGGGAGGCCCCGGTCACTGAAGGAGGCTGAGGGGAGGCCCCGGTCATTGAAGGGGGCCGAGGGGAGGCCTCCGTCATCGAAGAGGGCCGAGGGGAGGCCCCGGTCATTGAAGAGGGCCGAGGGGAGGCCCCGGTCACTGAAGAGGGCCGAGGGGAGGCCCCGGTCATTGAAGAGGGCCGAGGGGAGGCCCCGGTCACTGAAAGAGGCCGAGGGGAGGCCCCGGTCACTGAAGAGGGCCGAGGGGAGGCCTCCGTCATTGAAGAGGGCCGAGGGGAGGCCCCGGTCACTGAAGAGGGCCGAGGGGAGGCCCCGGTCACTGAAGAGGGCCGAGGGGAGGCCCCGGTCACTGAAGAGGGCCGAGGGGAGGCCCCGGTCACTGAAGAGGGCCGAGGGGAGGCCCCGGTCACTGAAGGAGGCCGAGGGGAGGCCCCGGTCACTGAAGAGGGCTGAGGGGAGGCCCCGGTCATTGAAGAGGGCCGAGGGGAGGCCCCGGTCATTGAAGAGGGCCGAGGGGAGGCCCCGGTCACTGAAGAGGGCCGAGGGGAGGCCCCGGTCATTGAAGGGGGCCGAGGGGAGGCCTCCGTCATCGAAGAGGGCCGAGGGAAGGCCCCGGTCATTGAAGGAGGCTGAGGGGAGGCCCCGGTCATTGAAGGGGGCCGAGGGGAGGCCCCGGTCACTGAAGGAGGCTGAGGGGAGGCCCCGGTCATTGAAGGGGGCCGAGGGGAGGCCCCAGTCATTGAAGAGGGCCGAGGGAAGGCCCCGGTCATTGAAGGGGGCCGAGGGGAGGCCCCGGTCACTGAAGGAGGCTGAGGGGAGGCCCCGGTCACTGAAGAGGGCCGAGGGGAGGCCCCGGTCACTGAAGGAGGCTGAGGGGAGGCCCCGGTCATTGAAGAGGGCCGAGGGGAGGCCCCGGTCACTGAAGAGGGCCGAGGGGAGGCCCCGGTCACTGAAGGAGGCTGAGGGGAGGCCCCGGTCACTGAAGAGGGCCGAGGGGAGGCCTCCGTCACCGAAGAGGGCCGAGGGGAGGCCCCGGTCACTGAAGAGGGCCGAGGGGAGGCCCCGGTCACTGAAGAGGGCCGAGGGGAGGCCCCGGTCACTGAAGAGGGCCGAGGGGAGGCCCCGGTCATTGAAGAGGGCCGAGGGGAGGCCCCGGTCACTGAAGGAGGCTGAGGGGAGGCCCCGGTCACTGAAGAGGGCCGAGGGGAGGCCCCGGTCACTGAAGGAGGCTGAGGGGAGGCCCCGGTCACTGAAGAGGGCCGAGGGGAGGCCCCGGTCACTGAAGGAGGCTGAGGGGAGGCCCCGGTCACTGAAGAGGGCCGAGGGGAGGCCCCGGTCATTGAAGAGGGCCGAGGGGAGGCCCCGGTCACTGAAGAGGGCCGAGGGGAGGCCCCGGTCACTGAAGGAGGCTGAGGGGAGGCCCCGGTCACTGAAGGGGGCCGAGGGGAGGCCCCGGTCACTGAAGGGGGCCGAGGGGAGGCCCCGGTCATTGAAGGGGGCCGAGGGGAGGCCTCGGTCATTGAAGGGGGCCGAGGGGAGGCCCCGGTCATTGAAGAGGGCCGAGGGGAGGCCCCGGTCATTGAAGAGGGCCGAGGGGAGGCCCCGGTCATTGAAGAGGGCCGAGGGGAGGCCCCGGTCATTGAAGAGGGCCGAGGGGAGGCCCCGGTCATTGAAGAAGGCCGAGGGAAGGCCCCGGTCATTGAAGGAGGCCGAGGGGAGGCCCCGGTCATTGAAGAGGGCCGAGGGGAGGCCCCGGTCATTGAAGAGGGCCGAGGGGAGGCCCCGGTCATTGAAGAGGGCCGAGGGGAGGCCCCGGTCACTGAAGAGGGCCGAGGGGAGGCCCCGGTCACTGAAGAGGGCCGAGGGGAGGCCCCGGTCACTGAAGAGGGCCGAGGGGAGGCCCCGGTCATTGAAGGGGGCCGAGGGGAGGCCCCGGTCATTGAAGGGGGCCGAGGGGAGGCCCCGGTCACTGAAGGAGGCTGAGGGGAGGCCCCGGTCATTGAAGGGGGCCGAGGGGAGGCCCCGGTCACTGAAGGAGGCTGAGGGGAGGCCCCGGTCACTGAAGGAGGCTGAGGGGAGGCCCCGGTCATTGAAGGGGGCCGAGGGGAGGCCCCGGTCATTGAAGAGGGCCGAGGGAAGGCCCCGGTCATTGAAGGGGGCCGAGGGGAGGCCCCGGTCACTGAAGGAGGCTGAGGGGAGGCCCCGGTCATTGAAGGGGGCCGAGGGGAGGCCCCGGTCATTGAAGAGGGCCGAGGGGAGGCCCCGGTCACTGAAGAGGGCCGAGGGGAGGCCCCGGTCACTGAAGAGGGCCGAGGGGAGGCCCCGGTCACTGAAGAGGGCCGAGGGGAGGCCCCGGTCATTGAAGGGGGCCGAGGGGAGGCCCCGGTCATTGAAGAGGGCCGAGGGGAGGCCCCGGTCACTGAAGAGGGCCGAGGGGAGGCCCCGGTCATTGAAGGGGGCCGAGGGGAGGCCCCGGTCATTGAAGAGGGCCGAGGGGAGGCCCCGGTCACTGAAGGAGGCCGAGGGGAGGCCCCGGTCACTGAAGAGGGCCGAGGGGAGGCCTCCGTCATTGAAGAGGGCCGAGGGGAGGCCCCGGTCACTGAAGAGGGCCGAGGGGAGGCCCCGGTCACTGAAGAGGGCCGAGGGGAGGCCCCGGTCACTGAAGAGGGCCGAGGGGAGGCCCCGGTCACTGAAGAGGGCCGAGGGGAGGCCCCGGTCACTGAAGGAGGCCGAGGGGAGGCCCCGGTCACTGAAGAGGGCTGAGGGGAGGCCCCGGTCATTGAAGAGGGCCGAGGGGAGGCCCCGGTCATTGAAGAGGGCCGAGGGGAGGCCCCGGTCACTGAAGAGGGCCGAGGGGAGGCCCCGGTCATTGAAGGGGGCCGAGGGGAGGCCTCCGTCATCGAAGAGGGCCGAGGGAAGGCCCCGGTCATTGAAGGAGGCTGAGGGGAGGCCCCGGTCATTGAAGGGGGCCGAGGGGAGGCCCCGGTCACTGAAGGAGGCTGAGGGGAGGCCCCGGTCATTGAAGGGGGCCGAGGGGAGGCCCCGGTCATTGAAGAGGGCCGAGGGGAGGCCCCGGTCATTGAAGAGGGCCGAGGGGAGGCCCCGGTCATTGAAGAGGGCCGAGGGGAGGCCTCCGTCATCGAAGAGGGCCGAGGGGAGGCCCCGGTCATTGAAGAGGGCCGAGGGGAGGCCCCGGTCACTGAAGAGGGCCGAGGGGAGGCCTCCGTCATCGAAGAGGGCCGAGGGGAGGCCCCGGTCATTGAAGAAGGCCGAGGGGAGGCCCCGGTCACTGAAGAGGGCCGAGGGGAGGTCCCGGTCATTGAAGAGGGCCGAGGGGAGGCCCCGGTCATTGAAGAGGGCCGAGGGGAGGCCTCCGTCATCGAAGAGGGCCGAGGGGAGGCCCCGGTCATTGAAGAGGGCCGAGGGGAGGCCCCGGTCACTGAAGAGGGCCGAGGGGAGGCCTCCGTCATCGAAGAGGGCCGAGGGGAGGCCCCGGTCATTGAAGAAGGCCGAGGGGAGGCCCCGGTCACTGAAGAGGGCCGAGGGTGGCAGGAGGCCGACATGTAGCCCTGGGCATCCTAAATAGTTGGACAGACCCAGGAAAGAGGGAGTTCAGAAAAACTCAGGGATAGTATTAGCTCAGTAGCTATCCAGTAAAGCACTGAAATTACACCAATACTGACAGGCTGAAGTGCAGACTTGCGAGTCCAGGGAAAAAGAATCTTGGAAGGCAAGATTGAAACCCTGCAAGGTGGACTGTGGCTGAAACTATCGGAGTGGGAACGACTTTTGGAGAGAATTTCAAGGAGAGATCTTTGAGCTTGAAACCGGGAATCCTTTGGACATTCAAATTTTTTTTTGTTTGTTCAAAAATTGTGCTGTCTCAATCACAGTCTACTTTAAACAAATCATTATTGGTCCACGACTGGATCTCCTCCAGTATCCTGGCGTTTGGCCAAGGATCATAATACAGTGCAAGGCTTTAGGTGAAATAGGTGAACTGCTGAGCATATAAACTTGAAGATGTGTTAGAACTTTGAAATGTACTCCAGGCTGTTATTCTAATTCTAAAAAATGATTTATAAACCACCAAGCTCTCAGGATACAACGGTGTGAATCTAATTGGAATACTGACTGCGCTGTGATTTGAGCTGGTCGGACACATTTTATACAGTTGCACAAGACAAAGAATTAACGTGCCCCATGTGCACGATATGAAGAGAGAGCAAATCACCTGTTTGACATTGTTTTACCTTGCAAAGGGAGACCACACCACAAGCAAAATGAAAATCTGAACAATTAGCTCAAAATGTGCATCGTAACAAAACATTTTCCGTTTCAATGATTGGTCCATTAACCAGACTTAATCCAGTGTCAACCCATCTCGCCATGCTTACCCAGGTCAAAGATCGGAAATGAATCAGCCTCCAGCTTTCTTTGACCTGCTACGAAGGACCAAGACATCATTATGATGTGCACTGAAGACAGATTTCAAATTCACAAAGGTTTGGAATCAAGCCCGTAAACCACCACTTCTTGGGAAAGCGCCACATTTCTGTGGATGCACCCGTCAGATCTGAGGCTCCTATGGCTTGATATGGAATCACAAACTTCATTTTCATTCCAAACTTAAGAGTTGCGGCATGTTCTTCCTAACAAAGAGATGGTCCCATTCTGCATACCCATGTGGCAGTGGGAAAGGGAGTAGGTGATCACGTTAGGTCATTACTGTACCAGGGCATGTACCTACTTCAACAATTTGATATTGCACATGATGAGCTCCTTCCAATTTACAAAAATCATGGCGACTTCTTTCTCTGTCAGCAGATCAGACTCTAGTAATGGTTTTTGAAAGACCTAAGGAACAAGACAGATGATTAGCAACAACAGAACCATACTTAAAAGCAAGCAAAACGTTCCTGTTGAATAAATAACAAATAATTAACAAAATCATTCAACAATCTCAGTTTACCCGTGCTGTGTTTTCTTCATTCATTCACGAGATATTGGCGGCACTTGCTGGGCCAGCATTTATTGCCCATCCCCAATTGCCCCTCCCTTGAACTGAGTGCTCGACCATTTCAGAGGGCATTTAACAGTCAACCACATTGCTGTGGATCTGGAGTCAGAGGTAGGCCAGACCAGGTCAGGGCGGCAGATTTATTTCCCTGAAGGACATTAGTGAACCAGGCGGTTTTTTAACACCAATCAATGGTTTCATGGTCATCATACGACTTTTAATTCCACATTTTTATGCAATTCCAATTTCACCAGCTGCCGTGGTGGGATTTGGACTTGGGAACAAGTAGTGCAAGATCAAAGTTTGCAGATGATAGCAAAGTTATTGGCAATATTGAGGAAGAATGCAACAAAATACAAATGATATTGGAAAACCTGCGGGCAAACCAGTTAAGTGGTAAATGCGCTTTAGATAATTATTAGGTGACACATTTTGGGAGGAACAAATAAACTATCATTTACATCTTAGAAAATCAAAAAACTGAATGGAGTAGAAGAGCAAAGTGATTTTAAGGGGAGTGAAGATGAAATATGAGTGCAAGCTAGCTAGTAATATATAAAAGGCAACAGAGAGGCCAAAATCGACATTGGGCCACTGGAAAATGTGGCTGGAGAAGTAATAATAGGAAACAAAGAAATGGCAGAGGAACTGAATAGTTACTTTGCATCAGTCTTCACGGTGGAAGACACCAGTAGGTTACCAGAGCTCCAGGAGAATCAGGGTGCAGAGGTGAGTGCAGTGGCCATCGCTAAGGAGAAGGTTCTGGGGAAACTGAAAGGTCTGAAGGTGGATAAGTCACGTGGACCGGATGGACTACACCCCGGGGTCCTAAAAGAGATAGCGGAGGAGATTGTGGAGGCATTGATGGTGATCTTTCAGGAATCACTGGAGGCAGGGAGGGTCCCAGAGGACTGGAAAATGGTTAATGTAACACCGTGGTTCAAGAAGGGAAGGAGGCAGATGACGGGAAATTATAGGCCGGTTAGCCTGACTTCGGTCATTGGTAAGATTTTAGAGTCCATTATTAATGAAATAAAAATCGCTTATTGTCACAAGTAGGCTTCAATGAAGTTACTGTGAAAAGCCCCTAGTCGCCACGTTCCGGCGCCTGTTCGGGGAGGCTGTTACGGGAATTTAACCGTGCTGCTGGCCTGCCTTGGTCTGCTTTCAAAGCCAGCCATTTAGCCCTGTGCTAAACAGCCCCTGCCATTTATTAAAGATGAGATCGCGGAGTACTTGGAAGTGCATGATAAAATAGGGCTGAGTCAGCACGGCTTCGTCAAGGGAAGGTCATGGCTGACAAATCTGTTAGAGTTCTTTGAGGAAGTAACAAGGAAGTTGGACAAAGGAGAACCAGTGAATGAGGACGTGATTTATTTAGATTTCCAGAAGGCCTTTGACAAGATGCTGCAAATGAGATTGTTAAATAAGTTAAGAGCCCATGGTGTTAAGGGTAAGATCCTGGCATGGATAGAGGGTTGGCTGACTGGCAGAGAGTGAGGATAAAGGCGTCTTTTTCAGGATGGCAGCCGGTGACTAGTGGTGTGCCTCAGGGGTCTGGCTGGGACCACAACTTTTCACAATACATTAATGATGTGGAAGAAGGTACTGAAGGCACTGTTGCTAAGTTTGCAGATGATACAAAAATCTGTAGAGGGACAGGTAGTATTGAGGAAGCAAGGGGGCTGCAGAAGGACTTGGACAGGCTAGGAGAGTGGGCAACGAAGTGGCAAATGAAATACAATGTGGAAAAGTGTGAGGTTTTACACTTTGGAAGGAGGAATTTAGACATAGACTATTTTCTAAATGGGGAAATGCTTCGGAAATCAGAAGCACAAAGGGACTTGGGAGTCCTTGTTCACGATTCACTTCAGGTTAACGTGCATGTTCAGTCGGCAGTCAAGAAGGCAAATGCAATGCGAACATTCATGTCGAGAGGGCTAGAATACAAGACCAGGGATGTACTTCTGAGGCTGTATAAGGCTCTGGTCAGACTCCATTTGGAGCATTGTGAGCAGTTTGGGGCCCCGTATCTAAGGAAGGATGTGCTGGCCTTGGAAAGGGTCCAGAGGAGGTTCACAAGAATGATCCCTCGAATGAAGAGCTTGTCGTATGAGGAACGGTTGAGGACTCTGGGTCTATACTCATTGGAGTTTGGAAGGATGAGGGGGGGGATCTTATTGAAACTTACAGGATACTGCAAGGCCTGGATAGAGTGGGCGTGGAGAGGATGTTTCCACTTGTAGGAAAAACTAAGACCAGAGGGCACCATCTCAGACTAAAGGGACGATCCTTTAAAACAGAGATGAGGAGGAATTTCTTCAGCCAGAGGGTGGTGAATCTGTGGAACTCTTTGCCGCAGAAGGCTGTGGAGGCCAAATCACTGAGTGTCTTTAAGACAGAGATAGATAGGTTCTTCATTAATAAGGGGGTCAGGGTTTATGGGGAGAAGGCAGGAGAATGGGGATGAGAAAAATATCAGCCATGATTGAATGGCGGAGCAGACTCGATGGGCCGAGTTCTGTTCCTATGTCTTAGGGTCTTGTGGTCTATGGAACACAAGCAGCACTATAAGTCAGGGAAGTAATTAAAAAATACTCACAAAGCACTGGGATTTATTTCTCGGGATATAGAATAGCAAAAGTAGGGCAGTTATGTGAAA
Source organism: Scyliorhinus torazame (assembly GCF_047496885.1). NCBI lineage: Eukaryota > Metazoa > Chordata > Chondrichthyes > Carcharhiniformes > Scyliorhinidae > Scyliorhinus > Scyliorhinus torazame. Next base: position 34,730,150 of record NC_092714.1, on the reverse strand, counting down.
CTTGTAAAGGATCCTGGTCATGCACGGTAGCACGGTAGCACAGTGGTTAGCACTGTCGCTTCACAGCTCCAGGGTCGCAGGTTCGATTCCCCGCTGGGTCACTCTCTGTGCGGAGTCTGCACGTTCTCCCCGTGTCTGCGTGGGTTTCCTCCAGGTGCTTCGGTTTCCTCCCACAGTCCAAAGACATGCAGGTTAGGTGGATTGGCCATGCTACATTGCCCTTAGTGTCTAAAGGGGTTGGGTGGGTTTGCTGGGTTATGGGTATGGGGCGGAGTTCTGGGCTTAAAATGGAGGTGCTCTTTCCAAGGGTCGGTCAGGCTCGATGGGCTGAATGGCCTCCTTCTGCACTGTAAATTCTATGTTCTATGCCTCACTTTAAAAAAGAGTATAGTGCACAGTTTGCGACTCCACGCTGGAAACAGGAATCATAGAATCCCTATAGTGCAGAAGAAAGCCACTCGGCCCATCAAGTCTGCAACAACCCTCTGAAAGAGCACCCCACCCAGGCCTATCCCCGTGACCCCACCAAATCTTTTGACACTAAGGGGCAATTTAACATGGTCACTCCACCCAACCTGCACACCTTTGGACTGTGGGAGGAAACGAGTCACCCGGAGGAAACCCATGGGGACAACGTGCAAACTCCAACAGGGTAATCGAACCCAAGTCCCTGGTGTTGTGAGGGTAGCAGTGCTAACCACTGTGTCACCCAGGACATAGAAGCACCAGGGACGCTGTAGAAGCTTCAACACTGAACTGGTAACCCAGAGGTCTCAAATTCAAATCCAACGATGAATTCAATAAATCTGGTAATTGGAGGGTTGGTGCCAGAAGAAAAATAACCAAATGCTGCATTATCTTAGAAACTCAACTAGTTCTCCAATATTGTGCATGTACTCTAAGCTAGCGCCCCCTCCTGGTCTGAGCTATGGATGACTCCAGTTTCTGACTAGAAAGTCAACATGAAATGTCTCATTGTCCAAGTTAGCCATGCAGTTGCACAAATAATTGCTATGATTAAAGTCCAGTACCAACTTCCCAGTGCCAACTTAGAATAGGTAATAAATGCAGCCATGACACCCACAGAACACATTTAAGAAATATACTGTCCTTGGCTGTTTTCCAAACCAATGCACTCTGCATCAGGCATCACTAGACAGTGATCATGGACAGGAGCTCTAGTTGACTTTCCAACCCCCCCCCCCCCCCCCCCCCCCCTCCGTTTTAGCTAAAGCGGATTGAACTAAACTGCTACCCCAGGTAAGATCAGTGTAAGGTGGAGGTTGAAACTGGGATGAACATTTACCCAATGATCTATTAGCATAGGCTGAAAATTGTGTGTTCCGTCAGGTTTACAAGATAACTTGATCTTACCTCCGTGACCAGCTGCAGATCACTAACATAGTTTTCTTCTGTCACAATGAGCTCGTGGACATAGCCCTGTCGCTTCCGTTCAGAAGGAGTTAGCATGTCCAATAAATGTAAGTCAGCACACCCTACACAGAAGAGGGGAAGACTAAATAATATACATCACAATATTCACACATACATGGTTTCATAGACAGCTGAAACTGCCACCCAACAATGAAAGTATTGTAGCCAACCTATCAGTCTTGCTAAAAAGTGAGGCAGGGTATGCATAATATATAGAATATTTAATCTTTCCTTGTAATGTCTGCCATTCAGAAATGATAGATACCATTGCGCAAATATGAAGTTTAAAAAATATACTTTGGCATTGATTTCGCAGTCATTTACATTACACAAAGCTGGTTGGGAGGGTGAGCTGTGAGGAGGATGCAGAGATGCTTCAGCGGGATTGAGACAGGCTGAGTGAGCGGGCACATGCATGACAGATGCAGTATAATGTGGATAAATGTAAGGTTACCCATTTCAGTAGCAAAAATAGGAAGGAAGATTGTTATTTGAATGGGTGTAAATTGAGAGAGGTGGATACTCAGCGAGACCTTGGTGTCCTTGTGCATCAGTTGCTGATTGTAAGCGCACAGGTACAGCAGGCACTAAAGAAGGCAAATGGTACGTTGGCCTTCATAGCGAGAGGATTTGAGCATAGGAATAGGGATATTTTACTACAATTGTATAGGGCATTGGTGAGGCCACACCTGGAATATTGTGAACAGTTTTGGTGTCCTTATCTGAGGAAGGATGTTCTTGCTGTGGAGGGAGTGCAGCAAAGGTTTACCAGGCTGATTCCTGGGATGACGGGACTGACATATGAGGAGAGACTAAGTCAGTTAGGATTATATTCATTGGAGTTTAGAAGAGTGAGAGGGGATCTGGTGTAAACTTTAAAATTCTAACAGTATTAGACTGGGTAGATTCAGAAAGAATGTTCCCGATGGTGGGGGAGTTCAGAACAAGGGTCATAGTTTGAGGATAAGGGACTGAAGTGAGGAGAACTTTCTTCACCCACAGAGAGTGGTGATTCTGTGGAATTCACTACCAGAAAGCAGGTGAGGCTAAAATGTGTAATTTCAAGAAGGAATTAGATATAACGCTTGGGGTTAAAGGAATGAAGGGATGTGGTGGGGGGAGGGAAATGTGGGATTAGGGTATTGAACTCATTTTTTTTTAAATAATATTTTATTGAAAATTTTTGGTCAACCAACACAGTACATTGTGCATCCTTTACACAACATTGTAACAATACAGATAATAATGACCTTTTTAAATTTAAACAAAAACAACAACAAATAAATAAATATTAAATAACAAAAAATAAAAACTAGCCCTAATTGGCAACTGCCTTGTCTCAGGCCACCCCCCCCCCCCATCCCTCCCCCCCCCCCCCCCATCCCTCCCCCCCCCCCCCCCCATCCCTCCCCCCCCCCCCCATCCCTCCCCCCCCCCCCCCCCCCCCCCATCCCTCCCCCCCCCCCCATCCCTCCCCCCCCCCCCCCCCCCATCCCTCCCCCCCCCCCCCCCCATCCCTCCCCCCCCCCCCCCCAAGTCCTGGGCCGCTGCTGCTGCCTTCTTTGTTCTCCCCCATCTATCTTTCCGCAAGATATTCGACGAACGGTTGCCACCGCCTAGTAAACCCTTGAGCCGACCCCCTTAGGACAAACTTAATCCGCTCTAACTTTATGAACCCCGCCATATCATTTATCCAGGTCTCCACCCCCGGGGGCTTGGCTTCTTTCCACATTAGCAGTATTCTGCGCCGGGCTACTAGGGACGCAAAGGCCAAAACATCGGCCTCTTTCGCCTCCTGCACTCCCGGCTCTTGTGCAACCCCAAATATAGCCAACCCCCAGCTTGGTTCGACCCGAAAGCACCTTTGTCACCCCCATCCAAAACCCCTGTAGTGCCGGGCATGACCAAAACATATGGGTATGATTCGCTGGGCTTCTCGAGCACCTCGCACACCTATCCTCCACCCCAAAAAATTTACTGAGCCGTGTTCCAGTCATATGTGCCCTGTGTAATACCTTAAACTGAATCAGGCTTAGCCTGGCGCACGAGGACGACGAGTTTACCCTGTTTAGGGCATCTGCCCACATCCCCTCCTCAATCTCCTCCCCTAGCTCTTCTTCCCATTTCCCTTTTAGTTCGTCCATCATAGTCTCCCCTTCGTCTCTCATTTCCCTATATATATCCGACACCTTACCGTCCCCCACCCATTTCTTTGAGATGACTCTGTCCTGCACCTCTTGTGTCGGGAGCTGCGGGAATTCCCTCACCTGTTGCCTCGCAAAAGCCCTCAATTGCATGTACCTGAATGCATTCCCTTGGGGCAACCCATATTTCTCGGTCAGCGCTCCCAGACTCGCAAACTTCCCATCCACAAATAGATCTTTCAATTGCGTTATACCTGCTCTTTGCCACATTCCATATCCCCCATCCATTCCCCCCGGGGCAAACCTATGGTTGTTTCTTATTGGGGACCCCCCCAGTGCTCCGGTCTTTCCCCTATGTCGTCTCCACTGTCCCCAAATCTTCAGTGTAGCTACCACCACCGGACTCGTGGTATAGTTCCTTGGTGAGAACGGCAATGGGGCTGTCACCATAGCCTGCAGGCTGGTCCCCCTACAGGACGCCCTCTCTAATCTCTTCCTCGCCGCTCCTTCCTCCTCTCCCATCCACTTACTCACCATTGAAATATTAGCGGCCCAATAATACTCACTTAGGCTCGGTAGTGCCAGCCCCCCCCTATCCCTACTACGCTGTAAGAATCCCTTCCTCACTCTCGGAGTCTTCCCGGCCCAAACAAAACCCATGATACTCTTTTCTATCCTTTTGAAAAAAGCCTTCGTGATCACCACCGGGAGACACTGAAACACAAAAAGGAATCTCGGGAGGACCACCATCTTAACCGCCTGCACCCTCCCTGCCATTGACAATGCTACCATATCCCATCTCTTGAAATCTTCCTCCATCTGTTCCACCAACCGTGTCAAATTTAGCCTGTGCAATGTGCCCCAATTCTTAGCTATCTGGATCCCCAGGTAACGAAAGTCTCTTGTTACCTTCCTCAACGGTAGGTCTTCTATTTCTCTACTCTGCTCCCCTGGATGCACCACAAACAGCTCACTCTTCCCCATGTTCAATTTATACCCTGAAAAATCCCCAAACTCCCCAAGTATCCGCATTATTTCTGGCATCCCCTCCGCTGGATCCGCCACATATAGTAGCAGATCATCCGCATATAAAGATACCCGGTGTTCTTCTCCTCCCCTAAGTATTCCCCTCCATCCCTTGGAACCTCTCAGCGCTATCGCCAGGGGCTCAATCGCCAGTGCAAACAGTAATGGGGACAGAGGACATCCCTGCCTTGTCCCTCTATGGAGCCGAAAATATGCCGATCCCCGTCCATTCGTGACCACACTCGCCACTGGGGCCCTATACAACAGCTGCACCCATCTAACATACCCCTCTCCGAACCCAAATCTCCTCAACACCTCCCACAGATAATCCCACTCCACTCTATCAAATGCTTTCTCGGCATCCATCGCCACTACTATCTCCGTTTCACCCTCTGGTGGGGCCATCATCATTACCCCTAACAACCTCCGTATGTTCGTGTTCAGCTGTCTCCCCTTCACAAACCCAGTTTGGTCCTCATGAACCACCCCCGGGACACATTCCTCTATTCTCATTGCCATTACCTTGGCCAAGACCTTGGCATCTACATTGAGGAGGGAGATTGGTCTGTAGGACCCGCATTGTAGCGGATCCTTTTCCTTCTTTAAAAGAAGCGATATCGTTGCTTCTGACATAGTCGGGGGCAGTTGTCCCCTTTCCTTTGCCTCGTTGAAGGTCCTCGTCAGTAGCGGGGCGAGCAAGTCCAAATATTTTCTGTAAAATTCAACTGGGAATCCGGCCGGTCCCGGGGCCTTTCCCGTCTGCATGTTCCTAATTCCTTTCACCACTTCCTCTACCGTGATCTGTGCTCCCAATCCCATCCTATCCTGCTCTTCCACCTTGGGAATTTCCAGCCGATCCAAAAACTCCATCATTCTCTCCCTCCCATCCGGGGGTTGAGCTTCATACAATTTTTTATAAAATGTCTTAAACACTTCATTCACTCTCTCCGCTCCCCGCTCCGTCTCTCCATCTTCGTCTCTCACCCCCCCTATTTCCCTCGCTGCTCCCCTTTTCCTCAATTGGTGAGCCAGCAATCTGCTCGCCTTCTCTCCATATTCATACTGTACACCCTGCGCCTTCCTCCATTGTGCCTCTGCAGTGCCTGTGGTCAGCAAGTCAAATTCCACATGCAGCCTTTGCCTTTCCCTATACAGTCCCTCCTCCGGTGCTTCCGCATACTGTCTGTCCACCCTCAAAAGTTCTTGCAACAACCGCTCCCGTTCCTTACTCTCCTGCTTCCCTTTATGTGTCCTTATTGATATCAGCTCCCCCCTAACCACCGCCTTCAACGCCTCCCAGACCACTCCCACCTGAACCTCCCCATTGTCATTGAGTTCCAAGTACTTTTCAATGCATCCCCTCACCCTTAAGCACACCCCCTCATCCGCCGCCATTAGTCCCATGTCCATTCTCCAGGGTGGACGCCCTCTTGTTTCCTCCCCTATCTCCAAGTCTACCCAGTGTGGGGCATGATCCGAAATGGCTATAGCCGTATATTCCTTCCCCTCACCCTCGGGATCAATGCCCTACCCAACACAAAAAAGTCTATGCGTGAATAGACTTTATGGACATAGGAGAAAAACGAGAACTCCTTACTCCTAGGTCTACTGAATCTCCACGGGTCCACCCCTCCCATCTGCTCCATAAAATCCTTGAGCACCTTGGCTGCTGCCGGCCTCCTACCCGTCCTGGACTTCGACCTATCCAGCCTTGGTTCCAACACCGTGTTAAAGTCTCCCCCCATTATCAGCTTTCCGGTCTCTAGGTCTGGGATGCGTCCTAGCATTCGCCTCATAAAATTGGCATCGTCCCAATTCGGGGCATACACGTTTACCAACACCACCATCTCTCCCTGTAATTTGCCACTCACCATCACGTATCTGCCCCCGTTATCCGCCACTATAGTCTTTGCCTCGAACATTACCTGCTTCCCCACTAATATAGCCACCCCCCTGTTTTTCGCATCCAGCCCCGAATGGAACACCTGCCCTACCCATCCTTTGCGCAACCTAACCTGATCTATCAGTTTCAGGTGCGTTTCCTGTAACATGACCACATCTGCTTTAAGTTTCTTAAGGTGTGCGAGTACTCGTGCCCTCTTTATCGGCCCGTTAAGCCCCCTCACGTTCCACGTGATCAGCCGAGTTGGGGGGCTTCCCACCCCCCCCCCCTTGCCGGTTAGCCATCATCTTTTTCCAGCTTCTCGCCCAGTTCCCACGCGGCTGTATTTCTCCCAGACGGTGCCCCCCCGCCCATCCTTTCCCGTACCCACTCCCCCCTTTCCCCAGCAGCAGCAACCCAGTAATTCCCCCCTCCCCCCCCCCCCCCCGCTAGACCCCCCGCTAGCGTAATTACTCCCCCCATGTTGCTCCCAGAAGTCAGCAAACTCTGGCTGACCTCGGCTTCCCCCCGTGATCACGGCTCGCCCCGTGCGCCGCCCCCTCCTTCCTGCTTCTCTATTCCCGCCATAATTATCATAGCGCGGGAACCAAGCCCGCGCCTCTCCCTCGGCCCCGCCTCCCATGGCCAACGCCCCATCTCCTCTCCCTCCCCACCTCCCCCATCACCACCTGTGGGAGAAAGAAAAGTTACCATACCGCAGGATTAATCATACAATCCCTCTTCGCCCCCCCCCCCCACTCGTCCCACCACTTTGTCCAAACGTTCATTTTCGTAGTCCAATCATTCCAATTTTTCTTCTACAATAAAAGTCCACGCTTCATCCGCCGTCTCAAAGTAGTGGTGCCTCCCTTGATATGTGACCCACAGTCTTGCCGGTTGCAGCATTCCAAACTTTATCTTTTTTTTGTGAAGTACCGCTTTGGCCCGATTAAAGCTCGCCCTCCTTCTCGCCACCTCTGCACTCCAATCTTGATAGACGCGGATCACCGCATTCTCCCATTTACTACACCGAGTTTTCTTCGCCCATCTAAGGACCATTTCTCTATCCTTAAAACGGAGAAATCTCACCACTATGGCTCTGGGAGCTTCTCCTGTTCTCGATCCTCGCACCATAACTCGGTATGCTCCCTCCACCTCCAACGGACCCGTCGGGGCCTCCACTCCCATTAACGAGTGCAGCATCGTGCTCACATATGCCCCGACGTCCGCCCCCTCCACACCTTCAGGAAGGCCAAGAATCCTCAAGTTGTTCCTCCTTGCGTTATTTTCCAGTGCCTCCAACCTCTCCACAGATCGTTTCTGGTGTGCCTCCTGTATCTCCGACTTCACCACCAGGCCCTGTATGTCGTTTTCATTCTCTGCTGCTTTCGCCTTCACGACCCGAAGCTCCTGCTCCTGGGTCTTTTGTTCCTCTTTCAGCCCTTCAATCGCCTGTAATATCGGGGCCAACAACTCTTTCTTCATTTCCTTTTTTATCTCCTCCACGCAGCGTTTCAAAAACTCTTGTTGTTCAGGGCCCCATATGAAACTGCCACCTTCCGACGCCATCTTGGTTTCTGCTTGCCTTCCTTGCCGTTGTTCCAAAGGATCCGCTGCAATCCGGCCACTTTCCTCTCCTTTTTCCATCCGTGTCCAGGGGGAACACCCTTCTGGTTTACCGCACGGTGTTTTCAGCCGTTAAAATTGCCGTTGGGGCTCCTATCAAGAGCCCAAAAGTCCGTTTCACAGGGAGCTGCCGAAACGTGCAACTCAGCTGGTCATCGCCGCACCCGGAAGTTGGGGGTATTGAACTCATGATCAGCCATGACCATATTGAATGGTGGAGCAGGCTCAAAGGGTCAAATGGCCTCCTCCTGCTTCCATTTTCTATGTACGTTTCTACTTCATTAAACTGATTGCAAAAAGCTGGGAAAATTGACCTTTCACTAAACACCAGGAAAACGAAGGTCCTTCAGCACATCATCCTGTCATGCGAGAGTACCTTTAAGACATGGATGTTTAAGCAATGTACCTTTAAGAAAACAGTGATGTCAGAGAGTGGGTGGAACGGAGTTCAGGTCAGCCATTTTGAAATTTAGTTTTGCAGTTTGGAAAAGCAGCTTGTGTGTGTCTGTGTTTCCAGAGAGCTGCAGTTTTGCAGTTTGAAAAGAGCTTGGGAGTGTCTGTGTTTGCAGTGAGCTGGATCTCTGCCATGAAAGACTATCTCTGGATCATTTGGGTGATTTAAACTTATAATAGCAAAGCCTTTAACCTGGTGTGATTCGGTTTAAAGATGTTAAGTCTCTTGGAAGTTTGAAGGAACATTTTAAGGAAGTATTTACTGTTGCAATATTTTCTGAGTTACCTTTGACGTAAGGGGTGTTAAGAGATCCAATGATTATTTAAGATGTTAAGTTGAGTTCATGGAATAAACATTGTTTTGTGTTTAAAAACCCACGTGTCCATAATTGTAATCCCACACCTAGGGAGCAAGCGTGTGCTAGGAAAAGCAACAAATACATTAAAGGGAGAGGTTGGTTAAACTCCATGATACATTTTGGGGTTCTGAAAACACCTCGCCCATAACAATCCCAACCCCCTGATTAAGGTCAATAGCAAGATCCTGGACCATTTTCCGTATGTTGAGTGACTGCTCTTAATATAGGTAGGCATTGACGATGGAATTCATCCCTGCCCTAATGCACCAGGTTCCGCCTTTGGCCAAAGAGTATTTGAGGACCAGGATCTCAAATCCGAGAACCAAGGTCATGGTTTATTAGGCAACAGTTATCTCCACGCTCCTATATGTTCCAGAGACTTGGACAACATACAATAGGAACCTCGAAGCACTGAAGATGTGTACCCAGCAGTGCCTTCGAAAGATCCTCCAAATCCAGTGGCAAGAAAGGTGCTTTAACAATAGCATCTTCTCTCAAGCCAACATACACAGCATCGAGGCGCTAATTATTCAAAACCAGCTTCACAGGGCAGCGCGGTGGCACAATGGTTAGCATTGCTACCTCATGGTGCCGAGGTCCCAGGTTCGATCCGGGCTCTGGGTCACTGTCCGTTTGCAGTTTACACATTCTCCCTGTGTTTGCGTGGGTTTCGCCCCCACAACCCAAAGATGTGCAGGGTAGGTGGATTAACCACGCTACATTGCCCTTTAATTGGAAAAAATAAATTGGGTACACTAAATTTATATTCAAAAAAACACACCTTCACTGGGCAGGGCATGTCGCTCATGTGTCCAACACCAGAAGCAATTGCTCAACCAGAACTGAACTTGGTTACTGCAGGCAGCATGGTGGCACAGTGGTTAGCACTGCTGCCTCACAGCTCCAGGGACCCGGGTTCAATTCTTGGGTGGCTGTGTGTGTGTGGAGTTTGAACATTCTCCCCATGTCTGTGTGATGATCTTCTGGGTGCTTCAGTTACTAATAATAATAATCTTTATTAGTGTCACAAGTAGGCTTACATTAACACTACAATGAAGTTACTGCGAAAAGCCCCTAGTCGCCAGACCCTGGCGCCTGTTCGGGTACACAAGAGGGAGAATTCAGAATGTCCAATTCACTCAACGGTCTTTTGGGATTTGTGCAGGAAACCGGAGCAGCCGGAGGAAACCCACGCAGACGCGGGGAGAACGTGCAGACTCCGCCAGATAGTGACCCAAGCCAGGAATCGAACCTGGGACCCAGGCGCTGTGAAGCCACAGTGCTAACCACGGTTTACCGTGCCACCCACGGTGGTTTCCGCCCACAATCCAAAGATGTGCACGTTAGTGAATTGGCCATGCTAACATTGCTCTTAGTGTACAGAGATGTGCAGATTAGGGGTTGCAGGGATAGCGGGCCTCGGTTGGGTGCTTTATCACGAGTGTTGGTGCAAGCAACCCATTCAATGTCTGGAAATAGCCTCCTTCTGCACTGTAGAAATTCTATGAATTATATGGACTCCCAGGAGAACACTTTAGGATGTCCTCAAAGCATCCCTGAAGAGGTCAAACATACCAGCCAACTCATGAGACTCCCTGGCTTGTGACTGACCAAAGTGGAGAAGGCTCATCGGGGAAGGTAGTCACAGAGAGACTGTCAGGAATAGGCAAGAGGCAAAGTCGAGGGATCAAAGGGAGATCACAAACCTCCGAACAACTCGTCTACCCAAGCCTTCAAGCACCTCCTTCCTTACTTGTGGCATTCCAGTTTGAGTTCTGAAATGGCTGATTAGTTCAATTTGCGATCTGCAACATTTCAACACAGCTACATCTCAAATATCACCTTTCCAGCATCATTTACTTCCATTCCTTCACAACCCCTGACTACTGACCAAACCTCAGTCACACTTTTGGTGCCTATTAATTTGATTTATAGGTTGTTCTTGCCATCCTCCAGATCTCCCCTCTCCATAACTAAAAGTCAGGTATTCATGGTCTCATTGGCATGTCTTGCTTACCCCATACCCCTATCATTACTGACTCCTGAAATGGAATGGAATGGAATGAATTTAGACTTTTTTTCCTTTATCTTCAAATGTCTCCATTGTCATGACCTGCTTTGGCTTTTGCATCCCTGTTGCCTCAAGTCATTTTCCTGATTTTTCAATCCTCTGACTCTTGCATCCATTCTCCCTTTACCCAAGATGTTTGCAGTTCTTTCAGGTGCCTCAACCCTTCTCTCCAGGATCCACTTCCATTAACTCCTCTATCTTTTCCCTCTCATCAATCTTTTCAAACGTATTTGTGAGTATACTTTCTCAATTCTCTCAACACACCTCTGGTTCTTGTAATGCTGAGGGGACTGAAATTGGAGGGGTGCAGAGACCTGATTGGAGGTTATAGAGATGGAAGGTCGAGGCAAATGAGAACTTTAAAATTAAATGCGTGACACACCATTGTTTCTGTCATTGTTAGTTTTAGTTGGTTTGTTACAATAACAAGTTTTACAAAGTGAAATATTGTCCAATGATTTTATGCTGGCATTATGGAGATCCCATTTGTTTATCAATCCCCATGTGGATTGTGACACTTTTAGTTTTAAGAATCACTGGCCACTAATAGTTGTGATCTGTAATCAATAATTTAGATGACGTTTGACTTGTGGACTGGCTTCTTGATGATTTAACAAGGAGCTGTTAATTCACTCACTTCAGCTTAATGGCAACCCAATTGAGGGTTAGTGATTAACATTTGTTCTGATCCGAATGAGGTTAAACGCTAGACAGTTCAAGAATCAAAATCGGCACTATTCATCCTGAGACCCATGCTGGCTAGTGAAACTCCACACAAATCCTTGAGGAATTAAAACATTTGTTGGTTTCCTCAGTATTTACGTCAGGATATCAAAACACTACAGAATTATAGCCACTACTTTGCCAACTGGAGCATCTCGCTGACCGTCCAGAATTGGGGGTGCGCGAGTTGGAAATTTCTTTGAAATGATTCACAATAAATTAACTTTTTTTTTTTTTTAAATCACACTTTGCCATTTTAGTAGGCGGGGAGTGGGGACGACCTCTCATTCAAACCTAGGTGAGGAGAAGCCTGCATGAGCCAAGTTAATTCTCCTGACAAGTAGCTGGGTCTAAACATTAATATTGCTGCGTTTGTGAAGATTAAACCAGCTAGTTTATTCCACCCCCGAGCGCTATTATCTTAAAATTATGACATATGCTCATTTTTGTTGCAATAGACCAAGTTAAGGAGACCCTTCTGACGAGGTTAACAACTAGCAAAGGGATAATATTCACAGACCATTTCCAAACGCCAACCAGAAAGTTCAAAAGAACGGACAGAATCTTTTCAACTCAGCATTTGACCTACGTTCAAAAGAAAACCTTCCAGCTAATTTGCATATATTGGAAGCAAGTGTCCCTCAAAAATGACTAAGTATCATTTTGGTAGTTTGGCAGGGTATTTCTGCTGGCTTTTTGGGTGAGATCCAGACCTGGATTCACCCACACTGTCATTTTTGGGGGTCTTGAGGAATTTCTCCCTGGTGTTGCCCACACTTTGAAATTTGTTCAGCAGCGTGGAGCTGAGCTTGCTGGCGGGATCGACTCCGGAGAGATCAGGGTGCCATTTTGAAACGGTGCCCCGATCTCTAAGTGAGCTTGGCGGTCCCCCACACCCCTGGATAATGATACCCACCCCCAGACATGGGCATCCTCCCTCTCTTCCTTCCCCCCCCCCCCCAACCCAAGTGAGCACACTCACTATGAGGACCCCCTGGTTCAAGCCTCCCAATCTCCTCTCTGGACCCCCATTTCACTCCCCCAACCATTATCAAGCTCCTTCCGTAGGCTTCCTTTAATGAACATAGGCCCCCGGAGGCCCCAACCCTTGGCAGTGTTCGTAGCACCCCGGGTACTAACCAGGCTCCCTGGCAGTGCCAGGGTATTCTGGTGCCAGAGAACTGCCTCTATACCTGACCGCCTGGGGGGGCACTAACGGCCTCAGACTCCTGGAGTGGCCATCACGCCTGGCCACCGCTTGTGGAGATCAGAACTTATCGCAGTCTAGTTGAAGCCTCACTAATGCAGCCAGTGACTCCCAGGCTCCAGCAAAATGCAGCATAAAATAGGCTATAGGCCACACATATTTACATGCGCCCAGATTGACGCTGGGTGCAACGCGGTGGGAAAATAGTGTCTATTATAACCATAATACCCATTTGCAGAATGATGCATGAACAAAATCTAGAAGAATAGTGTCTGGGTGAAGAGAGATTCCAATTGCTAGAATCAGGTTTTATAAAACATTTGCATTTTTTAATGATGGATATGCATGAACTTACTTGAGAATCCTATCAGATTTTCCAACCATCTCCGCCAGTTACTATGATGAATGTTGGGTATAAATATCCTGCCAAAAAAAACTAACCAAGACAAGCTTGCAACTCTTGTAGAACTGGTGAGCAACACCAGCAGCTTTTCCCACTATGTACTGTGCCATAAGGCAAACCCTGGTTTGGTTGCCTACACCAAGCTATCAGCCAGTTGTCACTGCCTGTCTTTTGGATGATGTGGAGATGCCGGCGTTGGACTGAGTTGAGCACAGTAAGAAGTCTTACAACACCAGGTTAAAGTCCAACAGGTTTGTTTCGATGTCACTAGCTTTCGGAGCGCTGCTCCTTCCTCAGGTGAATGAAGAGGTATGTTCCAGAAACATGTATAGAGACAGATTCAAAGATGCCAGACAATGCTTGGAATGCGAGCATTAGCAGGTGATTAAATCCTTACAGATCTGTAAAGATTAAATCTTTACAGATCTGTAAAGATTTAATCACCTGCTAATGCTCTTCATTCACCTGAGGAAGGAGCAGCGCTCCGAAAGCTAGTGACATCGAAACAAACCTGTTGGACTTTAACCTGGTGTTGTAAGACTTCTTACTGTCTTTTGGATGGGGAATTAACATTAATTTAGAAGAAAATAGGCCGCCACTTTAGATATCAGCCACCAGGCCAAGATTGAAAATGAACAAAGTGCTTTGTCCTACTTTTCTCAAGGACGATAGGCCGGCAATCTGGAGCTTCTATCTTTTGAGGAAGTCACCTGATAGATCACTCGAAATCTCAATGGCTCTTTGACACTGCATTGAAAGAATTACTTCACATCAAGATAATGAGGTTGTTCAGACTGTTCAATTGGACCAGTTCACTCTGAAGCCAAATTAATATTCACAGAGCAAGATGCACATCAGAGGTTGCAAGAATTTCTAATTCACTATGCCCTCAACGAGTTTTGACACTTCAAGCAGATGTACTGAGCTGTAACCACCAGTTTCTGATTCTGGCACCTCCTTATCTGCCATTTCCACTTGATGAGCACAATAATGACAGAGGGTATCAAAGTAGATTCCAAACGCACTATATATTGGAACAAGAAGTTGATTCAGAATCAAGGTGGGCTGCGATCTTTTTCTCTTTTGGTACTTCATAATTACTAATCAAAAAGGTTTTAGGAAATTAATTTTATCCAGACAGAGATGCCTTGTTTCCTTCATCTCTCAAAAGAATAAAAGTGTCAAAAGTCTAGGCTCGAGCCGGATCTGGCAATGGAAGACTCGAGCTGGATCATGCCAAGATCCGTACTCTTGGAACTTGAGAAAGCAGTGGTACAGCTGCATAAGGAGAAATGGTCAAGGCTCCATGGAGTACAAGGTCAAAGTACAGCTCAGGAAGTGGCTGAGCAAATGAACAGCAATATTGTGGAAATTGGAAGGCCAAGAGGCCAGGCGAGCATTCAGGAGAGTTTACAGGAAGGAGGAAGGTTCCCGAAGAACAGGAGCTTAAAGCATTCAGAGAATTCTGAAAATTGAAGAGAAGTTGCTCAGGATGGAGATTGCGAGTAGAACGCAAAACATATTTGTGATTGAATTCAGGGGAGGGCTGGTAGAAGGCAAGGATTTTAAATTCTGGTCATAATTTTTAGACCAGATTCCAGTCGACAGAACTTAAATTCTCTCAGATAGTTACTTATAGGTGAATTTATTAGGTCCCATGTACACATCCAATCCAAGGATGTCCAATCCTGCTCAATGTCTTCACAGTGCTCCATTTTAACTTTTACTTATTTCTTATTGCAGAATATCTACCTGCATTTATATGTCAGATTTACTATAACATGATGCAATAAATGTTTGCTTTTGGCTAATTAACTTACTTGTCTGGTGAAAGAAATACTGAGTAATATTTTTGCGGAGGGGGAAATTAATTTTAATTAGCATTCTTGCAGTATTTTACAAAACCACAGAAACAATGTCTTTTGGTCTTTGGTGTTAAGCTCTTTGGTTATAAATCTGTCCATGTAGAGGCTTTGTGTACTTCACTAACCAAGAAAATGCAGTTTAAAACTAAAAACAGAAATGAAAGGGAGGTTTTGATTGACAGAAAATGATATGCTGCTCCAATGACAGCAATACTAAAATGTCCAGGCACAATGTCAATGGGTTGCATCCGTTTTAATACGTCAGATTGCAGAAAGTAAAATGAGGCAGAGTTAGGTTAGGTATAAAACATATTTTGTGATTGGGCAGCACGGTAGCATTGTGGATAGCACAATTGCTTCACGGGTCCCAGGTTCGATTTCGGCTTGGGTCACTGTCTGTGCGGAGTCTGCACATCCTCCCAGTGTGTGCGTGGGTTTCCTCCGGGTGCTCCGGTTTCCTCCCACAGTTCAAAGATGTGCGGGTTAGGTGGATTGGCCATGATACATTGTCCTTCATGTCCAAAATTGCCCCTAGTGTTGGGTGGGTGGAGGTGTTGACCTTGGGTAGGGTGCTCTTTCCAGGAGCCGGTGCAGATTCGATGGCCGGGTGGCCTCCTTCTGCACTGTAAATTCTATGCTATGATAAAGAAAGATCAAGGCTTTGGGGTATATCATGCAAGAAACTCAAAGCAAGTCCACTCTATGTGCGCGCATTTTTGTAGAAAAAGGATGTGTGTAAAACAAGGTTATCCCAAGCCACCGTTGCAGTTTCCACTGGCTGGTTATTAGGTGCCATCATCAGCGACAAGCTCACTCCATCTCAAATTATAAAATGTGCGTTTAAGCCAGCCCATTAGGTGAAAGCTGGGTGGTTTCTCACACAGGCAGTAGACAAACCACCTTCATTCTCAGCTGTACTTACTAGTGGGATAATTACAGAATAGCATTGATACGGTTGCATGATCAAGTCTCTCACATGCCACCTCCGTTGATAAATTGGACAGGGGGTCTTGGGAGTTGTACAGGGCATTAGTGAGACTGCACTTAAGAGTACGGTGTACAGCGTTTGTCCCGTTACTGGAGGGATGCTTTGGAAACAGTTCAGAAAAGGTTAAACTAAGCTGATTCCTAGGATGAAGGGGTTGTCTTACGAGGGACGGTTGAGCAGATCGGGCCTATACATATTGGTTTTTAGAAGAGTGACGGGTAATCTTATTAAAATGCTAAATATTATGAGGGGGTTTGACAGAGTAGATGCTGAGAGGATGTTTCCCTTGTGGAGTTTAAAAATATGGGGTCTCTCATTTAAGAATAATTTATTTTCTCTTTGGGTTGTTAGTCTTTGGAATTCTGTTCCACAGAAAACAGTGGAGGCCGGATCATTGAATGTATTCAAGGCGGAGTTGGATAGATTTTTGATCAGCACAAGAGTCAAGGGTTACGGGGGACAGGTAGGAGGGTGAAGTTAGGGCCACAATTAGATCTTATGGAATGGCAGAATGGCCCAATCCTGCTCCCATTTCTTATGATCAGGATGAAGCACAGCGGAAAAGATTGCTCAACAATATGAAGTTTGGATTGGGGAAAGAAATGTATCAATTTAAACTTCTCACTCTGAAATGTAGTTCCTAAAATTATAACTGTACTAGTTAAAAAGCTCATTGTACTCCTAAATACGCATGTAAATAAGAAGCAATTTAAAAAAACGTATTTATGGGATGCAGATGGCTAGGCCAGCATTTATTGCCCACTCTTAATTGCCCTCGAGAAGGGCAATTATTTAACACTTGAGTAGGTGGCGATTTCTGCACATTTACCCACTTACAAGAATTTGGGAAAGGCATGCCCCCGCCCCACCCCACACCCCCTGATCCAATTTACTTTACAACCCCGAATAATTCATTTCTGTGCAAAAATAACTCGCCTCTCTGAAAATTTGAATGAGTTGAAAAGTAAAAACAAAATATTCAACTATAGGTTGATGTTGGCACGCATAGGTCATCATACTGAACGGATTAGGGCGATTGGTCATGAAAATTATAACAGTACTGACATCAGTTTTATATGATAAAGACACAAGACACGCATTATAGCCAATTTTAAAATGGAGCTTTTAATTTTTTACCTGTACATGTAGTTCAAGGATGCATGTGACAACCAGTTCTTAACACTGGTCATACCATATATATTTATATATACTTTATATTTATAACAATGAAATACTTCCACAAACAAATGAAACCAAACTTGAGCCTCAGTTGCTTTGTGCGCTACCCAAATGCTTCATGAGAAGCAAACACTACTTATACTGCTTGTATTGGGAAACAGTGATGTTGCAGAGAATTTTAAAAACCTGAAACAATATTACTATTTTTAACGAAACACAAGCTTTCTGGCATGAATTTTACCTCATACTTACACAGCACCTGATGGTGACATGTAACCGAGTCATAGAATTTAATCGAATTTTATGTCTCATTTCTAAGTAAAAGCTCCATTGTATGTTAATTTGTATAAATACAATGCACTAAAAGATTACAATTTGTAAACACTGTAGTTAATTGTAGGATAGTATTTCTATACATTCTTTCTTGTCAAGAATTTTGTTTGTTCAAATGACCATTTTCCACTGATGAAATGCAGAAGCAAACTTACATGAAGGGGCTAAGGACACAAAATACGGTTGTTTTTGTTGCACGAGGTGTTTTCTGCCACATTTTGAAAGAGTAGTCGGTTTGACATTTCACTTGAAATTGGGTGATCAATGCATAATATGCAGAGGAATATTCATCGAGAGTTGTCACTAAAAAGCTTTGATCGATGCAGATGAACAACCCCTTCAATAAGCACCTCTGCCTTTCACAGAATTGCTATGACTTGCATCATTTTTAATACTGGACATAGTGTCATGTTTGTTCAATATAAACGGATTCTGAATTAAAAATGCTTTTGAAGGAGGACATACTGAAGAGTTAATACCACATGCAGCATTCCTTGATAGTGGGTCATTTTGCAAGACAAAAGCATGTAGACATTTAAAATTAATATTTAAAAACAGAAACATTGGTTTGTCTCAATCTTAAAGGGTTGATTTTAAAAACTAGTGTTTTCCACAGGAGCAGAAATAAACTGGGGGCAGCAAAAGCCACAAAAGGACCCACTATCCTTTTAAAATTTTAATAGACTTAAACTAAAAATATCTAGGACTATACGCAACTAAAGTAAAATGAGGTAAAACTGCTCTGCAGTGTTCTTCTAGTCAGTAGCCAGTTGATGATCATGCAGAAGTCACATGATCAAGGCTGCATCTCCCATCATCCCTCTGGCAGTGATATGGGATAGTGGGTCTCTTTGAGGACTTTCAAGCCTGAGTGGGGGATGGGCAACATATGATCCTAGAAAAAGGAGGAAAACACAACACATAAGCAAACAAAACATGTGCAAATTCAAGCTAGGAAATGAGTCGGGCATGTACAGCGTGATGCAAATGATAAAAACGTGCATGCAATAAAAGAAAGAGTGGGAACTGAAAAAAAACTGCTTAACGGAAGGTCTTCAAAGAGACTATTAAATGCAGCAGCATAGCAGAATCACAGCAATGCTGCATGTTTCCATACTGACTAGGTAATAAATAAACTTTTTAATAAGACACTTACATTGCTGGCTGGGGTCCATATCGGTTGTTAGCTTCACGTAGTTAGATGGGAAGAGACCCGTTCCTCCGTTGAGTTCCCCTTTCCACCAATCTGGATCATCCTTATTGAGAACACCGATGATCTGTCCTTTGGCAAATGCAAGCTCATCATCATTCTGTGCAATGTAGTCATACATACCTATCACCTGGAACACTGTCAAAATAGAAACAGAAATTGGTACCACAGCAGAACCTTCACAAGTCCAACATGAAGTCTCGGAAAATGGGGGCTTTGCATTGTGAGAATTATATTTACTCCTGGCAGGGTAACCTTAGTGAAGCAGACAATTGGGATTTTTGGGAGGGACCAGATGGACCGTAGTATTTTTTGATCCTTTGCTTTACCATGTTTCTAACTGAAGAGCTGAAATATAGGCCAATAAGCTTGCAGCTGCTTGCAACCTCAAATTGAATTTTGATAAGTTATTACTTGCAGTGACTAAACTGACCTGATTAAAAGCTGCAATTCAAACTAAAACCTCATTTGGAAGCAATAAAGTTTAACCATGTTCTTCAAATAAAAAATAAAATTCACCAATGATAGACGCTGCATTATTAATGCCAATGTCTACAAAAGTGGCAGTTTAGCGCCTCCACCTCATGCGCGTGGTTGGGACTGATACAGCTGAAAGTGGTAAATAGAGAACATCTCACAAGGACGAGGGTGAGACGATTCTTTGAAGGGGTAGAAGATGTGTGTGAACGCTGCTGGGGGGAAAAGGGGGGGGGGGGGGGCACGAATCACGTTCATATGTCTTGGTCCTGTCCAAAGCTGGAGGATTACTGGAAGGAGGTTTTTAGGGTAATCTCTAAAGTGGTGCACGTAAACTGGACCCGGGCCCTCAGGAGGCCATATTTGGGGTGTCGGACCAGCCGGGGTTGGAAACTGGTGTGGAGGCAAATGTTGTAGCCTTCACTTCGTTGATCACCCAAAGGCGGATCCTGATGGGATGGACCCTGTGCCCTGGCGTGGCAGGGGACCTGTTGGAATTCTTGACTCTTGAGAAGGTTAAGTTTGACATGAGGGGAAGGATGGAGGGGTTCTACAATTAATGAGCATTATTCATAATGCACTTTCAAGAACTGGATAACATTGAACATTAGTTGGGGTGGGGTGGGGGGTGTTATGGTGACTATGGGTGATTCCTGATTCCTTTTTGTCATTTGTTTATGTGAACATGTGGACCAATGTTTGGGGTTTGGTGGGAGGATGGGATCGTTGTTATGGATATGGGGATTGACATATTCGTCACTGATTATTGTTTATTGATGGTTGGTTTAAATCTGGGAGAAAATGTGAAAAAGGAGAATAAATTTATTATTTTTAAAATTTTATTTTTAAAGTGCTAGTTTAGGGATAATTAATTAATTTCTGGCAAAATCTAAAATATTTCACCTCTCGCTGTTCCAACACACAAATGTCTTTGGCTGGAAATACCAGATGGTTGAACTCGATAGTGATTATTTCTACTGTAGTTTCATTTCCATCCCAAGATAAAAGTGGAAACTTGACAAGCTTGCACTCTCTGGGGCATACATGTACAAGCTGACTCGATCCAGACAGCCGATTAAAAGTCTTACAATGCTTTGTAACAATAACACAAAGAAAAGCTGGAGGAATTGAAGGCATTTCACTACAATTCTCAATCTGAACACAGGGAAAATCTGCTTTGTACACTTGGGTTTTGGGTCTTCAGCTTTTGAGGCAAAATGGTAAATGTCTCAAATAACATTTTTGATACCAAAGCAGTGACCGCTTTTGCAATGGAAAATCATTTATTACAAAACACACAACAGAGGTGTGGGGGAAGGGAGCTAGCTACACTGCTGATCACAACCGTTTCCTTTGTACATTTTTAAACATGGCTACAGACTTCTAGGGAACAGACGAGAAATTGTACAAAACATAGACAGTTAAAAGGTCAAAGGATGAAACGACTCTCAAAACTAGGAATAATCATAATTTTATGATAAACATGACTACTAAAGACCCATGGCAACATTTTAATAATTCCAGTGCAAGAGATGGAGCATTTTAAGGATCGTAATGTAACAATTTAAAAACTATGGGTATCATGGCATAATCACCAGACATTACTATTAACTGCATTTCACCTTCAAACTGAAAGTTTTATCAGCTTGCAGCCATAGGAGAAATACCTATCACTGTGTCCCCTTACTGATGAGTATATCATCAAACTGGAATCAATCGCATGGACTCAAGTGGATCTCAACAGTTTTTTTGTGCTCTCCCACAACCACAAGGCAGTGACTTCTTTCTGCCTGGGTGTTTTCACAGTACCTTTCTTAGCATATTAGCCAAGGCAGTAAATGTGTTACTGACTATTGAGGGGAGCTGCAGTCCAAGTTAATTGTCTCCTTAGAATTACACTCAAAAGCAGGAGTTCTTTGGATGACCAGAATCGGAGACTCTGGCTTATTTTCCCTTTATCTTCCCAGGAACTTTAGTTCAAATGAATGCACTCACAGCTACCTCGGCTAAGGGCGCAAAACTCTGCATAGATCAGACAACGGATCCAGCTAATTAACATATCATGGAATGCAAAGAAGCAGCCTTCTTTCGAATAAATGATCCGTAAAAAATATAATCTCTTGATGGGCAGAAAGTTACTTCAAATGTCTCCTAATTTATTGATGTGCGGGGTTGCGATTTATGCCAAGTGCAGTCACTAAAACAAAATTTCACAAACAGAAAAAAGATTGTATTTTAAAATCAAGAAAGATAGTTTGATGTGTCTAACGCACAGGGTACAAAGGCTGAATTAATGATTCGGTGAGCTGGGTTTTCAAAGGCTGCAGGAGAAATAGCAGACTAAGAGGAATCAGGAATTGAATGGTTTTGAGATCCTCAAGAATGATTTGAAATGTATAATTTCCTTCTTCTCAAATCTGAAATGCAACTTGAACCCCGAACCCCAATGTAGATGTTTCATATCGGTATATTCATCACAAGCCCTCGGACTCCCACGGCTACCTTGACTACATCTCCTCACATCCTGCTTCCTCCCACCCTTCCATTCTCCCAGTTTCTGTCACATTCATCCTATTTTCCACCTCTGACATGTCCTCCTTTTCCCTTAACCGAGAATTTTCCCCACAAAGGTTGACGGGCCCCTCAACCATGTCCAAACCATTTCCCACACTTCTACCCCCTAAACCACCCCTCCCAGAACAAGCGTTCCCCTTGTCATACAAACTAGGTGCAGGAGTAGGCCACTCAGCCCCTCAAACCTGCTCCACCATTCAACAAGATCATAACTGATCTGATTGTAGCCTACCCCCATACTCGCTTTCCAGCCTCCACATTCAAAGGATTGTCCTCCGCCATTTCTGAAAACTCCACACACATCTGCCCTTCCCCCGTCACCGTTTCGAAGGGATCTTTCCCTCGACAACACCCTAGCCCACTCCCCTATCACCGCAACATCCAATCCCCTTCCCACAGCACCTTTCCATGCAATCGCAGGAGGTGTAACACCTGTCCCTTTACCTCCTCCCTTCCAAAACCCCAAACACTTCCAGATGAAGCAGGAAGTGACATACTGGCACAGGAGCGGGTCCAGCGGAGATTCACACGGATGATCCCAGGAATGGCAGACCTAACATACGATGAACGTCTGAGGATCCTGGGATTATATTCATTGGAGTTTAGGAGGTTGAGGGGAGATCTAATAGAAACTTACAAGATAATGAATGGCTTAGATAGGGTGGATGTAGGGAAGTTGTTTCCATTAGCAGGGGAGACTAGGACCCGGGGGCACAGCCTTAGAATAAAAGGGAGTCACTTTAGAACAGAGATGAGGAGAAATTTCTTCAGCCAGAGAGTGGTGGGTCTGTGGAATTCATTGCCACAGAGGGCGGTGGAGGCCGGGACGTTGAGTGTCTTTAAGACAGAAGTTGATAAATTCTTGATTTCTCGAGGAATTAAGGGCTATGGAGAGAGAGCGGGTAAATGGAGTTGAAATCAGCCATGATTGAATGGTGGAGTGGACTCGATGGGCCGAATGGCCTTACTTCCGCTCCTATGTCTTATGGTCTTATGGTCCAACTGTAATTCTTGCAGTTCACCTATTGTATTCGCTGCTCTCAATGCAGTCTCCTCAACAATGGGGAGGCCAAACACAGACTGGGTGACTGTTCAGTTGGCAAGCATGGCACCAACCTACTGGTTGCTTGCCATTTCAATTCACCATCTTGCTCTCATGCTCACAATTCCGTCCTCGGCCTGCTACAATGTTCCAGTGAAATCCAACACAAACTTGCAGAACAGCACCTCATCCTTTGGTAGGGCACTGTACAGCCTTCTGGACTCAACATTGAGTTCAACTTCAGAGCATGAACTCTTGACCTTCATTTTGAAACTTTTCCCCCAGAGCCAGTCTGCATCTTGCTCTCACGTTTTTGCTTTCAGACGGCACGGACATTTTTTAGGCCATCAACACCACCTGCTATTATACTTTTAGACACTGCTGACTTTTATTCTGCTATTAACACCTACTCTAGACCAATGTTTTATTCCTTTAATACTATAATTCCCACTCTCTTTGGCATTTGTTCCATGATATCTTTGTAATTTAATCTATGTGTGTGTGTTTACATTGTGTATTTACCACATGTCCTTTTCTCCCCCATCTGTCTGAACTGTAAGCCGAAATTCGCTGTACCTCGGTATATGTGACAATAAATCCAAATCTAATCTCCAATCTATCCCATAACTTCCCTTTTTGCTCCACCTGACACTCCCCTTTCCTCTCCCCCCCCCCCCCCCCCCCCCTCTCTTTTTAACAGCATAAAACCTATCACATTTCTACCTCGCTTCCAAAGAGTCATATTGGACTCAAAACATTAACCGGTTCTCTCTCCACAGCTGCTGCCAGATCTGCTGAGTTTTTCCAGCGCTTTGCTTTTATTATAGATATGTCTGCACAGAAGCAACAAGAGGATACACACCAAACCAATCACAACTCATGAACAAGCTTCTTGAAAGCTCCCAGTGCTAAAATCCTACAGAATAAAAACCAGAAAGCTTCAGTATGCCAGGCATAAATTGAGATTTGTATTGAAACGTTTTACTACTCAGATATTCCCGAAGATTGACTATTTGGAATACACTACATCTGATGTGGCACCATTGGTGACAGAAGCATTATTAATGCTTTCTTACCAGATGTTTTCTTGGATGGGGAGGGGGGAAAAGAGGGAAGAAAAAAGGACAATTTACGAAACATTAGCAATTTTTAAAACCAGCCAATCATGCATCTATGCTCACTTCCGGTGACGGCGGGCAGGAGGCAGCTGCACGTTGGAGGGCTCCCGTTCGAGAACGGCATTGACGGGGAGTAACGCCCGGTCCTAGGGCCAGCGACGGCAGTAAAAGTCGGGAGACAACGCACAGAGACGAAGGATGTCAAAAAACACCAAAACAACGGCCGGGAAAAAAGCGGCTGAAAGTCCGTTGGAGAGGGGAAAGGTCACCGCGGGGTCAACAAAGAAAATGGAGGCTGGAGCACCAGGGGAGGCCGCAGTGCTTACGGCTGACGAAATAACTAAGGTGATGGCTGCGGAATTCGAAAAGCAGTTGGCACAGATTGCGAAATGCATGGAGACGGTGAGGAAGGAGATGAGGGAGGGTTTGAGTGCGCTGGTGGAGGAGGCGGTTTCCCCGGTGAGGACGGAGGTGGTGAGCGCAGTGGCGGAGGTGCGAGAGTAAGGAGAGGCGCTGAAGGAAGTGGAGGAGACGTTATTGTAGCATGGTGATCAACTTGCCTCGATGGGGAAGGAGATGCGGAAGGTGATGGACACTAACAAGGATCTGCGAGGAAAAATGGAAGATCTGGAAAACAGATCCAGGCGACAGAATTTGAGGATCGTGGGGCTGCCCGAAGGAGTTGAAGGACCGAAGCCGACTGAGTATTTTGCCGCGATGCTGGCAGAACTATTGGGGGAGGGGGAGGATCCCTTCCGATATGAACTGGATCGGGCTCATCGGTCGTGGAGGCCTGTACCAAAGGAGAGTGAGCCGCCAAGGGCAGTGACTCTGTGCTTCCGTAGGTACAGGGTGAAGGAGAAGGTCCTGAACTGGGCCAAGCAGAAGCGGTTGGTGCAGTGGGCTGGAGCTGGTATACGTGTATACCAGGACTTTACGGTGGAGCTGGCGAGGAGGCGGGCTGCCTTCAACCGGGTGAAGAGGGCACTGAACATCAGCAAGGTGCAGTGCGGCATTGTATATCCAGCGAAGCTGAGGGTGACTTATAAGCTCAGGGACTTTTATTTTGGAACGGCGGAAGCAGCGGAGGAGTTTGCGAAGGCAGAAGGACTGTGGCAGAACTGACAAATTGAGGAATGGCCATGTGCCGATGTAACCTCATGACTGTAATTTCTTCTTTTTTGTATCACTGCGCGCGGGTGTAGAGGCTAAAGGAGCCAATGTTGTATATATTTGGACAAGGGAAGGGACGGGACTTTCACTCGACACGAGGGCTCTTTGGGGTGTAGGTGGTTGTGCGGGATGTGTGTGCTAAAAGGGGATCTTTGGGCTTTCCTAGGGCCGGGCAAGTGGGAAAGGGACCCGGGCGGGGGCCTCCACGCTGGCCGGTTTAAGCCGGCCAGTGAATGGGAGTGAGGTGGGGGGAGGGGCTGCAGCCATCGGAGCCTGGCAGAACAGGGTCCGAGTGGTCTAGCCGGGGTGGAAAGTTGGGGGGGGGGGGGAAAGGAACCGAGGTTGGGAGGAGGAGTTTTACAAGAGGCAGTGGACGGGAGAAGCTGGAGACTTGGGGGGGGGGGGGTACAACTCTGGGGTATCATGTACGGTACTCTCTCAGAGGCTGGATGGCGTTGGTTGGGGGTGGGGGGCGTGGGGTGGGGGGGAGCTGTGTAGATTAAGGGTGACTACGGGTAATCCCCGATTCCTTTTTGTCATTTGTTTATGTAAACATGCAGGTTAAGGTTTGGGGGTTGGTGGGCAGATGGGATCGTTGTTATTATGGGGATTGACATATCTTGCTGATTATTGTTGATGGGTGTAAATGTGGGAGAAAATGTGAAAAAGAATCAAAAAAAAAAAAAAAAAAAAAAAAATCATGCATGCAATGCTGACAAGGCTGTCGTGTGTCAGGGAGGCGGCACGGTGCTTTGCACTGCTGCCTCGCAGCGCCAGAGACCTGGATTCAATTCCGACCTCAGGTGACTGTCTGTGTGGAGTCTGCACATTCTTCCCGTGTCTGCATGGGTTTCCTTCCACAGTCTAAAGATGTGCAGGTTAGGTGGATTGGATATGCCAAATTTGCCCCTGGATGCGGCTGCGGGGATTGGGCCCAGGTAGGATGATCTTTCAGAAGGTACCCGGTGCAGATTGGATGGGTTGAATGGCCTCCTTCTGCACTGTTGGAATTCTATTTTATGTTGAACAGCCAAGCCAGTTTTGGCATCCTACAGTCCATTAATATCTTGAGGGAGCGTGTAGCTCATCAACACATCTGCTAGGCTGACTAAGAATTGAATCAGTAACACAACCACATTTCTAAGCAGTGTGTCCTCAGATATTGCATTCGCATGTACCGTGTTCACTAATACTGGACAGCTGCCTATAAACAGCTAAATGCCAATATCCAAGGTGCCAACTACGAAGAATTACAAACTATATTCAGCGCAGCAGCTGTTTTGGATAATTCAAGCAGGAGGCATAGCCCACCACCTTCAGTCTCCTGGGACCTCTGGAATTCCCACAAGCCTCTCGTGTTGGCTTTTAGAGCTCCTCATTGTTGTGGGGTCCCAATCCCAGCTACTGGGTTCAGCCCAAGCCCACTGGCCCTCCAATAATGGATCAGCTGGCCAATAAAAACTGTGTAAACTACCACATAATAATAGCCAGTTAAACCGGCACCATATGCTGGTGAATAATAATCCAAGCAAGAATCGGGAAAAAAAAGACTGGAATGAAATGAAGACAGGTCTACAAATCTGAGGACAAGTGGGAATTGATATTATGAAAGCTGGGAACCAGGATATCTCCAGATCCCAAACTAAAGAAGTTGCATTAAGTTTCTGGAAGGATATGGGGATTGATTACCTGCCCACTGTTACCTTTTGTAAGGAGTGCTGGATAACAGGGGTCCTTAAAAGGCCAAAAAGAGAACTCGGAGAAAAAAAAGATTGCTGAAGATATGTCCATATAATAATGTACCAAAATTATAACAGCTTGGAATGACACCTAGTAAATATCATTCCATGGTCACTTGTGATAAACAAATGTTTCTAGAATTACCAAGACAAACTTACAGACATTTGATGTTATAGGGGGTCTTGCAACATCAGTTGGAGTACTTTTACTTATGCCAGGGCTCAGAAGTTTCACATAATTGGCAGGAAACCATCCGATTTGTCGCTTCTTCCCTCGAGCCTGTAACAAGGGCAAAAAAAAAAGTAGTGAATTCAAAGTAGAAAAACATGCCCAAATGAAATAATAAGTGAAGCCAAACACTCAACTAATAAAAAAAACTGGGAAAATGTGAAGTTGTTCACTTTGGCAGGAAGAACAAAAAGTCAGTATTAATTAAATGGAGAACGGTTAAAGAATTCCGAGGTGCAGAGGGATCAAGGTGTTCTCATGCATGAGTCACAAAACGTTAGTATGCAGGTACAGCAAGTAATTAAGAAGGTTAATGGAATGATGTCCATTATTACAAGAGGAATTAAACATAAAAATAAGGATGTTATATTTCAGTTAACAAGGTGTGGCCACATCTTGAATGCTGTGTGCAGTTTTGGTCTCTTTAAGGAAGGGTGTAAATGCATTAGAGGTGGTTCAGAGGAGGTTCACTAGGCTAATAACTGGAATGAGTGGGTTATGTTGTGAGGAAAGAATGGACGACTGGGCTTGTTTGCAATGGTTTGATTGAAGTATATAAGATCCTGAACAGCCTTGACAAGGTGGACGTGGAAAGGATGTTTCCTGTTGTGCGCGAGTCTAGAACTAGGAGGTACTACATTGAAATTAGAGGTCGACTTTTTTTAAGAGGAGGAATTTCTTCTTTCGGAGGATTGTGCAACTTTGAAACTCTGCCTCAGAAGGCGGTGGAGACGGGATCATTGCATATTTAAGAGAGGTAGATTAATTCTCATGTGGAAATTGAAACACAACAAATCAGCCATGATATTATTGAATGGCGGAGCAGACCCGAGAGGCCGAGAAGCCTGCTTCTTCTCCTATTCTGTACGTTCAATCAATGTGCTTTTAATTTGAGGTGGATTTGAACCCAGAAGTTAAAAAGCAATGTTCCATGCCACCCAGTACCCAAGGTTCTTCCATGCTTGTTATTTTTCTGTGAGTGCAAATTTAATAAATCCCACAGACTCATCTACACAACTCGATTTCTAGATTCCCCTTTTTAAATGATACGCCTGCAATTTTCACTATGAAACCAATGCACACCTGTCACCCTTCTTGGTTGGAACTTCACCTCTGTACAACGTGAAGGGAAAAGGGATTGAGTGGAGCCTTTGATTTATCTGTCAATTCATTTAAATTTCTACACAAGTTACACTGTAATTATAACAGAAACTACCCAAATAGTCAAAATATCCAAACAATCTCAACTTAAATAACACTAGCAATAGTTGCAACAAAAGACAGTGAAGCAAACAGCAGAACGAGTGCACTATCTACCTGAAGTTCTCCTTCCCACCATCCACCGGCATTTCTCTTGCGAATGAGAATGAGCTGACCAGGTGCGAGGGTAAGTTGTTCGGCCCCTGTTGCTGTATAAGCAGCTATCACTTGAGCAATTTCTGTAAAGGCAGGTGACAGTGAAACATTAATTGATCAGAGTGAATTAAATCAATTCTCAGGGAAAGTAAACATCCCCAGAGTGTTCTTTCTGCAAGGTTTTGAGTTTTTACCAAGTCAACAAACAGTTGCGGACCTCAGTCCCAGTTTGTGGAAACTTCAATTCATGCCGCACCTTTACATTGGTGCTGCTAACAAATTTCATAGGTCTCATGCAGTCAGTAAACGTTCCAGAACCAGAGGCCCGAAGCTGGGAAGATTCCTAGCCAAAACGTTCTTTCCAGGGCTTGATCTTGCATGTCCAACATACTTTGCTGTCAGATGCTTGTGGTCAACTCATTGGGAATTGTCAGTGTTGACAGAAAAGCAGTTCAAATCTCCTTTCACCAGCGTCACTTCCAAGCCTCCAGAGGGAAAGTTGTGCTCCTCATCCCCTACAGCCATCAAGCAAAATTTAAGAAATAAAATAAAATAAAAAACTGGGAGAGGGAGGAAGGATAAGTTTATTTCCCTTGCAACCAAGTCTGACAAACCGAGTGCACATCCTACAGTAGAAGGTAAAGTCGCCATAGTCCCAGATGACCATAGGCTGCTCGTCCCTTTGTGGGGGAGAGAGCTGACTGGTGGTGATTTAACCGGAGGATCATCACACCTCAGGCGAGGGGCAAGGTTGAGAAGACGGAGCCTTCATGAATAAACTCAGCCAGTACAGGAATTGAACCAGCTGTCTAGTCAAGGGAGTTAAACTGGCCCCCAGGTTGTTCAAGAAGGCCCGCCTTCTCAGCCTTGCCCCTCATCTGAGGTGTGGTGATCCTCAGGTTAAATCACCACCAGTCAGCTCTCCCCTTCAAAAGGGGAAAGTGGCCTAGGGCTATGGCAACTTTACTTTACATCCCACAGTATTGGAGACATGACAAACTGGAATTGGTCAATCGGTTGGGAATGCACATCTGGTCAGGCCAGATGATTCAATCAGACAGGCAAACAAGACAAATACAATGGAATTTAAAGTACAGTCTATGGGACAGGCGAGCAGGAACATATTTACGGCAAAGTCAAAACTCTCCAGGTACTTTTTGGGAACATAGGAATTTCCAGATTAAAAAAAGCCCCCCCAATAAAAAAAATGGTTTGCCTTCTACCATCTGCTGGTCTCATAGCACAACAATAATTAACCATAATGGTCAATTAACCATAATAAATTAATCTCTACCAATTACCCCTCAACAAAGAACTGTCCAGTGGTGGAAAACTTTGGGAATCACAGGTCCAAAGCCACTTGTTCCTCATCAGCATGCTGCTACACTTTACCATATTGTATGTCTCATATTACTAAATACATTCCAAAATATTTTCTGAAAGAATGCTATTTAATTTGCATGGGAACAAATCAAGGTCATCTAATTCCACTATTGCCCCAGAGGGCAGGTTCCCAGATTTACTATTCATTCACAAATGATGCTACATAAATTAGTTTTTCATCTGGCCGGTGCCTCCCGGCTACAAGCTTCAGTTGTGTCCTCCACTATTCTGCACAAGGTGAAGCAGCTCTTTATACTCTCGGTTACTGAGTCCCTATAAAATCCCAAATACACAATCATTTATTTACCAAAGGTTCAATGCTGTTCAACAATTATGCATTTAGTTAAGGCACATAAGTGTTGTAAATCACCTCTGCACAAACCTCCAGTTCCAGATCAAGTTATAATAATCTATAAACTTTATTAGTGTCACAAGTAGGCTTACATTAACACTGCAATGAAGTTACTAGTTGCCAAACTCCGGCGCCTGTTCGGGTACACAGAGTGAGAATTCAGAATGTCCAATTCACTTAACAAGCACGTCTTCCGGGACTTGTGGGAGTAAACCGGAGCACCCAGAGGAAACCCATGCAGACACGGGGAGAACGTGCAGACTCCGCACAAACAGTGACCCAAGCCAGGAATCGAACCCGGGTCCCTGGTGCTGTGAAGCAACAGTGCTAACCAGTGTGCTACCTTGCCACCCATCTCCTCCTTGGTAAACAGCACGTATCGCACATTCACCCGATCACATGATTTCTCTTTCTCAATGAAGAATTATTCACTTATAATATAATAATCTTTATTGTCACAAGTATGCTTACATTAACGCTGCAATTAAGTTACTGTGAAAATCCCCTAGTTGCCACACTCCAGCGACTGTTCGGGTACATGGAGGGAGAATTCAGAATGTCGAAATTACCTAACAGCATGTCTTTCGGAACTTGTGGGAGGAAACTGGAGCACTCGGAGAAAACCCACACAGACACGGGGAGACTCATATTCAATGCAAATTATTTCACTATTTTAATGTCCTGTTGGCACTGTGAACTCTTAATTTTGCGCCATTTTTCTTCATGTCCTTGGACACATTTTTTCCTTTCATTATAAATGGTTTGGTATTCTAGTTGAATCAGCGTAAATGTCTTCAACTTTACTTTTCATGGGCCACTGCATTCATAAATTTCTCCTTGAACATACTCGATGGGCCGAATGGTCTCATTCTGCATTGTAAATTCTATAATTCTATGACTCCATAGTCCTTCCATTCTTCTAGCCATATTCAAATCTCTACACCAATGCAGATCAGACTGTGTACCCTGAACGTTGGTCCTCCAGCGACTTTATTTGGGTTTTAGTGACCTGTCCAACTCTTGTAACATGAAATGTAATCACATTATGATAATAGGTACTTAAATCCTTAGCTACCTGTGTAAATCAAATGTAATCACATTATGATAATAAGTACTTAAATCCTTAGCTACCCGTGTAAATCAAATGTAATCACATTATGATAATAGGTACTTAAATCCTTAGCTACCTGTGTAAATCAGAGTTGATCGAGTAAGGAGGACAATCAAATCCAGGGCGTCCCCCCCAAACTAGCTCTCATGGTATAGAAATATAGGATTGCAGGACTTCCAGTGGCAGCCATGAAGTGAGGGGTCACACACAAGGTGGCTCCTGCCAGAGGACTTCATTTCTGGTCCTTTTTGCCCGTTTAGTGGGTGCTGTGCAGGTGGAAAAGTTATATAGTGGAAGAGTTTGTATTCCTCTTCGGTGTAGGTTATCTAAAGGTTACCAGACGAGGAGCGTGTTGAGTAAAGGGTTCTCTTCGGACTCAGAAGACACGCAGGAGGGGAAAACATGGTGGAGGGACCTATGGAGTCATTGCCCGCTCAGTGGATGACTGAGGTTGGTGGAGTTTCTGACGGAAAACTTAAAAAAGCCAAGGCATGCGGTCACGGCGATGTGGTAAAAATGATTGAGCCAATTTGGGCAGCTCTGGAAAGGGTGGAGCAGCGATTAGAGTCGCAGAGTTCGTCAATCCAGAAGGCAGAGGAGATGGTTTCAGATTATGAGGATCGGATAGCCTCCTTGGAGGCGGAGGTGATGATGATGGCAGAGGGGCAAAAAAATAACAACGGTCAAGATCAACGACAAAATGTGAGGATTGGTGGACTGCCCGAGGGCACAGGAGCGGAGGCCACAGACATGTGGCAGATGTTTGGGCAGCCGGCGGGGAGGAGGGTCTTTGCACGTCCTCCTGAAGTGGACCGGGCCCATTGGTCACTGAGAAAGACGCCCAGATCCAGGGAGCAGCCACAGGCGATCGTAATCCGACTACACAGATACTTAGACAAAGAAAAGATCCTGGGCAAAGGAGACATCAGAGTGCAAGTGGGAAGGAAGGCCACACAGTTAGAATTTGCCAGGAGTTGGGAGGGGAACTGGCGAAAAGAAGGGCCGGGTTTAATAAGGCCAAGTCGGCTCTTTTTAGGAGCAAGGTGAAGTTCGGAATGGTGTATCCAGCCTGCCTGGGGGTCACGCGTGGGGCAGAGACCATTATCCCGACACGCCAGAGGAGGAGAACAACTTTATCCAGGAGCATGGACTGGGGGACATTTGAATGTATAAGGTGGTTTCACCTATGTGGTGAAGTTTTGGAAGTGTGTTTTATTTTCACTGGGATTTCTTGGTATATTTTTTATATTTCTGTAATATCTGTTACCCTGCATTTGGGGTATGGGTTAGCGATGTTTTAATGCAATTGTTGGGAAAGGTTGGGAATGTGTGGGGAACAGAAGTGGGTGTGGGGTGGATTGGTATGTTTGGGTAGGGGGGGGCTGAGTGGAGGTTTTGAAAATAAAACTTATGTTTCTCCCCAGGCCCCAGGTGGGGGTCACCCTGTTAGCAGAGATGCTGGCTAATGGAAGTGGAGTGGGAGAAGGGAGCCACGGCTGGTTATTTTGTTTGTTTGTCGTCTGAAGGAGAAGGAGTTCCCCTTTTTCTCACATGCATGTCAGGCTTACTCCCGCATTTACTGTTTCTTTGTTTGTTGGGATGAATGGCCAAGGGTGGTTGTGTTTTCTTTATTTGGGGGGGGGGGGTGGGGGGTGGAGGAGAAAAGAGCTGAAGGAGCGATAGTTGGTTTGAAGTCAGGCGGGAGTGGAGACGGAGGGTGGGTGGGCTGCTGACGGTGAAGGTCTCCTTGTTGCGTTGCTGGGTGGAGGAGTTGGAGGTGGCAACCTTGGATGGGCCTGGAATCTGGGACGAGGCAGGGCCCTGTTGGATTCCCTTGCGAGTAAGGTCTGCCTGCTCAGGGCCAAGGGCAGGGAACCTGGAGGCCCTGACCTGACTGGTCACATGGAACGCGAGTGGATTGAATGGGCTGGTTAAAAGATCGAGTGTTCGACTATTGAAGAGTGTGAAGGTGGATGTGGTTTCCTCACAGGAGACACACCTGAGGATTAGGAATCAAACGAGGTTGATGAAAGAGTGAGTGGAACAAGTGTTCCATTCTAGTTTTGACGTGAAGGTGAGGGGAACCGCAGTGCTCATCAATAGGACCATGGTCTTCTTGGTGGGTAGCATAGTGGTGGATGCTGGGGTCAGATACGTGAAGGCGAGTGGGAGGCTGGAGGGGGCTCCTATGGTTTTGGAGTATGTGTACGCACGTAATTGGGGGGGATACAGAGTTTACCACTCGGGTGGTGACTGCTGTCCCAGATCAGATCTGGATTCTCATCGGCTGATTATGGGGGGGGGGGGGGAAGAGAGAAAGGGAGGGAGGGCAACTTTAATTGTGCTCTTGATCCCAGACTGGGCAGGCGTGTGCCCCAAATCCCTCAAGACATCAGGGGTGGCAAAGGAGCTGCTGAGGTTCACGGAGCAAATGGGGGGTGGGGACCTTTGGAGATTTAGACATCTGAAGGAAAAGGAGTTCTACTTTTTCTCACATGCATGTCAGGTTTACTCCCGCATTTACTTTTTAATTGTAGGTAAAGTGCTGCTCTCTGGGGTGGTAGGGTCGGAATATTTGGTAATTGTCATATCCACCATGCTCCACATTATGTGGATGTGTGTTTGGAGAGGGTCCCAGCAACCCTCAGGAGGGTTGGATGTGGCGTTTTTGGCGTACAAGAGGACATGTGAGAGAATATCCGCTGCTATCGGTATGTATCATGTTTTGGGAGACTTTAAAGGCTGTGATTAGGGGGGCTGGGGGTGCTGATCTCAATTAAACCTCACAGGGATAATGCGCAAAGGATAGGGAGACAGAGGTTGGTACAGGATATTCCGGCGGTGGACCTGCAATACTCGGCTACCCCAAAAGGAGCTGCTGCTGACGGGGAAAAAAGCAGCTCCAGATGGATGCAAATTGGTATCGACAGGGAAAGTGGTTGACTAGCTTTGTCGTATGCGAGGGGCGTTCTGTGAGCATGGGGGAGAAGGCCAACCAGCTATTGGCTCATCAGTTGAAACAGCAGACGGCCGCTCGGGAGGTTTCTGGTCCAGGAAGGGGAAATGGGGCGTTTGAGATCTTGCACCAGGGGTTGTGATCCATTGGAGGGTGGCTCTGACATGATACAATTCTTGGACGGACGGTTTGGACTTCCGTGTGGTGGAAAGGGAGAAATTGCAGTGGCTGGAGGAAATTATGAGGTGCATTGGTTCTATGCAGTCTGGGACGGATTCCAAGTGGAGTTTTATAAAAAGGTTTTTATTTTTTTTTAAAAACAGGGATAGGCAGTCAGGAGGGTTCATAGAATCATAAATTTTACAGTGCAGAAGGAGGCCATTCGGCCCATCTAGTCTGCACCGGCCCTTACAAAGAGCACCCTACTGAAGCCCACGTATCTACCCTATTCCCTTAACCCTGTAACCCCCACTTAACAGGGGGAGGAGCACCCGGAGGAAACCCACACAGACACGGGGAGAACATGCAGACACCGCACAGACAGTGACCCAAGCCGGGAATCGAACCTGGGACCCCGGAGCTGTGAAGCCACTGTGCTAACCACTAAGCTACCGCGTTGCCCGGTACGGGTTGACGTTTTATTAATTACGACTGGTTTGTGGAGTGATCCCCACACAGGGCAAATTCTACCTCACGTGTATGAGCCTAATCCAGTTTAAAGTGGTGCACAGAGTGCACATGACTAAAACATGCCTGAGTGGGTCTTTCTGGAAGTGGAGGCAGATGTGAGTGTTGTTCAAGGGGGCAGGTGAACCACGCACGCATGTCTGGGGTTTGGTGGGAGGATGGGATCGTTGCTATTGATATGGGGATTGACATTACATTCGTTACTGATTATTGTTGGGTGTACATTTGGGAGAAAATGTGAAAAACGAGAATAAAAATATATATATTTTTTAAAAGGTTGAATGATTGTTGTGTATATTGTAAAATGGAAAAAGGCCTGATTAAAAATATTTAAAAAAATGATATTTAGGGTTTTGCACTAGTCCTGGAAAAAATGGGAAACACCATTGTATTGGAGTCAGGGAGAGGGAAAATGTCCCCACCAAGTAACAGATGTAAAAAGGTGCCTTGGAATTATTTAAAGAGCAATAGAGGAGATCTCCCAGTATCCCAGGGGAGGCACAGCAGCAGAGTGGTTAGCACTGTTGCTTCACAGTGCCTGGGTTCAATTCCCGGCTTGGGTCACTGTCTGTGCGGAGTCTGCACGTTCTCCCCGTGTGTGCATGGGTTCCCACCGAGTGCTCCGGCTTCCTCCCACAGTCCAAAGATGCGCAGGTTAGGTGGATTGGTCACGCTAAATTGCCCCGTAGTGTCAAAAAATTAGGTTGGGTTGCTGGGTTACTGGGATGGGGGTGGAGGTGTGGGCTTAGGTGGGGTGCTCTTTCAGGGGCCGGTGCTGACTCGATGGGCTGAATGGCCTCCTTCTGCACTGTAAATTGTATGATTCTATGATAGGGCTCAGTGGACTAGACATCTGGTTTGTGATGCAGAACAAGGCCAGGAGCACGGGTTCAATTCCCGTACCAGCCTACCCGAACAGGCGCCAGAATGTGGCGACTAGGCGTTTTTCACAGTAATTTCATACTTGTGACAATAAAAGGTTATTATTTTTATCCTGACCTATGTTAATCCCTCTACACATATAAAAAGAAACTCTTCAGACATTGGTCTTATTAATGCTTGTGGGGGCTATTTTTTAAAATAAATTGTTTCACGAGAACTGGACTTCGCTGGTTGCCCATCCTAAGTCGTCCAATGGCTTGCTCCGCCATCTCATAGAATTTACAGTGCAGAACGAGGCCATTTGGCCCATTGAGCCTGAACCGGCCGTTGGAAAGTGCACTCTATTTAAGCCCACACCTCCACCCTATCCCCATAACCCAGTAACCCCACCTAACCTTTTTTTGTGGACATCAAGGGCAATTTAGCATGGCCAATCCACCTAACCTGCGCATCTTTGGACTGTGGGAGGAAACCGGAGCACCCGGAGGAAACCCACGCAGACACAGGGAGAACGTGCAGACGCTGCACAGACAGTGACCCAAGCTGGGAATCGAACCTGGGACCCTGGAGCTGTGAAGCAGCTGTGCTACCATGCTCCCCACAGCATCCCCACCCAAATCTTTTTTTGTCCACTATGTGCGTACGGTCCCTTGGCCACAGAAAAATACTTTTAATTGTACTTCGGTACATGTGACAAGTTCACACTCCACTCCTGAACTTCAGCATAATTTAAAAGAAAACATTTTATGGGATGTGGGTTTCGCTGGCTAGCCAAGCATTTGATGCCCATCCCCAATTGCCCTTGAGAAGGTGGTGGTGAGCTGCCTTCTTGAACTGCTGCAGTCGTTGGTACACCTACTGTGCTATTAGGGAAGGAGGTCCAGGATTTTGACCCAACAAGAGTGAAGGAATGGCGATACATTTCCAAGTCAGGATGGTGAGTGACTTGGAGAGGAACCTCCAGATTGTGGTGCTCCCAAGTATCTGCTGCCCCTGTCGATCTAGATGGTAGCGGTTGTGGGTTTGGAAGTTGCTACCTAAGTAGTCTTGGTGAGTTCCTGCATGTATCTTGTAGATGATACACACTGCCGCTGTGCGTCGGTGGTGGAGGGAGTGAATGCTTGTGGTAGGGGTGCCAATCAAGCGGGCTGCTGGATGGTGTCGAGCTGCTTGACTGTTGTTGGAGTTGCACTCAAAGAAAAACACAGAAAATGGAAGCAGGAGGCCATTCGGCCCTTTGTGCCGGCCCCGCCATTTATATATTCAATTTCCTGATCCCGCCTTCCCCCCACATCCCTTTAGCCCCAAGAGCGAAATCGAATTCCTTCTTGAAATTACACTATGTTTTCGCCTCAACTACATTTTGTGGCAGTGAATTCCACAGATTCACCACTCTCTGGGTTAAGAAATTTCTCCTCACCCCAGTCCTCAAAGAGATCCCCTCACTTCTAAACTCCAATGAATATAATCCCAACCGATTTAGTCTCTCCTTATACGACAGTCCCGCCATCCCAGGAAGCAGCCTGGCATTATAAATCTTCTGATTATCCAAAGAGCAAATATGCAATGTTATCTTTAGAGAAGATTCCTGAAAAGTGCAAAAACTGAACGGATATACATAGAGGTGTTTAAAGACTCACCCGGCTTTCTTCCAAGGCTTCCACTCTTCCCAGTCTGTCCTGGTCCCTGTATCAAAGACAAAATTTTCAGGGGTTGCAAGAAGAGGCTAATTCAATAAATAGGGTCTCCAAGCCATGAGAAGCATTTATTAACTTAATTCCACGAGCAAATACAGAATACCTCAATAACCAACTACTATATCAGGAATAAAGTTCCATTTAATCTCAAAATATTTTATGCTCATTCAATTTTCACATTGATCGGCTTGATTTTGACTCCAGATGACTGAGTGAATAAAACTTATTCAAGTGCGCGAGTGAAAACATGAATGAGAATAAAATGTTCTCACTTTCATTACAATGGTGCAATGGTCTCAAATATATTCTAAAATAGCAATAAAGAATCAGTACTGCAATCCAAGCTTGGGCAAGTGCTTTCTGTCGAGGTTGTTGCTCCAAGCCTGGGCAAGTGCTTTCTGTCGAGGTTGTTGCTCCAAGCCTGGGCAAGTGATTTCCACCCAGCCAAGGTGATCGCTCCAAGCCTGGCCAAGTGATTTCTATCCAGGTTGTTGCTCCAAGCCTGGGCAAGTGATTTCCACCCAGCCAAGGTGATCGCTCCAAGCCTGGGCAAGTGATTTCTGTCCAGGTCATCGCTTCAAGCCTGGGCAAGTGATTTCAGTCCAGGTCGTCGCTTCAAGCCTGGGCAAGTGATGTCCACCTAGCCCAGGTAATCATTTCAAGCCTGGGCAAGTGATTTCTGTCCCGGTCGTCACTTCAAGCCTGGGCAAGTGATTTCCACCCAGCCCAGGGAATCGCATCAAGCCTGGGCAAGTGATTTACGACCAGCCTAGGTAATCGCATCAAGCCTGGGCAAGTGATTTCTGTCCAGGTCATCACTTCAAGACTGGGCAAGTAATTTCTGTCCAGGTTGTCGATCCAAACCTTGGTAAGTGATTTCTGTCCAGGATGTTGCTCCAAGCCTGGGCAAGTGATTTCCACCCAGGTCGACGCTCCAAGCCCAGGCAAGTGATTTCTGTCCAGGTCGTCACTCCATGCCTGGGCAAGTGATTTCCGCCCAGGTAGTCGCTCCAAGCCTGATCCAAGCGATTTCTGTCAAGGTCGTCGCTCCAAGCCCAGGCAAGTGATTTCTGTCCAGGTCGTCGCTCCAAGCCCAGGCAAGTGATTTCTGTCCAGGTCGTCACTCCATGCCTGGGAAGAGATTTTCGCCCAGCCCTGGTCGTTGCTCCAAGCCTGGGCAAGTGATTTATCCCCAGGTCATTGCTCCAAGCCTGGGCAAGTGATTTCTACCCAGGTAGTCGCTCCAAACCTGGCTGAGTGATTTCTGTCCAGGTCATCGCTCCAAGCCCAGGCAAGTGATTTCCGCCCAGGTTATCGCTCCAAGCCTGGGCAAGTGATTTCCACCCAGCCCAAGTAATCGCTTCGAGCCTGGGCAAGTGATTTCCGCCCAGGTCGTCGCTCCAAGCCTGATCCAAGTGATTTCTGTCAAGGTCGTCGCTCCAGGCCCAGGCAAGTGATTTCTGTCCAGGTCGTCACTCCATGCCTGGGAAGTGATTTTCGCCCAGCCCAGGTCGTTGCTCCAAGCCTGGGCAAGTGATTTATCCCCAGGTTGTCGCTCCAATCCTGGGCAAGTGATTTCCGCCCAGCCCTGGTAATCGCTTCAAGCCTGGGCAAGTGATTTCTGTCCAGGTCGTCGCTCCACGACTGTGAAAGTCATTTCTCCCAGCCCAGGGAATCGCTTCGAGCCTGGGCAAGTGATTTCCGCCCAGGTCGTCGCTCCAAGCCTGATCCAAGTGATTTCTGTCAAGGTCATCGCTCCAAGCCTGGGCAAGTGATTTCCGCCCAGGTCGTCGCTCCAAGCCTGATCCAAGTGATTTCTGTAAAGGTCGTCGCTCCAAGCCTGGGCAAGTGATTTCTGTCCAGGATGTTGCTCCAAGCCTGGGCAAGTGATTTCTGTCCAGGTCGTTGCTCCAAGCCTGGGCAAGTGATTTCCGCCCAGGTCGACGCTTCAAGCCCGGGCAAGTGATTTCCACCCAGGTAGTCGCTCCAAGCCTGGGCAAGTGATTTCCACCCAGCCCAAGTAATCGCTTCGAGCCTGGGCAAGTGATTTCCCCCCAGGTCGTCACTCCAAGCCTGATCCAAGTGATTTCTGTCAAGGTCGTCGCTCCAAGCCTGGGCAAGTGATTTCCGCCCAGGTCGTCGCTCCAAGCCCAGGCAAGTGATTTCTGTCCAGGTCATCGCTCCAAGCCTGGGCAAGTGATTTCCGCCCAGGTCGTCGCTCCAAGCCCGGGCAAGTGATTTCCGCCCGGTAGTCGCTCCAAGCCCGGGCAAGTGATTTCCACCCAGGTAGTCGCTCCAAACCTGGCTGAGTGATTTCTGCCCAGGTCATCACTCCAAGCCTGGGCAAGTGATTTCCGCCCAGGTTATCGCTCCAAACCGGGGTAAGTGATTTCCACCCAGCCCAAGTAATCGCTTCGAGCCTGGGCAAGTAATTTTTGCCCAGCCCAGGTCGTTGCTCCAAGCCTGGGCAAGTGATTTATCCCCAAGTCATTGCTCCAAGCCTGGGCAAGTGATTTATCCCCAAGTCGTCGCTCCAATCCTGGGCAAGTGATTTCCGCTCAGCCCTGGTAATCGCTTAAAGCCAGGGCAAGTGATTTGCACCCCGGTCGTCGCTCCAAGCCTGATCAAAGTGATTTCTGTCAAGGTCGTCGCTCCAAGCCTGGGCAAGTGATTTCCGCCCAGGTCGACAATTCAAGCCCGGGCAAGTGAATTCCACCCAGGTTGTCACTCCAACCCTGGGCAAGTAATTTCTGTCCAGGTCGTCACTCCAAGCCTGGGCAAGTGATTTCCAACCAGCCCAGTTAATCGCTTCAAGCCTGGGCAAGTGATTTCCACCCAGCCCAGGGAATCGCTTCGAGCCTGGGCAAGTGATTTCCGCCCAGGTCGTCGCTCCAAGCCTGATCCAGGTGATTTCTGTCAAGGTCGTCACTCCAAGCCTGGGCAAGTGATTTCTGTCAAGGTCGTCGCTCCAAGCCTGGGCAAGTGATTTCCGCCCAGGTCGTCGCTCCAAGCCTGATCCAAGTGATTTCTGTCAAGGTCGTCGCTCCAAGCCTGGGCAAGTGATTTCCGCCCAGGTCGCCGCTCCAAGCCTGATCCAAGTGATTTCTGTCAAGGTCGTCGCTCCAAGCCTGGGCAAGTGATTTCCGCCCAGGTCGACACTTCAAGCCCGGGCAAGTGAATTCCACCCAGGTTGTCGCTCCAACCCTGGGCAAGTGATTTCTGTCCAGGTCGTCACTCCAAGCATGGGCAAGTGATTTCCACCCAGCCCAGTTAATCGCTTCAAGCCTGGGCAAGTGAATTCCACCCAGCCCAGGGAATCGCTTCGAGCCTGGGCAAGTGATTTCCGCCCAGGTCGTCGCTCCAAGCCTGATCCAGGTGA
This sequence comes from Scyliorhinus torazame, assembly GCF_047496885.1. NCBI lineage: Eukaryota > Metazoa > Chordata > Chondrichthyes > Carcharhiniformes > Scyliorhinidae > Scyliorhinus > Scyliorhinus torazame. The sequence goes on along the minus strand of NC_092714.1, from coordinate 34,689,092 downwards.
TTTCTGTCAAGGTCGTCGCTCCAAGCCTGGGCAAGTGATTTCCGCCCAGGTCGTCGCTCCAAGCCTGATCCAAGTGATTTCTGTCAAGGTCGTCGCTCCAAGCCTGGGCAAGTGATTTCCGCCCAGGTCGACACTTCAAGCCCGGGCAAGTGAATTCCACCCAGGTTGCCGCTCCAACCCTGGGCAAGTGATTTCTGTCCAGGTCGTCACTCCAAGTCTGGGCAAGTGATTTCCACCCAGCCCAGTTAATCGCTTCAAGCCTGGGCAAGTGATTTCCACCCAGCCCAGGGAATCGCTTCGAGCCTGGGCATGTGATTTCCGCCCAGGTCGTCGCTCCAAGCCTGATCCAGGTGATTTCTGTCAAGGTCGTCGCTCCAAGCCTGGGCAAGTGATTTCCGCCCAGATCGACACTTCAAGCCCGGGCAAGTGATTTCCACCCAGCCCAGGGAATCGCTTCGAGCCTGGGCAAGTGATTTCCGCCCAGGTCGTCGCTCCAAGCCTGATCCAAGTGATTTCTGTCAAGGTCGTCGCTCCAAGCCTGGGCAAGTGATTTCCGCCCAGGTCGTCGCTCCAAGCCTGATCCAAGTGATTTCTGTCAAGGTCGTCGCTCCAAGCCCGGGCAAGTGAATTCCACCCAGGTTGCCGCTCCAACCCTGGGCAAGTGATTTCTGTCCAGGTCGTCACTCCAAGTCTGGGCAAGTGATTTCCACCCAGCCCAGTTAATCGCTTCAAGCCTGGGCAAGTGATTTCCACCCAGCCCAGTTAATTGCTTCAAGCCTGGGCACGTGATTTCCGCCCAGGTTGTCGCTCCAAGCCTGATCCAGGTGATTTCTGTCAAGGTCGTCGCTCCAAGCCTGGGCAAGTGATTTCTGTCAAGGTCGTCGCTCCAAGCCTGGGCAAGTGATTTCCGCCCAGGTTGTCGCTCCAAGCCTGGTCAAATGATTTCCGTCCAGGTCGTCGCTCCAAGCCTGATCCAAGTGATTTCCGTCCAGCCCAGGTAATCGCTCCAAGCCTGGGCAAGTGATTTTTGTCCAGGTCGTCGCTCCAAGCCTGGGCAAGTGATTTCTGTCCAGGTCGTCGCTCCAACCCTGGGCAAGTGATTTCGGCCCAGGTCGGCGCTTCAAGCCCGGGCAAGTGAATTCCGACCAGGTTCTCACTCCAAGCCTGGGCGAGTGATTTCCGCCCAGCCCAAGTAATCGCTTCAAGCCTGGGCATGTGATTTCTGCTCAGGTTGTCGCTCCAAGCCGGGGCAAATGATTTCCACCCAGGTCGTCACTCCAAGCCTGATCCAAGTGATTTCTGTCCAGCTTGTCGCACCAAGCCTGGGCAAGTGATTTCTGCCCAGCCCTGCTAATCGCTCAGACTGGGCAAGTGATTTCTGTCCAGGTCGTTGCTCCAAGCCTGGGCAAGTGATTTCCGCCCAGGTCGTCGCTCCAAGCCTGGGCAAGTGATTTCCACCCAGCCCAGGGAATCGCTTCGAGCCTGGGCAAGTGATTTCCGCCCAGGTCGTCGCTCCAAGCCTGATCCAAGTGATTTCTGTCAAGGTCGTCGCTCCAAGCCTGGGCAAGTGATTTCCGCCCAGGTCGTCGCTCCAAGCCTGATCCAAGTGATTTCTGTCAAGGTCGTCGCTCCAAGCCTGGGCAAGTGAATTCCGCCCAGGTCGACACTTCAAGCCCGGGCAAGCGAATTCCACCCAGGTTGTCGCTTCAACCCTGGGCAAGTGATTTCTGTCCAGGTCGTCACTCCAAGCCTGGGCAAGTGATTTCCACCCAGCCCAATTAATCGCTTCAAGCCTGGGCAAGTGATTTCCACCCAGCCCAGTTAATTGCTTCAAGCCTGGGCACGTGATTTCCGCCCAGGTTGTCGCTCCAAGCCTGATCCAGGTGATTTCTGTCAAGGTCGTCGCTCCAAGCCTGGGCAAGTGATTTCTGTCAAGGTCGTCGCTCCAAGCCTGGGCAAGTGATTTCCGCCCAGGTTGTCGCTCCAAGCCTGGTCAAATGATTTCCGTCCAGGTCGTCGCTCCAAGCCTGATCCAAGTGATTTCCGTCCAGCCCAGGTAATCGCTCCAAGCCTGGGCAAGTGATTTTTGTCCAGGTCGTCGCTCCAAGCCTGGGCAAGTGATTTCTGTCCAGGTCGTCGCTCCAAGCCTGGGCAAGTGATTTCTGTCCAGGTCGTCGCTCCAACCCTGGGCAAGTGATTTCGGCCCAGGTCGGCGCTTCAAGCCCGGGCAAGTGAATTCCGACCAGGTTCTCACTCCAAGCCTGGGCGAGTGATTTCCGCCCAGCCCAAGTAATCGCTTCAAGCCTGGGCATGTGATTTCTGCTCAGGTTGTCGCTCCAAGCCGGGGCAAATGATTTCCACCCAGGTCGTCACTCCAAGCCTGATCCAAGTGATTTCTGTCCAGCTTGTCGCACCAAGCCTGGGCAAGTGATTTCTGCCCAGCCCTGCTAATCGCTCAGACTGGGCAAGTGATTTCTGTCCAGGTCGTTGCTCCAAGCCTGGGCAAGTGATTTCCGCCCAGGATGTCGCTTCAAGCCTCGGCAAGTGATTTCTGTACAGTTCATTGCTCCAAGCCTGGGCAAGTGATTTCTCCCCAGATCATTGCTCCAAGCCTGGGCAAGTGATTTCCACCAAGCCTGGGCAAGTAATTTCCATCCAGGTCATTGCTCCAAGCCTGGGCAAGTGATTTCTGTCCAGGTCGTCGCTTCAAGCCTGGGCAAGTGATTTCTGCCCAGGGCGTCGCTTCAAGCCTAGGCAAATGTTAGCTGCCCAGATAGTCGTTCGAAGCTGGGGCAAGTGACTTTCCCCCAGGTCAATGCTCCAAGCCTAGGCAAGTGTTTTCTATACAGGTGGTTGTTTCCAAGATACAAAAGTTGTTGCCGAGTAAAATTCATCCAGTTTTATACTCATCCCAAAATTATAAAAGGAATATCATCCTTTTAGTGATTTAATATTTTCTGCTACAAAAAGGTCCTCAGATTCAGGGCTGGGTTATACACAAGCCACGTCTCCCACCATAGCATAAACGAGACAGGTGAACGTCACTTTAATTTTTCAAGTGATGACCCTTTCATTAGTATGAAGCAGAGATTCCGTCCATCCCACTTAATCGAGCTGTGGCCAACCGCAGGTATGTCAAGGGGGTGACATTCAGTGATAGATGCGGATATTCATGCAAGTCTGGGATCTCATTGTGGACAGACTGACAGGGCCTGGTGAGGTGGTTGGGTAGAGTGGACGCGAGGAGGCAAACTGTGGGTGGGGGTGGGCCTCAGATTGCCACTGGGGGCCAAGCAAGAGGCACCCGCCCCCTTGAACTGGTCAGCAGCCCGCGGGGTTAAAGCTCACGGGTTTCATGTCAACAGCTGTCTCTTCCTCTGCCCTTAATTGGGCGTCAATTGTTCACCCAATTGGACCCATTTTCCCACCTGCAGGTGGCCCATAAAATGCACCATGTGATCTGATGAGCAATGATATTGCACCATGTAACTTAAGTAGGAATGTCATGATTTAGTTAACTGAACAATACACGGAAACATAATTGGCACTATAAATGTTACCGTTTACTCAAGGAAAACAAGCTTAAACTTTCAGAAGACCACAATTAACATGGCAGTTTTGTGGGCCGAGTGGAAGGGAATGGGAGAGAAGACAATATAGGTAATTCACCTCCGAATCCTTCGGTCTGACGTAGTTGGATGGGAAGACGCCCACTTTTTCTCCTACCACCCCTGTCCACCAATCACCATCTTTCTTTGTCACAAGAATTACATCACCTTGCTGGTAAGTTAAATCCCCTGGTTCGTTACTTTCATACGTATACATAGCAACAAATTCTAAAAAAAAAGACCAAAAGCAGATTGAATAACTTCATTAAAAAATATGCATAGCATATTCATTTGTAAAGAAAGGGTAATAAATACTTTTTTCAAGTATTCTAGGAAAGGCAAAAACAAAACTAGTCAAAATACGAGAACGGGAGAGTTAAATAAACCACGGGGAAATTGTCTTTTTGTGTTGCTATCATGTGTAGGATTGGTGTCTAACATTAATTCTCAAAAGTTAAAAGCTGTTGAAATGAATGAAAAACTTTTAAAACAAATGTGCAACTGTGGCATTTTTCTCGGACTATATATAACCTCCACTGTCCCAACTTCTGCAATCTGCAAAAACTGAGCTGAATCCAACTTGTGCCTTTTTTGAATTAGGAACCAAGTACTAAACCCGTGACATCTAACTGGTTTGATGTCTCGCGCTAGAAATTCATTGCTAACATTCATGTTTATTTACAAAATAAATAGGCATTTTATTTGAACCCAACTTTTCTGAATCACTACGAAGCTATACAATTAAAATATAATTGCTGATGTGTTAATTAGATCAAGATAAAATAGCATTTTGCTGCTACTTGCACCAATTCTCATGCCTATATAAACTCTGTGCCAATAGGACTGTCTATAGCGGACTTCCGGTTGCGGCTATGCGGAGCTAAGCCGCACATTTCGGCGGCTGCCGCTAGAACGGACTTTTGGGCTCTCCAGAGGAGCCCCAACGGCAACTTTTCGACGACTTCCCGTGTGGGAAGGTGAGAGCAAGGTTCCCCCCTCCATAGTATATGGAGTGGACCAGAAGTGGAGGGGTCAAAAAAGCGGTTTTGGAGCAGCGAAAGAAGCGAGGGAGAAAAAACAAGATGGCGGACGGCGGAGATCGAGCAGCATGGGGGCCGGAGCAGCAGGAGTTTCTCAGGTGCTGCGTGGAGGAGCTTAAGAAAGAGGTGCTGGCGCCTCTGCTGATGGCTATCGAGGGGCTAAAGGAGACCCAGAAGGCCCACGGGGTAGAGATCCGGGAGGTGCGGGAAAAAGCCGCAGAGAACGAGGATGAGATCTTGGGTCTGGCGGTGAAGATGGAGGCGCACGAGGCGCTGCACAAGAGATGGGCGGAAAGATTCGAGGATCTGGAGAACAGGTCGAGGAGGAAGAATCTTCGGATTCTGGGTCTCCCTGAAGGGGTGGAGGGGGCCGATGCCGGGGCATATGTGAGCACGATGCTCAATTCGCTGATGGGTGCAGGGGCCTCTCCGAGTCCCCTGGAGCTAGATGGGGCTCATCGGGTCCTGGCGAGGAGACCCAAGGCCAACGAGCCGCCAAAGGCGGTAGTGGTGAGGTTTCATCGTTTCGTGGACAGAGAGCAGAGAGTGTGTCTTGAGATGGGCCAAGAAAGAGTGGAGCAGCAGGTGGGAGAATACAGAGATCCGAATCTATCAGGACTGGAGTACGGAGGTGGCAAAGAAGAGAGCTGGTTTTAATCGGGCCAAGGCGGTGCTGCATAGGAAGGGGGTGAGATTTGGAATGCTGCAGCCAGCACGATTGTGGGTCACATTTCAGGATCGACACCACTACTTCGAAACGCCTAAGGAGGCTTGGACCTTTATACAAACTGAAAGTTGGACTCAAACTGAGGGTCTGTGGTTGGGGGGGGGGGGGGGGGGGGGGGGGGGGGGGGGGGGGGGATGTCGGTTGTATACAGGGTTTTAACTATACGTAGGGAATGTTCCACGGTTGGGTGAGGGATGGGGATGGGGAAGAGATCTGATGGGGAGACTGTGGGGAATGTGAGCGCCGGTGCTGGAGGGAGGGGAGGCACGGGGATGGGGGAATTGGGATAAGGCCGCAACAGGAGCTGCGCCAGAGGGGGCGGGGCTGACTCAGGAAAGCGCGGGCTTTTTCCCGTGCTAGGGAAGGACGGAGGGGGGGGGATGGAGGAGCGCACACTGATTGCTGGGGAGGAGGAGGAGGGGGGATTCAATGGGATGGCGGGGGAGGCCGGGGTCAGCAGACTTATGGGAGTGTTATGGGGGAAGCAAAAGAGCTAGATATGGATCTAGCGGGGGGAGGGGAAGGGGGTGGGGGGTGGGGAGGAAGTAGGGTTGCTGCTGCATTGGCTGAGGGGGAACTGGAAACAGAAGAGGTGGTCGGGGCAGGGGTCCCCCGTCTAGGGGACTGGAAGGTGCGGGCACGAGACTGGCCTAGAAAAGGAGATGGCTAGTCGGCAAGGGGGGGGGGGGGGGGGGGAGAGAAAAGAGGGCGAGCCCCCCAATCCGGCTGATAACGTGGAATGTGAGAGGCCTGAATGGGCCAGTTAAGAGGGCCAGAGTGTTCGCCCACTTAAAGGGACTGAAGGCAGACGTGGTCATGCTTCAGGAGACACATTTGAAGGTGGCAGACCAGGTCAGGTTAAGAAAGGGATGGGTAGGACAGGTATTCCATTCGGGGCTGGATGCGAAGAATAGAGGGGTGGCAATACTGGTGGGGAAGCGGGTGTCGTTTGAGGCCAAGAATATAGTAGTGGACAATGGAGGTCGATACGTGATGGTGAGCGGTAGGCTGCAGGGGGCGTAGGTGGTATTGGTAAACGTATACGCCCCGAACTGGGACGATGCTGGATTTATGAAGCGTATGTTGGGGCGCATTCCGGACCTCGAGGTAGGAAGCTTGATAATGGTGGGGGGGGGATTTCAACACGGTATTGGACCCAGCATTAGATCGTTCCAGATCTCGGACGGGGAAGAGGCCGGCTGCGGCCAAGGTGCTGAGGGGGTTTATGGACCAGATGGGGGGAGTAGATCAGTGGAGATTTGCTAGGCCCCTGGCCAGGGAATTTTCTTTTTTCCCCCATGTACACAAAGCCTACTCCCGGATAAATTTTTTTGTTTTGAGCAGGGCGCTGATCCCGAAAGTGGAGGGAACGGAGTACTCGGCCATAGCCATCTCAGACCACGCCCCGCACTGGGTGGAGCTGGAGTTGGGAGAGGAGAGGGACCAACGCCCGCTGTGGTATCTGGATGTGGGATTACTGGCAGATGAGGTGGTGTGCGGGAGGGTACGGGGGTGCATTGAAAGGTATTTGGAGGCCAACGACAACGGGGAGGTGCAGGTGGGGGTAGTATGGGAGGTGCTGAAGGCGGTGGTCAGGGGAGAGTTAATCTCCATCAGGGCTCACAGGGAGAAGAGAGAGGGCAGGGAAAGGGAGAGGTTAGTGGGGGAGATCCTAAGGGTGGACAGGAGATATGCAGAGGCCCCTGAAGAGGGACTACTTAGGGAGCGGCGAAGTCTCCAGACGGAATTCGACCTGTTGACCACAGGGAAGGCAGAGGCACAGTGGAGGAAAGCACAGGGGGCGACGTACGAGTATGGGGAGAAGGCGAGCCGGATGCTGGCACATTAGCTCCGCAAGAGGATGGCAGCGAGGGAGATAGGTGGAGTCAAGGATGGCAGGGGAACTACGGTGCGGAGTGCGGTGAAAGTAAATGAGGCATTTAAGGCCTTTTATGAGGAGCTGTACAGATCTCAGCCCCCAGCGGGGGAAGAGGGGATGCGACGATTTCTGGATCAACTGAGGTTCCCGAGGGTGGAGGAGCAGGAGGTGGCTGGCTTGGGGGCGCCAATTGGGTTGGAGGAGCTGATTAAAGGACTGGGGAGCATGCAGGCGGCGAAGGCCCCGGGGCCAGATGGGTCCCCGGTTGAGTTTTACAGGAAGTATGCGGACCTGTTAGCCCCGTTGCTGGTGAGGACTTTCAATGAGGCAAGGGAGGGTGGGACCCTGCCCCCGACAATGTCCGGGGCGCTGATCTCTCTGATCCTGAAGCGGGACAAGGACCCACTGCAATGTGGGTTGTATAGGCCGATTTCGCTCCTTAACGTGGATGCTAAGTTGCTGGCAAAAGTGCTGGCTACGAGGATTGAGGACTGTGTCCCGGGGGTGATTCACGAGGACCAGACGGGATTTGTAAAGGGCAGGCAGCTAAACACCAATGTGCAGAGGCTCCTAAACGTGATTATGATGCCATCAGTGGAGGGAGAGGCGGAGATAGTGGCAGCTATGGACGCGGAGAAGGCCTTTGACCGAGTGGAGTATCTCTGGGAAGTGTTGCGGAGGTTTGGGTTTGGGAAGGGGTTTATCAGTTGGGTTAAGCTCCTATGTAGAGCCCCGGTGGCAAATGTGGGTACGAATCGGCGGAGGTCGGAGTATTTTCGGCTGTATCGAGGGACGAGGCAGGGGTGCCCCCTGTCCCCCCTGTTGTTTGCATTAGCAATTGAGCCTTTGGCCATGGCATTAAGGGAGTCCAGGAAATGGAGGGGGGTGGTCCGAGGGGGAGAGGAGCATCGCGTCGCTGTATGCGGACGACCTGTTGCTGTATGTGGCAGATCCAGTGGAGGGGGTGGTGGAGGTCATGCAGATCCTAAGGGAGTTTGGGGACTTCTCGGGCTATAAGCTCAATGTAGGGAAAAGTGAGCTCTTTGTGGTGCATCCAGGGTACCAGGGAAGAGGGATAGACGACCTACCGTTGAGGAGGGCGGAAAGGAGCTTTTGGTATTTGGGGATCCAGGTAGCTAGGAGTTGGGGTGCAACACCCTGCACAAACTTAATTTGACGCGGCTGGTGGAGCAGATGGAGGAGGACTTCAAACGATGGGATGTGTTGCCACTCTCGCTAGCGGGCAGGGTACAGTCGATTAAAATGATGGTCCTCCCGAGGTTTCTTTTTGTGTTCCAGTGCCTTCCTATTATAATTACCAAGGCCTTTCTTAAGCGGGTAGGTAGGAGCATCATGGGTTTTGTGTGGGCAAACAAGACCCCGAGGGTAAGGAGGGGGTTTCTGGAGCGTAGTAGGGACAGAGGAGGTCATGCAGACTTTGAAGGAGTTTGGGGAGTTCTCAGGCTATAAGCTCAATGTAGGGAAGAGCGAGCTTTTTGTACTACAGGCATGGGACCAAGAAAGAGGGATAGGGGACCTACCGCGGAGGAGGGCGAAGGGGAGTTTTCGGTATCTAGGGATCCAGATAGCCAGGAGCTGGGGGGCCCTACACAAATTGAATCTGACGAGGTTGGTGGACCAAATGGAGGTGGACTTCAAAAGATGGGACATGTTGCCGCTCTCGTTGGCGGGTAGAGTGCGGTCGGTACAAATGGTGGTGCTTTCGAGGTTTTTGTTTGTGTTCCAGTGCCTCCCCATCGTGATTACCAAGGGCTTTTTCAAGAGAGTAGGTAGGAGTATTATGGGTTTTGTGTGGGCAAACAAGACCCCGAGGGTAAGGAGGGGGTTTCTGGAGCGTAGTAGGGACAGAGGAGGGCTGGCGTTGCCAAATCTGGGTGGCTACTATTGGGCAGCCAACGTAGCGATGATCCGTAAGTGGGTAATAGAGGGAGAGGGGGCGGCATAGAAGAGGCTGGAGATGGCGTCCTGCAAAGGAACGAGCCTGAGGGCGTTGGTGACGGCACCGCTGCCACTCGCGCCAAGGTACACCACGAGTCCGGTGGTGGCGGCAACGCTAAAGATCTGGGGGCAGTGGAGACGACATAGGGGTGAGATGGGAGCCTCGGTGTGGTCCCCGATCAGAGATAACCATCGGTTTGTCCCAGGAAGGATGGACGGGGGGGTTTCAGAGCTGGCATCGGGTCGGGATCAGAAGGATGGGGTATCTGTTTATAGATGGGATGTTTGCGAGCCTAGGGGTGCTGGAGGAGAGGTTTGGGATACCCCCGGGAAATACGTTCAGGTACATGCAGGTGAGGCGGCAGGTGAGGGAATTCCCGTTGCTCCCGGCACAGGGGATTCAGGACAGGGTGATTTCGGGTGTATGGGTCGGAGAAGGCAAGGTTCCGGCGATATATCAGGAGATGAAAGAGGAGGAGGAGGCTTCGGGTAGAGGAGCTGATGGGCAAATGGGAGGAGGAGTTGGGGGAGGAGATTGAAGAGGGTCTGTGGGCTGATGCCCTGAGTAGGGTTAATTCCTCTTCCTCGTGTGCCAGGCTTAGCCTGATACAGTTTAAGGTTATTCACAGAGCGCATATGACAGGGGCGAGGCTGAGTAGGTTCTTTGGGGTGGAGGGCAGATGTGGGAGGTGCTCAGGAAGCCCGGCGAATCACGCCCACATGTTCTGGTCATGCTCGGCACTGGATGGGTTCTGGAGGGGTTTCGCGAGGACTATGTCTAAGGTGGTGAAAGTCCAGGTCAAGCCAAGTTGGGGGCTGGCACTATTTGGGGTGGCGGACGAGCCGGGAGTGCAGGAGGCGAGAGAGGCCGGTATTCTGGCCTTTGCGTCCCTGGTAGCCCGGCGGAGGATCTTGCTATTATGGAAAGCCCCCCAGTGTGGACGCCTGGATAAATGACATGGCAGGGTTCATCAAGCTGGAGAGGATAAAGTTTGCCTTGAGAGGGTCTGCGCAGGGGTTCTTCAGGCGGTGGCAACCGTTCCTAGACTATCTCGCGGAGCGCTAGAAGGAGGTCGGTCAGCAGCAGCAACCCAGGGAGCGGGGGGGTATATGGGTGGGCGGGGAAGGGGGTTTTCCTAGGGGCACTTGAAAAAAGGAAAAACATAAACATATGGGAGAGTTAATTTGTGCGGGAGGAAGCCATTGTACAAGTTCTGTATTACGTTGGATTGATAGGTTTATGTTTGGTTCTGTTCCTTCTCTTTTTCTTTCCTGTTACGGGGGGGGGGGGTTTAATTGGTTGAAAATTTTTGGAAAAACTTTGAATAAACATTTTTTTTTTTATAAAAAGGACTCTGTAGCCCATAATATTAAAACTGGTCAATATTAGCAAGAACCAAGGTAGCCATTCCACTAAGAAAATAAAAACTATTCTATTCTGATCACCTAGTTTTAATATAGAGGGGTCCCAGGTCAAATGCATGTCGAGTAAGACCCTCATTATGTTGCCCAAAATAGGGACATTAGCTCCAGCTTTACAAGAGCAATCTGTATAACACCATTGTCAGTTCATGTGAATAAACAAACCAGAATGAGGAAAACACAGCCTCCTGAATTAGATTGCTAATCGTTCAATATCAAATTGTGTCAATTTCTTACTGGAAAGTGCTCAATTTATCAAACCTCATCTCAATCGGCACACTTAGTCAGAGTGGTGGTGGTGGGGGGTGGGGTGACTTCAGCTCATCGGAGTAGGGTACCAAAAATTAAAGCAAAATATCCATCTCGCTGTTCAAATTCTATTCTCAAGAACCTATTCATAAGCTGTTTGTACTTCCACAAAAGAGAGCAGTTTGTTTACATATACTACTTGGTCACTGCTCCTCAACCCTGGCTTCAGCCTCATTGCTTAATACCGCAAAGTCAAAACCAAAGGCCAATGATAAATATAGACACTACTGCTACCTAAAATTCACACGACTTGATGAAAGGTATTAATTAATCCTTCAACAATAATCAACAACCCATATTAGAATTTCACGGCAGATTAGAAATGAATAACAACGTTTACACACTGGAGTGTTAGTGAAATGCAACTAGACTGAGAAACCGTAAAAAACACACTTTAGGGCAGCAAGGTGACGCAGTGGTTAGCACTGCTGCCTCACAGCACGGAGGACCCGGGTTCGATCCCGGCTCCGGGTCACATGTCTGTGTGGAGTTTGCGCATTGTCCCCCCCCGTATCTGCGTGGATCTCACCCCCACAACCCAAAGATGTGCAGGGTAGGTGAACTGGCTATATCTTGTTATTAAAACAGTAAAAAATATATAAGGCCAAACGGTACAAACACTAATTTTGTGTTGAGAAACAGGGTACCCTCCCCTCTGAACCAATGTATGGGGAGAGGGGTAGGATACTCTGATAATAATTGGGTACTCTAAATCTACTTTAAAAAAAAACACACTTTAGTTACTTAAATTGCAGACGGTGTATGAACATTTCACTACATTTCATATTGAAAATAGATTCTTCCAAGTTATATATGATTGCTTGGACAATACTACAAGCAGGATTTAACATGTATGCACTGCAGATAGATTCTTTTAGTGCAATGTACATGGACTAAAAACAACATTGGATCAAAATTGCCATGCAGCCAAATGACCACTGTGCACATTCCAAAATAACACACTAACAAGATTATTCTCTAGGACAAGATAACTTCCAAACATCTTTCACTCTGTAAATGAGTTGAGCACTTCCCTAATACCGGTGTCAAAGTCAATTCTGCCGGTTTCTAGCACTCGTTAAAGGTCCCATGTTACTAATTTTACATGCTGACTGTGACCAGTTCTTTCACACTTGTGCTATTTGCTGGGCTTAGTGAAGAACGATAATACCACCTTAATTCATCAGTTGAGTTTCTCAATTCAATTATGTAGTTACATTTTTATTGTTAACTGAACTTTCTTCCCTATTTTTCAAGGTAGTTTAGGCACACAACTTTTTTTTTTTTTTTTAAAAAGCTTTAAAATATAACTTTTGAATATTTGAAACTGAATATTACCACAAATTCTACCATGACCACTCAGAATACCAAGAAAGTTAAGAGGATTCATAAAAAACACAAGAAAATCTTTTCCCATACACTATGCATGACAAATTCTCCATACTAGTACGATGCATACACTCATAAATATCGCATAGAATTCAAGATTACTGGATGCAACCATCTAGGTATTAATGACAGTTAATATCACAGTTCACTTAAAATTTAAAAGCATGAAGCTTCGACAAGATATTCGCATCACTGTTCCTTACAAAATCAACATCTTAAATCTCAGTGAATTGCAAATCACTAAACAGTCAGATCAATCATGAAGCTGCAACGCAAGTTCTTGATAGCTGCAATGTTTTTCCTGTATTTGAAAATGAAATGAAAATCGCTCGTCACAAGTAGGCTTCAAATGAAGTTACTGTGAAAAGCCCCTAGTCGCCACATTCCGGCGCCTGTTCGGGGAGGCTGGTACGGGAATTGAACCGTGCTGCTGGCCTGCTTTCAAAGCCAGCGATTTAGCCCAGTGTGCTAAACCAGCCCCTCATTCAAATTTCAAAGGGGAAATCTTTAAATGGGAGTTCCAATGCAAAGTTGCAGCCTATAATTAAAGGTGAATCTTTCTTTAGGTGGTGGAGGAAACAGGGGGCGAGATTCTCCACTCGCGCGCCGGTTGGGAGAATCGCCTGGGCCGCCAAGATTTCCCGGGACGCCGGTCCGACGCCCTCCCAAGCGGATTCTCCCAAGCGGCGGGAACGGCCCGGTCGAGTTCCGCGGGCCGGAGAATCGCCGGAGACACCCAAAATGGCGATTCTCCGGCACCACCGCTATTCTCAGGCCCGGATGGGCCGAGCAGCCAGGCCAAAACGGCGGGTTCCCCCCGGCGCCGTCCACACCTGGTCGTTGCCGTCGGGAACAGCGCGCGAACGCTGGGGGGGCGGCCTGCGGGGGTGCGAGGGGGGATCCTGCACTGGGGGGTACCTCAAATGTGGGGTGGCCCGCGATCGGTGCCCACCGATCGTCGGGCCGTCCTCTCTGAAGGAGGACCTCCTTCCTTCCGCAGCATCACAAGATCCGTCAGCCATCTTCTTGCGGGGCGGACTTAGAGAGGACCGCAACCACGCATGCTCGGATTGACGCCAGTAATGTGGCGCCGGCCGCGTAATCTATGCGTCGCCGCCTTTACGCGGGCGACAAGGCCTGGCACGTGTAGATGACGCGGCCCCAATCCTAGCCCATTGTCAGGGCCTGAATCGGTCGGGATCGGTGCCGTTTCGCGCCGTCGTGAACCTCGACGGCGTTCACAATGGCGCAGCCACTTCGACGCGGGAGTGGAGAAGCCCGCCCAGGGAATACAGTTCTATGCTAAATCTACTCCACCAATGTCCTCCATTGTAGTTGCACAGAAAACACACCCATTTTTTGCAGCAATTGAGCTAAAAGGAATTGCAAAGGAACACCCAATAAAAAATCATTGTAAAACAAACATGAATGTGGAAGTGCTATCGGACAAATATATTGGGCTGCTATCTTCCATCATGTGCCTCACTGTCATAGCTTTGCATATTTGCCACTCCTCCCTTGCATTGTTATAAAGAATGTTTTCGGAACGATTTACTCTTAGGAATACATGGTGGGGTACCTGAACATTTTAGAATGAAGAGACTGACAATTCCAAATGCAGGTCTGTGGACAAAAACGCAAAACACTAAAGAAATCTTTTTTAAAAAGTGAAATTTAGAAGAAGAAAAAAATCAAAGTAAATCACTAGCAAATGTCAGAAATCTCAACGACATTCGTAGAAATTCAAATCGGGTGACTTTGGGCCTTGCTGCACTTAAAAGCATCCAGAAATCCCATGGCAATTTTACTTTTGCGTGGGGTGGAGCTATATGAACTAGCAGGCATAGATGGAAAGTGGGGAAAACAACTGGGAACATTTTTGTATAAATCCAGTACAATTCAGTAAAGCGCAAAAATCTCTATTCTGTTCTCCCTATAGTTACACCCAATTCGAGGAAATTCTGGGCTGAACTCGTGAAACTTGGGTGATTCATTTTTTCAATGTCGCTACAATGGGTGCTGTTCTAAACCTAAAATCTGTGTTTGTCAAGTCGGTAATTTTGATTTTATGAGCTTCCCAATCATAACTGAATAACAGTTTCAACAAGAGCAATGGTAGGACCACACAGCTGTAAACGAGACTTAACTGGTGCCACAGCATTAAAAAACAGACACGTACACAGACGGTTGCAATGTTGCTCAAGTATGTTGCATTTTAACACAGACTTTGCCATCGATGTTTAAGCAAAAGATTATAGTTACCTTCTCCACCAGAAGCAGCAAACAGCATCTCTGAAGGGCAAGGAACCCTCAAGTTGGAATCTGAATGAATGAAGACCATTATGATTTGATCATATTGAAGGACATACATAATAATCAAATACCAGTTTAAGTTGATATATTGATACAAGTCAAAGTTAAAGAACCAGAGTTCGGTTAACAGCTTTTGATTTAATGGCACTAAACTCCTGAAATCTTCGTCAACTGAAGTTTTAGTCTTAATTATATTTTATCCTGATTCTTTCGACTGGTTTGATTATCAATAAAAACAAATCGATGACGACTTCCGGGTGTGGCGGTGCGGAGCTAAGCCGCACGAGTCGGCAGCTCCCGCTACCACGGACTTTCGGGCTCGCTAGAGGAGCCCCAACTGAACTTTTTTCGACAAAAACCCGTGGGGAAGGGAAGAGAAGGTTCCCCCTCCAACGCCTATGAAACAGATCCGAAGTGCAACGGCCAGAAAAGTGGCACTGGAGCAACGGGAGAAGCAGGGTAAAAACAACAAAATGGCGGCGGCCAGGGACAAAGGGGAGCTGCAGGAGTTCATCAAGCGCTGCTTCGAAGAGCAGCGCGAGGAGATGCGCAAGGAGATGCTGGCGCCTATGCTTTCGGCAATTGAAGGACTCTGGATCACCCAGAAGGCCCACGAGGTTAAGATCCAGGAGGTAGAGAAAAGAGTCAGCCAGAACGAGGACGTGCTCTTGGGCCTGGCGGTGAGAGTGGAGCAGCACGAGGCGCTACACAAGAGGTGGGTGGGAAGACTCGAAGACCTGGAGAACAGGTAGAGGAGAAAGAATCTGCGAATCCTGGGTCTCCCTGAAGGAGTGGAGGGGATCGACGCCGCGGCATATGCGGGCACAATGATCGGGGCACTGATGGGCGCGGAGGTCCCCCCGGAGTTGCTGGAGCTGGAAGAGGCGCACCGGGTGCTGGCGAGGAAGCCCAAGGCAAACGAGCCGCCAAGGGCGATGGTGGTGAGATTTCACCAGTTCACAGACAGAGAGGGAGTCCTGAAACGGGCCAAGAAGGAGCGGAGCAGCAAGTGGGACAAAGCGGAGATTAGAATATACCCGGACTGGAGCATGGAGGTCGCTAAGCGGAGAGCGGGTTTCAACCGGGCCAAAGCGGTGCTGCATCGGAAAGGAGTGAAATTTGGAATGTTGCAGCCAGCGCGACTGTGGATCACACATAACGGCCAACACCACTACTTCGAAACACCCGAAGAGGTGTGGACCTTTATACTAACTGAAAAGTTGGACTCTAATTGAGGGTTTGTGAGGGTGGGGGGTGTTTGAGGGTTGAAGTATGATGGTGGTTGTATATAGGGGGGCAAGCACGCGCAGGGAATGTTATATGGGCTGGGGACGAGAGACAAGGCCGCAACAGAAGCTGTGTCAGAGGGGGCGGGGCAGGCTCTGGAAAGCACGGGGTTTTTATCCCGCGCGCGGGAAGAAAGGTGGGAGGGGGAACGTAGGAACGTCTACTGATGGGGAGATTCCCACACGGGGGTGTCAAAGGGATGGCGGGGGAAGCCGGCGTCAGCTGACTTACGGGAGTGATGGGGGGGGGGGGGGAGCAAAAAAGCTAGACAGGGATCCAGCTTGGGGGGGGGGGGGGGGGGGGAGGAAAGAACAGGGTTGCTGCTGCACTGGCCGAAAGGGAATGGGACCCAGAAGAGGTGGCCGGGACGGAGGTCCCCCGGTTGGGGGCCTGGAGGGTGATGGAGAGGCGGACACGGGACTGGCCCAGAAAAGGAGATGGCTAGTCGGCTGGGGGGGGGGGGGGGGGGGTGACAGCCCCTCCAGTCCGGCTGATAACGTGAGGGGCCGAACGGACCGGTGAAGAAGGCTCGAGTGTTCGCGCACTTTAAGGGACTGAAGGTACACGTGGCTATGCTCCAAGTGACACACCTGAAGGTGGCGGACCAGGTTAGGTTAAGAAGGGGATGGGTAGGACAGGTATTTC
Organism: Scyliorhinus torazame; assembly: GCF_047496885.1. NCBI lineage: Eukaryota > Metazoa > Chordata > Chondrichthyes > Carcharhiniformes > Scyliorhinidae > Scyliorhinus > Scyliorhinus torazame. Next base: position 34,672,514 of record NC_092714.1, on the reverse strand, counting down.
ACGCGGGACTGGACGCGAACGATAGAGGGGTGGCAATTCTGGTGGGAAAACGTGTCATTTGAGGCCAAGACTATCGTAGCGGACAATGGAGGGAGATATGTGATGGTGAGTGGTAGGTTGCAAGGGACGTGGGTGGTGTTGGTAAATGTATACGCCCCGAACTGGGATGATGCTGGATTTATGAAGCGCATGTTGGGGCGCATCCCGGACCTGGAGGTAGGAGGACTGATAATGGGAGGGGACTTTAATCCCCTCTGGATCCAGCACTAGATCGCTCCAGATCAAGGACGGGAAAGAGGCCGGCGGCGGCCAGGGTGCTCAGGGGGTTTATGGACCAGATGGGGGGAGTGGACCCATGGAGGTTTGCAAGACCGCAGGCCAGGGAATTTTCTTTCTTCTCCCACGTGCACAAGGCATACTCCCGGATAGACTTCTTTGTTCTGGGCAGGGCGCTAATCCCGAGGGTGGAGGGTCGGAGTATTCGGCCATAGCGGTTTCGGACCACGCCCCGCACTGGGTGGAAGTGGGGCTGGGAGAGGAGAGGGACCAACGCCCGCTGTGGCGGTTGGTTGTGGGACTGCTGGCAGATGAGGTGGTGTGTGGGAAGGTAAGGGGGTGTATTGAAAGGTACCTGGAGGCCAACGAAAACGGGGAGGTGCGAGTGGGGGTGGTATGGGAGGCGTTGAAGGCGGTGATCAGGGGAGAGCTAATCTCCATCAGGGCTCAGAGGGAGAAGACAGAGGGTATGGAAAGGGAGGGGTTAGTGGGGGAGATTTTGCGAGTGGACAGGAGATACGCAGAGGCCCCGGAGGAAAGATTACTTGGGGAAAGGCGACGGCTCCAGATGGAGTTTGACCTGTGGACCACGGGGAAGGCGGAGGTACAGTGGAGAAAGGCGCAGGGGGCGACCTACGAGTACGGGGAAAAGGCCAGTCGGATGCTGGCACACCAGCTCCGTAAGAGGCGGCGGCGAGGGAAATAGGGGGAGTCAAAGATGGTGGGGGAGCCATGGCCCAGAGTGCAACGGAAATAAACAAGGTATTCAAGGCCTTCTACGAAAAGCTGTACAGATCCCAGCCCCCCCCGGGGGGGGGGGGGGGGGGGGGGGGGGGGGAGAGAAGAAGAGAGAGAGAGGGGATGAGAAGATTCCTGGACCAACTGCGGTTCCCGAGGGTGGAGGAGCAAGAGGTGGCTGGTTTGGGGGCACCAATCGGGTTGGAGGAGCTGAGTAAGGGTTTGGGGAGCTTGCAGGCAGGGAAGGCCCCGGGGCCGGACGGGTTCCCGGTGGAGTTCTATGGAAAGTATGCGGACCTGTTGCCCCGCTACTAGTGAGGACCTTTAACGAGGCAAGAGAGGAGGGGACCCTGCCCCCGTCAATGTCGGAGGCGACAATTTCCTTCATTCTGAAGCGAGACAAGGACCCACTGCAATGTGGATCGTACAGGCCGATTTTGCTCCTTAATGTGGACGCTAAGCTATTGGCAAAAGTGCTGGCCACGAGGATTGAGGACTGTGTCCCGGGGGTGATACATGAGGACCAGACAGGATTTGTAAAGGGCAGGCAATGAAATACGAATGTGCGGCGGCTCTTAAACGTGATAACGATGCCATCGGAGGAGGGAGAGGCGGAGATAGTGGCAGCCATGGATGCGGAAAAGGCCTTTGACCGAGTAGAGTGGGAGTACCTCTGGGAGGTGTTGCGTAGGTTTGGGTTCGGGGGAGGGTTTATCAGCTGGGTTAAGCTCCTTTACAGCGCCCCGGTGGCAAGTGTGGTGACGAACCGGCGGAGGGCGGAGTACCTTCGACTGTACCGAGGGACGAGGCAGGAGTGCCCTCTGTCCCCCCTGTTGTTTGCATTGGCGATCAAACCCTTGGCCATATCACTGAGGGAGTCTAATAAATAGAGGGGGGTGGTCCACGGGGGAGAAGAGCATCGGGTGTCGCTATAGTCGGACGACCTGCTGCTGTACGTGGCGGACCCAATGGAGGGGATGGTGGAGGTCATGCAGACTTTGAGCGAGTTTGGGACGTTCTTGGGCTATAAGCTCAATGTAGGGAAGAGCGAGCTTTTTGTACTACAGGCAGGGGACCAAGAAAGAGGGATAGGGGACCTACTGCTGAGGAGGGCGGAGGGGAGTTTTCGGTATCTAGGGATCCAGATAGCCAGGAGCTGGGGGGCCCTACACAAATTGAATCTGACGAGGTTGGTGGACCAAATGGAGGTGGACTTCAAAAGATGGGACATGTTGCCGCTCTCGTTGGCGGGTAGAGTGCGGTCGGTACAAATGGTGGTTCTGTCGAGGTTTTTGTTTGTGTTCCAGTGCCTCCCCATCGTGATTACCAAGGGCTTTTTCAAGAGAGAAGGTAGGAGTATTATGGGGTTTGTGTGGGCGAACAAAACCCCGAGGGTAAGGAGAGGGTTCCTGGAGCGCAGTAGGGACCGAGGAGGGCTGGCGCTGTCAAACCTAGGGAGCTACTACTGGGCAGCAAACGTGGCGATGATCCGTAAGTGGGTTATGGAGGGAGAGGGGGCGGCATGGAAGAGGATGGAGATGGCGCCCTGCAAAGGCACGAGCTTGGGGGTGCTGGCGACGGCACCGTTGCCGCTCTCACCATCAAAGTACACCACGAGCCCGGTGGTGGCGACAACGTTAAGGATCTGGGGCCAGTGGAGACAGCATAGGGGTGCAGTGGGAGTCTCGGTGTGGTCCCCGATCAGGGGTAACCACCGGTTTGTCCCGGGGAAGATGGACGGGGGGTTCCAGGGCTGGCACCGGGCGGGGATTAGACGAATGGGGGACCTGTTCATTGACAGGACATTTGCGAGCCATGGGGCACTGGAGGAGAAGTTTGAGCTACCCCCGGGAAATGCATTCAGATATATGCAGGTGAGGGCTTTTGTGAGGCGACAGGTCAGGGAATTCCCGCTGCTCCCGACACAGGAAATTCAAGACAGGGTGATCTCAGGTGTATGGGTCGGGGAGGGCAAGGTTTCGGCAATACACCAAGAGATGAAAGAAGAGGGGGAAGCGCTAGCAGAAGAGTAAATGGGAGGAGGAGCTGGGGGAGGAGATCGAGGAAGGTTTGTGGGCTGATGCCCTAGGTAGGGTTAATTCCTCCTCCTCATGTGCCAGGCTCAGCCTGATACAATTTAAGGTGGTTCACAGAGCGCACCTGACGGGGGCGAGGTTGAGTAGGTTCTTTGGCGTAGAGGACAGATGCGGATGATGTTCAGGGAGCCCAGCGAACCATGTCCACATGTTCTGGACATGTCCGGCACTGGAGGGGTTCTGGAGAGGAGTGGCGGGAGCAATATCTCAGGTGGTGAAAGTCCGGGTCAAGCCAAGCTGGGGGCTAGCAATATTTGGAGTAGTGGACGAGCCGGGAGTGCAGGAGGCGAAAGAGGCCAGCATTCTGGCCTTTGCGTCCCTGGTAGCCCGGCGAAGGATCTTGTTAATGTGGAAGGAGGCGAAGCCACCTAGCGTGGAGGCCTGGACAAACGACATGGCTGGGTTCATAAAGTTGGAGAGGGTTAAGTTTGCCTTAAGGGGGTCTGCGCAGGGGTTCTACAGGCGGTGGCAACCGTTCCTAGACTACCTCGCGGAGCGTTAGAGGAAGATCAGTCAGCAGCAGCAGCAACCGTGGGGAGGGGGGGAAACGAGTGATTGCTTGAGGGGACGGAGGAGCGGGGGATAACATGGGAGGGTGGGGGAAACTGGCATGAATGGGTGAGAGCCAGTGTATAAAGCTATGTAAATATATCATCTTACCATGTATATACCTTGCTCAGGGGGATTTTGTGTTATTTTGTTACGGGGGGCGGGGGTTTATTATTTGTAAGGGAAAAAAAATGGTTTTGTTGAAAAACTTTAATAAATATATTTTAAATTAAAAAAAAAAAAAAAATTGATGGAATTGCACAGCTACCTCTACAGGCTGATGTTCTATATGTGGGCCTTGAGGCTTTGGTGTTTCAAGCATTGACCATTTTCTTCATACTCAAATGAAGTCAAACACAAGTTGGATAATATATAATTCACATAAGCCAATCTCTATTTCTAAATCAAATGCATGTTCCCTGCCATCAACTGGACAGCACTTTGGAAAAGAAGGAGAAACGTAGAACCCATAGAAACTCTACATTTCAGGAGGCCCATCGAATCTACACCCACCCTCAGAAAGAGCACTCGACAAAGGCCCACTCCCTACCCAATTACTGTAATCCTCCGCATTGATCATGACCAATCCACCCAACCTGCACATCTTTGGACTGTGGGAGGAAACCCATGGAGACACAAAGAGAATCTGCAAACTCCACACAGACACGCAAGCTGGAATCAAACCCAGGTCCCTGGTGCTGTGAGGCAACGGTTAACCACTGTGCCACCATGCTGTCCTTGCACAAAATAAAAGTCAGTGACAAAAACGTGAAAACAAATAGTTAATTTGTATATAATGAAAATGGTCAATGCTGAAAACACCAAACCCTGAAGGTCTATGTGTAAAACATTAACCTGTAGAGCCAGTTGTACAGTTCCTTTGAACTGTTTTTATTGACAAGCAACTCGATGAAATGGAGACTAAAACTTCAATTAACAAAATTTCAGTTAGTATTTAGTGACATTAAATCAAAAGCTGTTCTACATAAACAACTTTTTTTACGGACCTCGACGGATCCATTTAATCTACATGTATGACTGAAGGTCGAATTCTACATAGCAAAAATAAGAATTTTCAAACACTCATCATCAGGGCTTCTTTTGAAAAAATATATGAGTATTGTATTTTTCTCCACTAATCTTATTTTTTTAAAAAAAGAACAGTGAGCATTGGCAGACTATATGCTCCCATGGTGACCTCTTGGACAACGATTGCAATCCCACACGGAGGATCCTGGATTTAAGATCCCAATATGGTGACTTTGGGCACTTCTGGGCAAATGCGGCCCACAGCATAGTTTCTTTTGAATTTTTAACCACGTGCAATAAAGGCCGCAGCATACCTTTTGTGTACTAGGGGAGGTTTTCCTCCTGGAGAAAATAGTGAGGAAGATAAAGAACATGGTGGAGAGACCAGTAAAGTAGTGGGACAATCAGCTGGCAAGTGGAGGTCTGATGTATGGAAAGTGAATACAAACAAAAAGATTCTAATCCACTTAGGTAATGATTCTGTTTGGGATGCAGAGTGTACAAGTTCTTGCTTTACATGTTAACTGCTTATTTATTTATTTAAAAAAAAAAGATCCTGCGATGTGAGCATTGTTGATGAGGTTGGCATTTATTGCCTGACCATGACAATTCAGTGAATTGCTAGATCACTTCAAAGATAACATGTCTCCCTCATATGTGCAGTCACATATGAACCAGATTTTGAAAAATCTGGTACTTTAAAACCAACCAACGGCTACATGCGAGTTTATACTGACCGGTTTTTATTCAAGATTTTTCTTAAATTAATTAAAATTCTCAAATTGAAATTAGGTTCTCCAATTAGTCCAGAAATTACCCACGCTGTTAATGCAACCATATTTTGCCATGAGCTGTCTGCTGCCAATTGGAGCCCAAGCATTCTGAACTAGTTAAACATGCAACGTTCCTTAATGCAGTCCATATACGACAAGAAGAAATTTGATTTGGTTGTATTCTCAGTCGCTTGTTTTACTTTATTTTTTGTGACGTGCCAGATGCTTGTTCAAGCTACCCTGAATCTTCAGTTTACACAGCACTACAGATATCACAGCGCCAGGGTCCTGGGTTCAATTCCCAGCTTGGGTCACTGTCTGTGCGGAGTCTGCATGTTTTCCCCGTGTCTGCGTGAGTTTCCTCCGGGTGCTCCTGTTTTCTCCCACAAGTCCCGAAAGACGTGCTTGTGAGGTGAATTGGACATTCTGAACTCTCCCTCCATGTACCCGAACAGGCACCAGAATGTGGCGACTAGAAGATTTTCACAGTAACTTCATTGCAGTGTTAATGTAAGCCTACCGCTGACACTAATAAAGATTATTACTATTAGATTATTATTAGAAAGCTGATGAGTGTTCCAATCAGAGAATTAGGCAGGCACTGAAAAAGATTGGAGATTCTTCGTGTTACTTTTCTCAAAATAAATTTAGAATCCCCAATTCATTTTTTTTTCCAGTTAAGGGGCAATTTAGCGTGGCCAAGCCACCTACCCTGAACATCTTTGGGTTGCAGGGGTGAAACCCACGCAAACCCCACACGGACAGTGACCCAGAGCCAGGATCAAACCTGGGACCTTGGGGCCGTGAGGTTGGTGGAATTGCAGATAGCGATGAGGACTGTCAGAGGATACAGCAGGATTTAGATCGTTTGGAGACTTGCGCGGAGAGATGGCAGATGGAGTTTAATCGGGACAAATGTGAGGTAATGCATTTTGGAAGGTCTAATGCAGGTAGGGAATATACAGTGAATGGTAGAACCCTCAAGAGCATTGACAGAGAGATCTTGGTGTACAGGTCCACAGGTCACTGAAAGGGGCAACACAGGTGGACAAGGTAGTCAAGAAGAGGCATATGGCATGCTTGCCTTCATTGGCCGGGGCATTGAGTATAAGAATTGGCAAGTCATGTTGCAGCTGTATCAAACCTTAGTTAGGCCACACTTGGAGCATACTGTTCATTTCTGGTCGCCACACTACCAGAAGGATGTGGAGGCTTCAGAAAGGGTGCAGAAGATATTTACCAGGATGTTGCCTGGTATGGAGGGAATTAGCTATGAGCGGTTGAGTAAACCCAGTTTGTTCTCACTGGAACGACGGAGGTTGAGGGGCGACCTGATAGAGGTCTACAAAATTATGAGGGGCATCGACAGAGTGGATAGTCAGAGGCTTTTTCCCAGGGTAGAGGGGTCAGTTACTAGGGGGCATAGGTTTAAGGTGCGAAGGGCAAGGTTTAGAGTAGATGTGCGAGGCAAGTTTTTTTTACACAGAGGGTAGTGGGTGCCTGGAACTCGCAGCCGGAGGAGGTAGTGGAAGCAGGGACGATAGTGACATTGAAGGGGCATCTTGACAAATACATGAATAGGATGGGAATAGAGGAAGTGTAGAAGATTGTAGTTTAGACAGGCAGCATGGTCGGCACAGGCTTGGAGGGCCGAAGGGCCTGTTCCAGTGCTGTACTTTTCTTTGTTCTTTGTGAGGCAGCAGTGCTAACCACTGCGCCACCGTGCTGCCGATTCTTCTTGCGTTATGTAGCTCCCCTCACACCATTGGATTAAATACACTAACTGGCATTTCTTCAGCGATCTTAAGAAAAGTCTTACGGACTTGAAACATTTCCACAGTAACTTCATTGCAGTGTTAATGTAAGCCTACTTGTGACACTATTAACGATTATTAATTCTGCTTCTGTCTCCACAGATGTTGCCAAACCTTCTGAGATTTCCAGCATTTCTTTTTTTTATTTTTGATTTCCAGCATCGGCAGGTTTTGCTTTTATATTAGATTAGCACTCATTGTACAAGAAGTATTTACCAGGTGAAAGCAGTAAAAAGATGCCAATCTCAATTATCTATCATAGATTAATTGAAGTACAGTTCTGATGATAAGATTCTTCCATAACCAAATATTATTTCCCTACAATTTGCCACATCTCTAGTATTCTACATGTATATATTTAAAATACCCAGCATATAAACTAACAAAATACGCAGCTATAGTTACATTTACATGTATTTTAAAAGGCATTCGGTGCACTTCCTTCCATGCAAAGCAACATTCATCAATAATGCTTCTGGACTGAGAACATTTTAATCAGAAAACATAGATTCCAAGTGAGCTACAAAAGCATGGCTGGTTCATTAGAAGCGTCAGTGAGATAGTTACTGTACCTTTCCTTGGGAGAAAGGGAGGTCGAGGCGGAGCAGCCTCTTCCCTGCAAGGTTCTACGGCAGACATCAGAAAACAAAGAAAAGAACAGTACAGCATGATAAAGTAAAGTGACAAGAGTCAAAGTGATGCACAGAAATGAGCAAAAATAGTAATGATAATGTAGCGACAGCGATACAATGTTATAGCTAACAATACACAACAACAAAAAAGAGCAACAATGCAGTAGCCTGATTGGAAATGAATCACAATCAACACATTGTGGGTTGATACTTGGGGCTGTTGCATAATTCTCTCAGCCACTAATTAAGAAACCAAGAAAGACAAATTCCATGGGATCCCACAACTTATTAAAAATTTTTGGGGGATCACGTCCCATGATGCTTCCATTTACAACTCAGGACTCTTGTTTGTAAATCAAATTGGATAGCTCTTCTTCAGTCTTCACGTTTCTAATAAGGATCATGTTTCTAATTTCACATTATATCCAGAATTTTGAGGACCTCACCTCATCCATTTTCTTGGGCGTTGTAAAGGAATTTTTAATATTTGGATTTTGAATGACAATTTTGAAAATCTTCAGAAGATAACAGACAGTGATTCAGAGTATAATGCATTGTTATCATATGCACCTGGGTAGAAGCCTGGCTGGCATAAATCTGAGTTTATAGTATCATTTTTGCTCTGTGCAGACGGGTGATCCAAAACTGTGAAATCCAAGTGACAGCAGAATCCACACAGAAGGAGTGCGTTTCCCCTACATGGATAGCACACTCTTTCCTCATTGGACTATATCCATTTACCCAGAAAGAATAGGCTATAGTCAAAGTTGATTGACTCTTCAGGGAGCTTTACCATCTAAGAATTTCAGAACTTGGTTTATTTGGAAAATTAAGTTTCCTGTTCCAGTCAGGACCACCATTTTGATTTTGGATTCTGGACATTATTTTTTTCTCCAATTGGTTGAATCACCCAATTTCAAGTTTACACTTCAGGTCCTATTAATGGTTCCTTGGCAATTATCAACAGTGCCTTGGAATACTGTTCAGCAGTGCGGAGAAATCAGGGCAGTGACTGAGTGCAGCATAATGGGAAAGAGCCAGAGGCAGCTTTTACAACAGCACTGGGAAACGTAAGCTGTGTCATACTGGTACATAGGAGGAAAGTCACCAAAACAATTTCTGCGACACCCGAGTGGCCACTGGACTAGACCAATTGGAGGGAAGAATTTGAAAAAGGTCATGCCGTAGCGATTGCAATGGCAGGACTCGGTTAACAGAATCCAGGGAATAAAAACAAAACTCTCTACTTGCGTAATTTATGTTTTAATATTCAACCACAAAATAAAAGGCTTCTGAAGTTAATTAATACACAAAAGTGAACAAGTAATCTCTAAGTAGTATATATACTCATTTGAGCTAAATATACAATAAATAGAAGTCCTAAATGGATGTATTATATCTGATTAAATCCATCTGATGATTGTCATTTAGTATTACAGGTGGCAAAACTAAATAAGTAACTGATGGACAATAAACAAATGTAGAGTAGATAATGCCAAAATTGGCACTTGGTTGGAACTGCAGAATGTTCAAATCTGTGGACTGACACACGAGAATTTAACCGGCCCCTCGGAGTCACTTTGATTTCCATTGAACTATTTACGTTGCTCAATTTGAATTATTTAGTGCAAAATAGGACTTTGAATTATCAGGAGTGGACCTTACAGCAAGTTAGAACAGCTTGCAATGAAGGCAGAAAGAAGGGAAGCAAATGAAAAAGAAACAACTATGAAAATTGGGGAAGTGGAGTCTACAAAGCTGAACATTTTGAATGTTTCTGAGACTACCCGTTCCAGAGTGAAGGCGGATTAAATTAAAAAAAAACACATAAATACTAACTAATTTCCAAGTTTTATCCTTGATTCAAAATTGAAACTCATCGGCTTTCTACAAATTAACATTATTTTGGACACTATTTTATACGATTGGTCGTCTTATAGATGGAGGTAAAGCCATGGCCCTGGTTCCAGTCACTAACAAATGCAGTATTGTTATTGCCGCACTTGCATGAAATTAAAAATGTTCACATCAGCAGCACTTCAGCCTAATTTAAGCAGCAACTTTTTGATACACCAAACCAATGGAGCTGAATTTGCATTGCTGGTAATCAGTCTCCATCTGCCAATTGGAACACATTAATGAAGAACTACAAGTTCTTAATTTTCCCTGCTAACGAAATTCACTCAAATTGAGCTGCTTTTAAAATCAACTCCATCCCCCTATTGGCAGGAGAATTAAACTACATGACAACAATAAATATTTGCAACGTATACATTATATAATGATTTTGTATTTTATTTTGACAAATATGGGAAAATAATAATTGGGTACCTGCATGCTTGTGTTTTATGTATTAATGAGTCACCTGATAATGTTTAGATTTTGCTTTGTTTATACCTTACAAAGCTACTTTAAAATGAAGAGTATGTTTTAATACTGGTTTATATTGATGGTCGAATATACAGTAAATCATATGATCATAGATCATAGAATTTACAGTGCAGAAGGAGGCCATTCGGCCCATCGAGTCTGCACCGGCTCTTGGAAAGAGCACCCTACCCAAGGTCAACACCTCCACCCTATCCCCATAACCCAGTAACCCCACCCAACACTAAGGGCGATTTTGGACACTAAGGGCAATTTATCATGGCCAATCCACCTAACCTGCACATCTTTGGACTGTGGGAGGAAACCGGAGCACCCGGAGGAAGCCCACGCACACACGGGGAGGATGTGCAGACTCCGCACAGACAGTGACCCAAGCCAGAATCAAACCTGAGACCCTGGAGCTGTGAAGCAATTGTGCTATCTACAATGTGTTTTCTTTCCTAGTAAAAGCCGTGACATTTTTGTTGATATGTCACTAAAACATCAAACAATTTAAAACTTCTATGTAATGCAAATATGTCCGGTATCACAGGCTAGCTGAGAGTTGCAAGAAAAAAAATTCAAATGAGGCAACTACTGGGGTCGAACGAGTCTCGTGCATTAAATGGGTCACCACTCAGTGGGTTGCAAATGGAAATAGACTTCACTCTTCCCGATGGATTGAAGCTCGGCAGCGTGTACTTACCATCTCCGTGTACTGCAGGCAGCTTTGATGGTGGGGTGGCCATTCTCTTCAGGCTGGGTGGGCTTTCGGAAGAAGCAGAATCCACACTTCAAAAGGAGAACAAAAGGTTAGATTATATTGTTTGCACGTTCTCACATCCCGAATTATGTTGTTTGTTTTACAGTGTTCTGAAGCTGCAGTGCTCTCAAATAATTAGAATTCACTCAAAAGCTACAACTTCCAATGGAAAACAAACCTCCCTAATGGTGATTAATCACCAGTAATCAAGCAATTCAGCTTTTGGTTGGCAATTTAAGGAACAGCGTGGAGGTGGCTAGGGGCATCAGCTCATTTTTGCTCTCAGGACCAGCAGCATGCATTGTCACTTTGGTAACTGATTCTTCAAAAAATCTTTCTAAGTTAGTTTTAAAGCACGAGTTCCTGAAGCGTACCAAAATGGTCATTTTGATTAAAAATCTTCAAACCCAAATTCTCCGCATTTTTTTCATTATATACACCTCTTTTCAAAGATGGCCTCTGCTACATGTGTCTTGCTCCTTATTTAGGCATCTGTACCCCATACTGATCTTGTCACGAGAGACTGACAATCTGCTCCCGAGCTTCTGCTATTGAAACCATCTGTACCCCTGAGATTTCCCCTCCTGCAAATGAAGTGCCAAATCCTCATTCAGCACCTGTTCCTGACCCAGGACAGTTCGCTGTTGTTTGCAAAGATCACAGATACCAGTGTACACCATCCCACGGCGACAGATACCCAAAGTTTAACAACAAATCAGTGTTTATAATGTCCAATTTGTTCTGTGCCGTTTTTACTGAATTACAACATGTTGTTGCACTTTCTCAATCAAAAGCTTTATTTTCTTCCAAGTCCAGAATTTCAAATCATGCCAAATCTGTTCCTGGTGTTCTTTTGAATGGATTGTCTTATGAGGAAAACAATCCAGTTGTGAACATAACAGGATACTAATTTACAAAATAGACTGCTTGAAAATTGCTTTCAGAGAGTTGAAAATACTTTGAAATTTGATATTTACTTTCAACTGTGTCACAAGTATCAAGCCAACTGCATCAATATGCTGCTTTCATAGAACTCCTGGTAGTGCATTTTCTTTGGAAAGTAAATGGCCTTTTGGCTGCAACAGTAAGGGGGTAATTTGTTTATGAACTAGCCCACATTCTGAGGACCATACAATCCTAGCAGTATTCTCTCTTCAAGCTCTAGCCAAGCATTCAATCCAATTATAATTAACAAGTGCTCTATGAAGTGCTTTTTTAAAATTCAGAAGTATTAAATACCCATCACCTAATCAAATGCTGAATTTCCTGAAGAAGTGATAAATCGGGCGAGAGCGCAAAGCAAAAATCCTAAACCCATAGGCTGTATTTCTCTTGGACACAGCTTACAATTCCACGTTCACTACTCTGGGTCAAGTCAAATAGTTTCTTGATCCGACTAACAATTGCTTTAGCTAAAAATGTTACTGGCTTACAGTGAACTTCACTAGTTCTGCAATATACTACTGAACCTGCAGTCCTTCAGCTTAGTTCCACAGGTTCCAGTATCCACCCACCTCTCCCCTTAGTTATAACTGATTTTCTGACCGGTTTTGCACAAATATACCCAAATATCCATTTTTTCTTTTAGTATTCTAACTTAATAAACCATCTGTCCTAAAATGTCAATACTGTCCGACCTGTAATGGAAAGTCTTGGTGAAAATATACTTTCCTTAAACCCATTAGTTACTATTGTGAAAAACTGTAATTTATTTCACTTCAAAGTCCAGTTGATTATTGTTTAATTGATGCAGTTTTGTGAATGCTTATTTTCTTGCATCTGTCACTTAGTTTGACATTGGAAAATTTTATATACTATGGATCTTTTCCATGCCATTTACAACCACTCTGTCATTGGGGCCTTGATCAGGATTGTGGATAGAACTGCTCAGTACCCACATAGCTTTTTACATTGATGACAGCTCTGCTTCCTACAGTCTAACCAGATTTGTAACAAACAACAAATTTTAGAGATAGTACCTTGGACGTCTTATGCAAATCCAAGAATTTTTTAACGGAAGAGAAAATGAATTTTTTAATACACTGGATGTCCTGCATCTACCAATTTATCATTCCCCTCAAGACATCCCAGCAAATTAGAGAAATAAGCCAAATTGCTTCCAAATCCAGTCTCATCACTGTTTACGGACACTGTGGTCTTTAGTGATCCAGAGTGTCTTGCGTAATGACATCAATGCATGTTTTGCGCTACATTCGTTCAGATAAGTTGCCTACACTTTTCAAGTTAAGCTTCATTCTTTATTTGAATGCAGGAAAAACATATGCAATATTCCAATCTTCTAGTACAGTGCCAGACACTGGGAAATATTTGGCAGGGTTCACCTAGTTCCTTCACAACAGAGTTCAATCCAGCACTAAAACAATGACAACACATGCACTTACCAACGAGCACAAAGGTCAGGTAGTGGAAACTATATTTAAATCGGTGGTCTGGGAGTAAAGAGGCCAACTATAATTTATTGCCCCATCAGCTAATATAGGCTAGTGATTGAGGTGGGCACCTCCCTGATCGCTATGCCATGGTTTTACACACTGGATTGAAGTCAGCTGTCTAGGATATCCAAGCATATTATTTAATAGTGTAGCCATGTAAAATGTCTGACTCCCGATTAGAATGGTCAAATCCCGATCTAAAATGGCGAACGGAAGAGGCTGATGGGAAAATCAGCCAACAGGACTCAAACGGACAGCTGCAGGTAAAACAGTGTATTCGCCTCTGGGGAAGTCAGTCCAGACCGATACCTGCAGCCATCAACATCACAATAACCCAGCCACCTGCATTCTAATCAGCCATCCCCAGAAACAATTGCTACAAATTAGCAACTCAAAGCCAACCCAGACCTTTCGGCGCCAGCAGCGGCTGACACGAAGAAAGGTAAACGACCACCCCCCGATCAAGGAATCGCTCCAGTATTGGAGCATATCGAACCAAGTGATTGGGACCAAGTCCAATCACTTGGAACCAGGTACAAGGTCCGCCCCGAGAGGCGGGAAGCCCCTGGGGACTATAAGAATAGGGGCCAAGTTCAACTCGACCCTTCTTTTCCTGCTCGCAACCTTCGAGACCCTTCTACAAGAAACCGTAAGTTTTACTCCAGCGATCGCTACCAGCTAGGCACTCCTGACTATCGACTTGTACCACCTTTTGAATCCCGCAGGCTCAGAACCAATTCGAAAGACCATTCATTTCCCTGACCTGGTGGGCCATTTCCAAAGTTTTTTTAAAATATAAATATATTTTATTGAAATTTTTCATTCACAATTTTTCCCCTTACACATCAAAAAAGAAAGGTTAACAGTACAAGTAACATGATAACTACAATCTAATAAGAAGAGTAACTAATTAACATGGTAAACTAACCAAATAACATAAAATGAAACTTCCCCCCCCCCCCCCCCTTGGGTTGCTGCTGCTGGTCATCTATCTTCCCTCTAACGTTCCGCTAGGTAGTCGAAGAACGGTTGCCACCGTCTGGTGAACCCTTGAGCCGATCCTCTCAGCGCAAACTTAATCTGCTCCAGTTTAATGAACCCCGCCATATTGTTTATCCAGGCCTCCAGTCCGGGGGGTTTCGCTTCCTTCCACATGAGTAAAATCCTACGCCGGGCTACTAGGGACACAAAGGCCACGACATCGGCCTCTTTCGCCTCCTGCACTCCCGGCTCATCCGCAACTCCAAATAAAGCTATCCCATAGGCTGGTTTGACCCGGACCTTCACCACTTTCGAGATCACTCCCGTCACTCCCCTCCAATACCCCTCCAGTGCCGGGCACAGCCAGAACATATGCGTGTGGTTTGCCAGGCTTCCGCCGCACCTCCCACACTTGTCCTCCACTCTGAAGAACCTGCTCAACCTTGCTCCCGTTAGGTATGCTCTAAGCAGCACCTTAAATTGAATCAGGCTGAGCCTGGCACACGAGGAAGAGGAATTTACCCTGCTTAGGGCATCCGCCCACAGACCCTCCTCTAACTCCTCCCCGAGCTCTTCTTCCCGTTTTCCTTTCAGTTCGCCCACCAGCTCCTCCCCCTCTTCTCTCATCTCTCGGTATATCTCTGACACCTTGCCCTCCCCGACCCACACCCCCGAGAGCATTCTATCCTGGATCCCGTGTGTCGGGAGCAATGGAAATTCCCTCACCTGTTGTCTTGTGAACGCCCTCACCTGCATATTCCTAAAGAAATTTCCCCGGGACAGCTTATACTTTTCCTCCAACGCTCCCAAGCTCGCAAACGTCCAGTCTATAAATAAATCTCCCACCCTCCTAATTCCCAACTGGTGCCAGCTCTGGAATCCTCCATCCATTCTCCCTGGGGCAAATCTATGGTTGTTCCTAATTGGGGACCCCACCAAGGCACCCAGCATACCTCTCTGTCGCCTCCATTGCCCCCAGATATTTAATGTTGCCGCCACCACTGGGTTCGTGGTAAATTCTTTTGGTGAGAACGGTAGTGGCGCCGTCACCAGCGCCTCTAGACCCGTCCCTTTACAGGACTTCCTCTCTAATCTTTTCCACGCCGCTCCCTCTCCTTCTATCATCCATTTACGGATCATCGCCACATTGGCGGCCCAGTAGTAGTCGCCCAAATTCGGCAGCGCCAGTCCCCCTCTGTCTCTACTACGTTGTAAGAACCCCCTCCTTACCCTCGGAACTTTCCCTGCCCACACGAAGCTAGTGATGCTCCTGTCTATTTTTTTAACGAAGGCCTTAGTGATCAGTATAGGGAGACATTGGAATACAAATAGGAACCTCGGGAGGACCATCATCTTAATTGCCTGCACTCTGCCCGCCAGCGATAGAGGCTGCATGTCCCACCTCTTGAAATCCTCTTCCATTTGTTCCACCAATCGTGTCAGATTAAGTCTGTGCAAGGTTCCCCAGCTCCTGGCTATCTGAATCCCCAGGTATCGGAAGTTTCTTTCCACTCTCCTTAAAGGCAGGCCATCTATCCCTCTACTCTGGTCCCCAGGGTGTATCAGAAAAAGTTCACTCTTTCCCATGTTAAGCCTATATCCCGAGAAATCTCCGAATTCCCTCAATGTCTGCATGACCTCTGTCATCCCCCCCACTGGGTCCGTCACATACAGCAGTAGGTCATCTGCGTAGAGTGACACTCGGTGTCCCACTCCCTCTCTAATCACCCCTCTCCATTTTCTGGAGTCGCTCAGCGCTATGGCCAGTGGTTCAATTGCCAACGCGAACAGTAATGGGGACAACGGGCATCCCAGTCTTGTTCCCCTGTATAGTCGGAAATACTCCGATCTTTGCCGACCCGTGACCACACTTGCCGTAGGGGCCCCATAGAGGAGTTTGACCCAGCTAACAAACCCAGCCCCGAACCCGAACCTCCTCAGCACCTCCCATAGATACTCCCACTCCACCCTATCAAATGCCTTCTCTGCATCCATTGCCGCCACTATCTCTGCCTCCCCCTCTGCTGGGGGCATCATTATCACCCCTAATAACCGTCGCACGTTAACATTTAGTTGTCTCCCCTTTACGAATCCTGTCTGGTCTTCGTGCACCACCCCCGGGACACAGTCCTCTATCCTCGTTGCCAGCACCTTTGCTAGCAATTTGGCATCTACATTTAGTCGTGAAATAGGCCTATAGGACCCGCACTGCAGCGGATCTTTATCCCGCTTCAAAATTAGCGATATTGTCGCCTCCGACATTGTCGGGGGTAGAGTCCCCCCTTCCCTGGCCTCGTTAAAAGTCCTCACCAACAGCGGGGCCAGCAAGTCCACATATTTTCTATAAAATTCCACCGGGAACCCATCCGGTCCCGGGGCCTTCCCTGCCTGCATGTTCCCCAGCCCCTTGGTAACCTCGCCCACCCCAATTGGTGCCCCCAGGCCTTCCACCTCCTGCTCCTCCACCGTCGGGAACCTTAATTGGTCCAAAAACTGCCGCATCTCCTCTTTTCCCTCCGGGGGATGGGACCTATAAAGTCTTTCGTAAAAGGTCTTAAATTTATCTTCCCTGCTCTCCGCACCGTAGCTCCCTTTTCGTCTCTAATTCCCCCCATCTCCCTCGCCGCTGTCCTCTTTCGCAGCTGATGGGCCAACAGGCGGCTAGCCTTTTCCCCATATTCACATCTCATCCCCTGTGCCTTCCTCCACAGCACCTCCGCCCTCCTAGTGGTCAGCAGGTCGAACTCCGTCTGGAGTCGTCGTCTCTCCCTGTATAGTCCCTCCTCCGGAGCTTCCGCATATTCTTTATCCACCCTTAAAATCTCTCCCAGTAATCTTTCCCTTTCCATGGCCTCTGTTTTCCCTTTGTGGGCCCTGATGGAGATCAGCTCTCCTCTGACCACCGCCTTTAGTGCTTCCCATACCACTCCCACTCGGACCTCCCCGTCGTCATTGGCCTCCAGGTATCTCTCGATACATCCCCGCACCCTTCCACAGACTCCCTCATCCGCCAACAATCCCACATCTAATCGCCAGAGTGCATGCTGCTCCCTCTCCTCTCCTAGTTCCAGGTCCACCTAATGTGGGGCATGATCTGAGATAGCTGTGGCTGAATACTCAGCTTCTTCCACCCTCGAGATCAACAACCTTCCCAAAACAAAAAAATCTATCCGGGAATACACCTTGTGCACATGGGAGAAGAAGGAGAACTCCCTGGCCTTCGGTCTAACAAATCGCCATGGATCCACTCCCCCCATTTGGTCCATAAACCCCTTAAGCACCTTAGCCGCTGCCGGCCTTCTTCCGGTCTTAGATCTAGATCTATCTAACCCTGGGTCCCCCCCCATTATCAAATTTCCTACCTCCAGGTCCGGGATACGTCCCAGCATCCGCTTCATGAATCCCACATCATCCCAATTCGGGGCATATACGTTAACCAACACGACCTCCGTTCCCTCCAGCCTGTCACTCACCATCACATATCTGCCTCCACTATCTGCTACAATGCTCCTAGCTTCGAATGATACCCGTTTCCCCACCAGTATGGCCACCCCTCTATTCTTTGCATCCAGCCCTGAATGGAACACCTGTCCCACCCATCCTTTCCTTAACCTAACTTGGTCCGCCACCTTCAGATGAGTCTCCTGGAGCATAGCCACATCTGCCCTCAGTCCTTTCAAGTGCGTGAACACTCGGGCCCTTTTTAAAAAAATATATTTTATTGAAATTTTTTTTCTAAACAACATTTTTCCCTCTTACAAAGCAAACAAAACAATAACAAAGCAGAAATTTTTTAACAATACACAGGCAACAAAACCCCATTATCCATTGACCTAAACTAAACTAAACCCCCCCCCCTTCCCCCTGGGCTGCTGCTGCTGGTCATCTATCTCCCCTCTAACGTTCCCCTAGGTAGTCGAGAAATGGCTGCCACCACCTGGTGAACCTTTGAGTCGAACCTCTCAGGGCAAACTTTATCTGCTCCAGTTTAATAAACCCCACCATATCATTTACCCAGGCCTCCAGTCCGGGGGGTTTCGCCTCCTTCCACATGAGTAGGATCCTGCGCCGGGCTACTAGGGACGCAAAGGCCACGACATCGGCCTCTTTCGCCTCCTGCACTCCCGGCTCTTCTGCAACTCCAAATAGAGCTAATCCCCAGCCTGGTTTGACCCGGGCCTTCACCACTTGAGAGATCACTCCAGTCACTCCCTTCCAATACCCTTCCAGTGCTGGACACGGCCAAAACATATGTGCGTGGTTTGCCGGGCTCCCGCCACACCTCCCGCATTTGTCCTCCACTCCAAAGAACCTGCTCAATCTTGCCCCCGTTATGTGCGCTCTATGTAGCACCTTAACTTGAATCAGGCTAAGCCTGGCGCATGAGGAAGAGGAATTTACCCTGCTTAGGGCATCCGCCCACATACCCTCCTCTATCTCCTCCCCTAATTCTTCCTCCCACTTTCCCTTTAGTTCACCCACCGACTCCTCCCCCTCTTCCCTCATCTCTCTGTAAATCTCTGACACCTTGCCCTCTCCGACCTACACCCCTGAAAGCACCCTGTCCTGTATCCCCTGTGTCGGGAGCAACGGAAATTCCCTCACCTGTTGTCTAGTAAACGCCCTCACCTGCATATATCTCAAAATTTCCCCGGGGCAACTTATACTTTTCCTCCAATGCTCCCAAACTCGCAAAAGTCCCATCTATAAATAAATCTCCCACCTTCCTAATTCCCAACTGGTACCAGCTCTGAAATCCTCCATCCATTCTTCCTGGGACGAACCTATGGTTGTTCCTGATTGGGGACCCCACCAGGGCTCCCCGCACCCCTCTCTGTCGCCTCCACTGTCCCCATATGTTCAGTGTTGCCGCCACCACCGGGTTCGTGGTATACTTTTTCGGTGAGAACGGTAGCGGCGCGATCACCAGCGCCTCTAAACTCGTCCCTTTACAGGACTTTCTCTCCAATCTTTTCCACGCTGCTCCCTCACCCTCCATCATCCATCTACGTATCATTGCCACATTGGTGGCCCAATAGTAATCCCCCAAGTTCGGTAGTGCCAGTCCCCCTCTGTCCCTACTACGCTGAAGGAACCCCCTCCTTACTCTCGGAACTTTCCCTGCCCACACGAAGCTCGTGATACTCCTATCTATTTTATTAAAAAAGGTCCTGGTGATTAATATAGGGAGACATTGAAATACAAATAAGAACCTCGGGAGGACCATCATCTTAATTGCCTGCACCCTGCTTGCCAGCAACAGAGGCTGCATGTCCCACCTCTTGAAGTCCTCCATTTTTTCTACCAACCGTGTCAGATTAAGTCTGTGCAAGGTTCCCCAGCTCCTAGCGATCTGAATCCCCAGGTATCGGAAGTTTCTTTCCACTTTCCTTAGAGGCAAGCCTTCTATCTCTCTACTCTGGTCCCCTGGATGTATCACAAATAATTCACTCTTCCCCATGTTTAGCCTATACCCCGAGAATTCCCCGAACCTCCTCAAAATTCTCATAACCTCTATCATCCCCCCTGCTGGGTCCGACACGTATAACAATAGGTCATCTGCGTATAACTAGACTCGGTGTTCTTCTCCTCCTCTAATCACCCCTCTCCATTTCCTGGAGTCTCTCAACGCCATGGCCAGAGGTTCAATTGCCAACGCAAACAACAATGGAGACAGCGGGCATCCCTGCCTTGTTCCCCTATATAATCGGAAATACTCTGATCTATGTCGACCTGTAACTACGCTTGCCGTTGGAGCCCCATAAAGAAGTCTAACCCAGCTAATAAACCCGTTCCCAAACCCAAACCTCCTTAACACTTCCCATAAATACTCCCACTCCACCCTATCAAATGCCTTCTCTGCGTCCATTGCCGCCACTATCTCTGCCTCCCCCTCCACTGGGGGCATCATTATCACCCCTAATAGTCGTCGCACGTAAACATTCAGTTGTCTCCCTTTTACGAACCCTGTCTGGTCTTCGTGCACCACCCCCGGGACACAGTCCTCTATCCTCGATGCCAGTACCTTTGCCAGCAATTTGGCGTCCACGTTCAATAGTGAAATAGGTCTATAGGACCCGCACTGCAAAGGATCTTTGTCCCTCGTCAAAATTAGCGATATCGTCGCCTCCGACATTGTCGGGGATAGAGTCCCCCCTTCCCTGGCCTCATTGAACGTCCTCGCCATCAACGGGGCCAACAAGTCCACATATTTTCTGTAATATTCCACCGGGAACCCGTCTGGCCCCGGGGCCTTCCCTGCTTGCATGCTTCCCAGTCCCTTAATAACCTCGTCCACCTCAATCGGTGCCCCCAGGCCTACCACCTCCTGCTCCTCCACTTTCGGGAACCTCAATTGGTCCAGGAACTGCCGTATCCCCTCCTCTCCCTCTGGGGGTTGAGACCTATACAGTTCCTCATAGAAGGTCTTGAACACCTCATTTATCTTTCCTGCCCTTCGCACCGTGTTTCCCCTTTCGTCTCTAATTCCTCCTATCTCCCTCGCTGCTGCCCTCTTTCGCAATTGATGAGCCAACAGGCGACTAGCCTTTTCCCCATATTCATACCTCCTCCCCTGTGCCTTCCTCCACAGTACCTCCGCCTTTCTGGTGGTCAGAAGGTCAAACTCCGTCTGGAGTCGTCTCCTCTCCCTGTACAACTCCTCCTCCGGGGTCTCTGCAAATTCCCTGTCCACCCTTAAAATCTCGCCCAGTAATCTTTCCCTTTCCTTGACCTCTGTTTTCCTTTTGTGGGCCCCAATTGAGATCAGCTCTCCTCTGACCACCGCTTTTAATGCTTCCCAAACCACTCCCACAGGGACCTCGCCATCGTCATTGACCTCCAGGTATCTCTCAATACACCCCGCACTCTCGCACACACTCCCTCATCCGCCATCAGTCCCACATCTAATCGCCAGAGTGTTCTCTGCTCCCTGTCCTCACCTACTTCCAGGTCCACCCAATGTGGGGCATGATCCGAAACCGCTATGGCTGAGTACTCAGCTTCTTCCACCCTAGAGATCAGCGACCTTCCCAAAACAAAAAAATCTATCCGGGAGTACACTTTATGGACATGGGAGAAGAAGGAAAACTCCCTAGCCCTAGGTCTAAGAAATCGCCATGGATCCACTCCCCCCATTTGGTCCATAAACCCCTTAAGTACCTTGGCCGCTGCCGGCCTTCTTCCGGTCCTTGAGCTGGATCTATCTAGCCCCGGGTCCAGCACCGTATTAAAGTCCCCTCCTAAAATCAAGTTTCCTGCCTCCAGGTCCGGAATACGCTCCAGCATCAGTCTCATGAATCCCGCATCGTCCCAATTTGGGGCATACACATTAACCAACACGACCTCCATTCCCTCCAGCCTACCACTCACCATTACATATCTACCTCCGCTATCTGCTACGATGTTCTTTGCTTCAAATGCTACCCGTTTCCCCACCAAAATGGCCACCCCTCTGTTCTTTGCGTCCAGTCCTGAGTGGAACACCTGTCCCACCCATCCTTTCCTTAGCCTAACTTGGTCCGCCACCTTTAGGTGCGTTTCTTGGAGCATAGCCACGTCTGCCCTTAGTCCTTTCAAATGCGCGAGCGCTCGGGCCCTTTTTAATCGGTCCGTTCAGGCCTCTCACGTTCCACGTGATCAGCCTCACTAGGGGGGCTACCTGCCCCCCTCCCGTGTCGACTAGCCATTACCTTCTCTAGGCCAGTCCCATATCCCGCCTCCGCGCTCCCGCTCGCTCCCCCAGCGTTGCACACCATCCCCGCTCACCCACTCTTTAGCCATTTCCTTTTGGATTTCCGCAGCAGCAACCCAGTTGTCCCCCCCCCCCCGCTAGATCCCTATCTAGCTTGATTGCTCCCCCCATATCACTTCCGTGAGTCAGCTGACTTCAACTGACCCCGGCTACTCCTGCTCACTCCTCGACCCCCCCCCCGTGTGGGGGAACTCCCATCCGCCTTGCGCCTGTCTTCCCGCCTTATTCTTTCTGGCGCGGGAACATCCCTTTACCTGACCCGCCTCTTATGGCGCAGCTCCCTTTCCCCTCCCCCTCCCATTCCCCATTCTCCGACTATGTCCCGTCTTTCCCCCCTCACCGGCGCCCACATTTCCCCAATGTCTCCTCCCTTCCCTGTTTCAATTAACTTCCACCATAACATTAACAAAAACAATAACAATAACAATTCCCTGCAGCATCAGTCCCGGTCCAATTTCTCTTCTTTGATGAAGGACCATGCTTCCTCCGCCGTCTCGAAATAATAGTGTCTCTCCTGATACGTGACCCATAGTCTTGCCGGCTGCAGCATCCCAAACTTCACCTTCCTTTTATGCAACACCTCTTTGGCTCGGTTGAAGCTCACCCTCCTTCTCGCCACCTCCGCATTCCAAACCTGGTATATCCGTACCACAGCATTCTCCCATCTGCTACTCCGCACCTTTTTAGCCCATCTCAGGACCTCTTCTCTATCCTTAAGGCGGTAAAATCGCACGATTATCGCCCTCGGTGGTTCTCCCTCTTTTGGTCTTCTCGCCGGAATCCGATTTGCCCACTCCACCTCCATGGGGCCCGCAGGGGCCTCAGCACCCATCAGTGAGCTCAGCATCTTACTCGCGTACGCTCCACAGTCCCCTCCTTCCACACCCTCAGGGAGACCTCGAATCCGAAGGTTCTTCCTTCGCGCTCCGTTTTCTAGGGCCTCGATCCTTTCCGCGCACTTTTTGTGAAGTGCCTCGTGCGTCTGAGTCTTAACTGCCAGGCCCAGGATCTCGTCCTCAACATCTGACACTTTCTGCTCCACCACGCGGAGCTCAGTCTCCTGGGTCTTTAATGTCTCCTTAAGCCCCTCAATTGCCTGTAGCATCGGGGTCAGCACCTCCCTCTTCAGCAGCTCCACGCACCGTCTCACGATTTCGTCCTGCTCAGGCCCCCATGTCGCCTGCGCTTTCTCCGCCGCCATTTTGTTTTCCTCTCCCTCTGACCTTTCGGTCGATGATTCCTCAGGCTGCAGCCGCCACCGCCGATTTTTTCCTTCTTCGTTCGGGGGGGGGGGGGGGGGGGACTCCCTTCCCACACACCCCACACCGGGTCGCGTAGTCGAAACATTCCCCGTTGGGGCTCTTAAAAGAGCCCGAAGGTCTGTCGGAGCTGGAGCCGCCGAAACGTGCGGCTAGCTCGGCATCACCGCAACCGAAAGTCCACTCGGGCCCTTTTAATCGGTCCATTTAGGCCTCTCACGTTCCACGTGATCAGCCGCACTGGGGGGCTACCTGCCCCCTTCCCGTGTCGGCTAGCCATCACCCTCTCTAGGCCAGTCCCACGTCCCGATTCCGCGCTCCCACCCGTTTCCCAGGTGGCGCATTCCAGCCCCGACCACCCTTTCTTTAACCAGTTCCTCTTTGATTTCTGCAGCAGCAACCCAGTTATCCTCCCCCCCCCCGCTAGATCCCCATCTAGCGTGATTGCTCCCCCCATATTACTTCCGAAAGTCAGCTGACTTCAACTGACCCCGGCTTCTCCCGCTCACTCCTTGACCCCCCCGTGTGGGGAACTCCCATCTACCTTGCACCTATCTTCCCGCCATCACCTTTCTGGCGCGGGAACAAGGACAGTAGGCTCCATATTCTCTGTAGTTGTCCCGCCTCTTGTGGCGCAGCTCCCTCTACCACCCCACTCCCATTCCTCATCCCCCGCCTATGTCTCTTCTTTCCCCCCACCGGCGCCCACATTTCTTAGTGTCCTCCCCTTCCCAATTTACATCCCTATATACATCGACAGTGTCATTTCCCCTCTAAGATCAGTCCCTCAGTTCCGATCCAGTTTCTCGTCTTTAATAAAGGTCCATGCTTCTTCCGCCGTTTCGATAGTAGTGATGTCTCTCCTGGTACGTGACCCATAGTCGCGCCGGCTGCAGCATCCCGAACTTCACCTTCTTCTTGTGTAACACCTCCTTGGCTCGATTAAAACTCGCCCTCCTTCTCGCCACCTCCGCACTCCAATCCTGGTACACCCGTACCACCGCATTCTCCCATCTACTACTCCGTACCTTTTTGGCCCATCTCAGAACTACTTCTCTATCATTGAAGCGATGAAATCGCACGATTGTCGCCCTAGGTGGTTCTCCCGCCTTTGGTCTCCTCGCAGGGACCCGATGAGCCCCCTCCACTTCTAAGGGGCCCGAAGGGGCCTCAGCTCCCATCAGCGAGCTTAGCATCGTGCTCACGTAAGCCCCGCAGTCCGCTCCTTCCACTCCCTCAGGAAGACCCAGGATCCGAAGGTTCTTCCTTCGTGCTCTGTTTTCTAGGGCCTCAATCCTTTCAATGCACTTTTTGTGGAGCGCCTCGTGCGTCTGTGTTTTGACCGCCAGGCCCAGGATCTCGTCTTCATTATCCGTCACCTTCTGCTCCACCACGCGGAGCTCCGTCTCCTGGGTCCTTTGTGCCTCCTTAAGCCCCTCAATTGCCTGTAGCATCGGGGTCAGCACCTCCTTCTTAAGTAGCTCCACACACCTTCTTAAGAATTTGTCTTGATCGGGCCCCATGTCGCCTGGGCTTTCTCCGCCACCATCTTGCTTCTTTTTTCCTCCTGTCCCTTTCCTCGAGGATTCTTCGCGATGTAGCCACCGCCGCCGATATTTTTCTGTTTCGTTTGGGGGGGGGGGGGGGGGACGACTCCCTGTTAACTCACCCCACACCAGGTTTCGTCCTGAAAAAATTTCCCGTTGGGGCTCTTAAAAGAGCCCGAAGGTCCGTTTGAGCTGGAGCCGCCGAAACGTGCGGCTTAGCTGGGCATCGCCGCAACCGGAAGTCCCCGGACATTTCCAAAGTTAAGTATTAGCCTTTAGTGGTAGGTAGTAGTCTAGAAGTAGGATTATTGTATAAGTATTAATTGCTGTATATAATAAATGAGCGTTGATTTAACTCTTACTAAGCGGTGTGTTGCATTATTAATCATTACTTGGACTTGAACCACGTGGCGGTATCAGAAAGATACCTGGCGACTCATGAGCAAAGGTGACAGAATAAGAATAAGTAAACTAAGGCTAAAACGAGCAACAATAGTCAAAATGAATTATGTTCTGATCTGTAAAGATTAGAAAAATGCAAAACTGTTTTTGTACATTACAAAATAACATTAAAGATTTGTTGCAGTGGGGAGGTTGAAGGAGATGGGTCTACTGCTTCCAAAAAACATCCAACCATGAGAGAATTTGTATTTCTAAACTATTATGTTTCCAGCTTAAAAATAGCCAGAAACATTAAAGTTCAAATGTGATGTTGGCAGAGTGTTAGGATAAAAATTAGTGTGGTTCCAACATCCTACAGGCAAATTCTAATCTCAACTGTCCCAGATACACGGGCCTACAGGGAGGCCATATCTTGTCCAGTAAATGGTCAAATCTTCAGCAATTTAGGCCTGGATGTAAGTCCCAAGGAATTGTACAAGGAACAAAATACAAAAGGAAAGTTACATTCATCTTCCCCTCTGCAAAGAGAACAGAACCAATGCATCTTTCGAACAAGCATTAAACAGAGAGTGAAAGTTAATATTGTGCTTTCAGGTGGTGTCACCAAGAGACACCATTAAAGGATAAATAGGAGGGCAAGGGATCGATCTTTGGAGGTCAACAGAATTAATGGTGTGGGAGCAGGAAGAGTAGCCACTGTAAAGTCATTCTCTAGCTAGGATTAGGTAGATAAGAATGGAACCAGGCGACAGCAGTCCCACCCAGCTGGATGACAGCACTGAAGCATTGGAGGAGGATGATGTGGTCTGCCATGTCAAAGGCTGGAGACAGATCGAGATGGTGAGGTTACCTTTTTCAGTCACATAGAAAGCCATTCGTGACTTTGATGGGAACAATTTCAGTCCTGCGACAGAGGCAGACATCGGATTCAAATATGGAGTTTCCCATGCCTGAAATTTTACCTGAGCTTTCCCTTTCCAACATTCGCTTCTCAAACCATACACAATCCTTAGACCAAAAAAGTGTCAATGTGTAATCCAATTGTATTGTAGATCGCTGAAAATAAAACTAGGGAAAGGTCTAAAGGTTTTACACAGTAAAACATTCATACCATATGGCAGCTGGGCTAAGGCTATGGGTGATAGTGTGCTAGACATTGCTAGAGATAACAAGCTCCCAATTATAGGGGACAATTTCAGGCTGACCTCACACACCAATGCGACAGTTAGGACAGCATCAAGGAAGAGGAACCAAAGTAGCAAAGATAATTTCATCAACATCGAAATCCAAACACGCCTACCTGACCGATTTCCTTACAGGTCCCGAAATGAGTTTTACGTAGGATTTAGGGAACCAGCCCTTCTGTCCATGAACCTCTCCAAACCACCACATATCCTGCTGCTCTAAAACTGTGATCATGTCATTTTTATTGAAGTTGAGGTGATTATCCTTCTTTGCCCGCCAAGGATACAAAGCTTGTGCTTGAAGTCCCTCAACCTTCTCCCCCTGTCAAATAATATGAATAAAAAATGTCAATAGTGCTCCATTTCCGATTGCATTAAAATATTTACTGCTCACCAAAATAAGCTGCAGTCCAACATTACTGAAGCACGTCAACATAGAACATACATGGAGAAGGAGACCATTCGGCCCATCAACAACATTTTGTTCAAGTACATACTTGAATGTTTCTATAAGATGGCTTAAGTTTGTCACTATTAAATGCCGATGGTAGCCATGATGTGGAGATGCTGGTGTTGTAAGACTTCTCATTATTAAATGGACAATGACATTTTTAAATGACGGGGGGGTCCAAAATCATTTTTCTTTTAATTCAAAGCCCTTTCCAAATCTCTGGGCCCACAAAAGCCAAATGGCACAAACCAGCTGTTAGAAATTAAAAAGTAAAGGGGACCAACTTGCTGGGTTTTCAGGGACCCATGACCAGCAACTATGGGCCATTGCTTGGACCTCCTATTTTAGAAAAGGGGAATCCACATGACAATGGATGAAAATATGGATTTAGTTGTTCAGACTAGTTTTCTCCTAATCCGGTTTAGACTGAAGGGATGAAGGTGTCCTTTTTGCCAACTTGAAATGAATGAAATGAAATGAAAATCGCTTTTTGTCCCGTACCAGCCTCCCCGAACAGGCGCCGGAATGTGGAGACTAGGGGCTTTTCACAGTAATTTCATTTGAAGCCTACTTTGAAGTCGCCCTCGTCGCCACATTCCGGCGCCTGTTCGGGGAGGCTGGTACGGGAATTGAACCGTGATGCTGGCCTGCCTTGGTCTGGTTCAAAGCCAGAGATTTAGCCCAGTGTGCTAAACCAGATTCTCCATCACTTGAAGTGACCAAATAAGATTCAATGGCATAGGTTGTCGGCTGTCAGTTCGCACCAAATTAGCATATAGGCGAAGACAGTTCACAGATGCTCTGTGATGAATGGAATTATTTTACAGTCACAGAAATGGTTAAATGATTCATCATCCCATATCTCACCTGCATCAACACAAAACTCAACATCGAAACATGGGGTGAAGGAAGAAGAAAAGGTGCATACTGCATTAAATTAGCCCAAGATAAAAAAACAAATTTCTAAGCTCTTCAGCTTTCGCTCAATTTTCTCTTCATTTCTGCTCAGTTCCTTTCAGGGGTATGTGTTTCCCTCCATTATCTTGTTCAAATGGACATTTACTCATGCGGGACTCTCACCAGCGAGTGTTGTTTGACTGTTCAAATTCGGAGAGCCACATCCAATCCTCTCATCTGATATCCAAACACACACTCGGGGCAGCAGGGTGGTGCAGTGGTTAGCACTGCTGCTTCATGGCACTGAGGACCTGGGTTCGATCCCAGCCCCAGGTCACTGTCCGTGTGGAGTTTGCACATTTTCCCGTGTCTGCGTGGGTCTCACCCCAACCCAAAAAAAGAGGTGTAAGGTAGGTGAATTGGCCACGTTAAATTGCCCCTTAATGGGAAAAAAAAGAATTGGGTACTCTAAATTTTTTTTTTTATAAAAGCAAAACACACACCACTAGTCAATGTTTAGCAATCAGTAATAGGCATTTTGGCTGATGGTAGCCCTGGATTAAGGAGGGCAACAATCAGTGCATACTACACAAACCAGAGGTTGGTATGGGATCTTCCAGGTTGCGTATAATCCAGGGAATCATTCAACAAATACTGGATAAACTGACTGATTTTCAGAGATCAGGAGATCGAGTTTAGAAAAGTATTATATCAAAGCAGAAGAGTTGAGGACTCAAATTAAAACATGGGGTATGATGTAATTTCTGTCACTGAGTCATGGTTGAGACCGGGGGGGGGGGGCAGGATTGGCAGCTCAATATTCCAGGTAGTAGGATCTTCAGGCGAGACAGGGAAGAAGGCAAAAGAGGAGAGGGTGTCGCAATTAATCAATCACAGCAGTAAAGAGGTTTGACATCTTTAGTAGGCTCTTCAAATCAAGCCACAAGGGTAATCCGCATTGCTGAGTGTTCTAAAAGCCCCCTAACCGTCCGAAAGGAACAGGAGAGCAGATATGTAGGCAAATTTCAGACAAGCATAAAAGTAATAAGGTAGTGCCAGAGGGGGACTTCAACTTCCCCAACATTAACTGGGGTAGTCATCGTGTAAAAGGTTTAGAGGAAGCAGAATTCTTAAAATGTATCCAGGAGAACGTTTTAAGCCAGTACGGCGAAGGCCCAACAAGAGAGGGGGCAGTCCTAGATTAAATGTTAGGTAATGAAGCCAGGCAACTGGCTGTAGTATCAGTAGGGGAACATTTTGCAGTCAGTGATCATAACTGAAGGACAAAAATGGGACGGAAATCAAAGTTCTAAACTGGGGGAAGGCAGATTTTAATAAGATCAGATATGATTTGGCCAGAGTGGACTGGGAGCGGGCACTTTTAGGTAAATCTGTGACAGAAAAGTGGGACACATTCAAGAAGAAAATAGGGAGAGTACAGGGCCAACATGTTTCAATAAAGAAAAAGGGTGGGACCAACAAATCCAGTGAACCCTGGATATCGAAGGATATACAGCAGTGGATAAGGAGAAAAAGGAAGGCTTATGACTGACACCGTGGGCTCAAAACAGCAGAAGCCCTCGAGGCATATGTGCAACGGGAAACTTAAAAAGGAAATTAGGAGAGCAAAAAGGGGACATGAAAGGAAAATCCTAAATTGTTTTACAAGTGCAAGTAAGGGGAAAAGTATAACTAGGGAAAGAGTAGGGTCCATTAAGGATCACAGTGATAATGTGTGTGGGGAGCTGGAGGACATAGGTAGGGTTTGAAATGAATGTCAGTGTTCACTAGTGAAAGGGCTGGTGTTTCTACAGAAATCAGGGAGAAGGACGGTGATAAAATTTTAAAAACACAGACAGAGAGGAGGATCGGAGTGGTCTGACAGGCTTAAAAGTAGACCAATCTCCAGGGCCAGATGAAATCTATCGCAGCCTGTTGAGTGAGGCAAGGGAGGAAATAGCAGGGGCACTGGCAATAATTTTCAATTCCTCTCTGGCCACAGGAGAGATACCGGAGGACTGGAGAACAGCCAATGTGGTACCATTATTCAAGAATGGAGGAAGGGATCAACCAAGGATTTTACAGGCCAGTCAGTCGAATCTCTGTGGTCAGGAAACCATTGGAGAAATTCTGAGAGCGAAATGAGGTCATGTTTGACCAACTTGATTGAAATTTCGAAGTGGTGACCAAGTTGGTAGATGAGGAAAATGCATTAGACGTGGGCTACTTGGACTTCAGCCAGGCTTTAGATTAGGTCCCACATGAGAGCCTGATAGCGAACTAAGAACCCATGGGATCAAAGGAAATTTAGCAAATTGGATCCAGAATTGGCTGAGTGGCAGGAAGCAGACGGCGATAGTCGAGGGGTGTTTTTCTGACTGGAAGTCATGTCTAGTGGGGTCCCACAAGGATCAGTGTTGGGGCCCTTGCTGTTTGTCTTTTATACAAATGATTTGGACATGAACGTAGGAGAGTTGCTCAGGAAGATCGCAGATGATATGAAAATTGGTGGGGTGACAAATAGTGAGGAGGATAGCCTTAGATTACAGGAGGATATCAACAGGTCGGTCAAATAGGCGGATCAGTGGCAAATTGAATTCAATCTGGATAAGAGTGAGGTGACGCACTTGGGCAAGACAAACAAGGCAAAGGAATACATGAGAAAACAACAGGACCTTGGGAAGCACCAAGGATCAGAGGGACCTTGGTGTGCATGAACACCCGGTTCCTTAAGGTAGCAGAGCAGGCAGATGTAGCGGTTAAGGTGGCATATGGTATACGTGCCTTTATTAGCTGACGCACAGAGTTGAAGAGCAGGGAGGTAATGCTAGAACTGTATAAAACGTTGGTTAGGTAATAGCTAGAGTATTGCGTGCAGTTTTAGAATCCACATTATAGGAGGGATGTAATAGCGATGGAAAGGGTACAGAGGAAATTTACCAGGATGTTACCAGGGCTGGAGAATTTTAGTTATGAAGAGAGATTGGGTAGACTGGGTTGTTTTCCTTGGAGCAGAGGAGACTGAGGAAGTGGGGGGGGGGGGGAAGAGAGAGGTGGGGGGGGGGGGGGAGAAGAGAGAGAGAGAGAGAGAGAGAGAGACACATAAAATTATGAGGGGCATAGATAGTAGACGGGGAGAAACTTTTCACTGCCTGAAAAGGGTGGTGGAGGCGGAGACCCTCATAACCCAAGAAGGAATTAAAAGCACACTTGCAATGCCAAGTGCTGGAAAATAGGATTAGAATGTTTGACTGGCACAGACCCGATGCACTGAAGGGCCTTTTCGATGCTGTAGACCTCTTTGACTCTAATTAGATGCATTAGATCAATTTTCATCACACAATATCAACCCTTGAAGTCTGATCGAGATCTAATTTAGTATTTTCTTTTGTTTTGAATCCATGACTGCCATGAGCTGGGTTGAGAGTGTCCAAGATCATTTCATGGTGGTCCTTTAGCTATTAAAGAGACTTCTTCCTCATCCTGGAATGAATTTGACTCCAAGGTCCAGAAATGAAACAAGTGTGTTTATGAACTCTAACGCCAAATCTTACTACTCTTTAAAATTTGTCAATATTTTCTATTGAAATTATGGTAATTTGGTGATAGATATGCCAAGTTGCACTTGCGACCTACCTGGCCTAATACAGGTGATGGAGATGATCCAGACACAGTGGCAGGGGTGAAGGCTGATCTTTGTCGAGGTTGCCCTGTGCTAGGTACGGTTAGTGACGGCTGCGTGGCCCAGGCATCCCAATTATCACTCTCCGGTTTCTCACTGCCTGTTGTGGGCCATCTAAGTGAAAACAAAGTACAAGAGTTGAAAAGTTGCTTTATTATACAACTTTAAAAAAAAAAGTCATGTCAACATGGTCTTTATAGAACCTCGGCTTAGAGGTGGTCAAACCTTTCTGCTCAAAGTCTCCATACATGGCTGCACATTTCACCACCTGCACTGTCCAAACCCCACAAAGGCAATTTAGCCCAGATGACCTAATCTTACCAATCACTCGTTCTACTCCTGTGGCAGATGAGCACTCATCTTGTTCTCGTGTCCATTAATGTCTTCGCTCTCAACTATTCCCCACAATAAGTTTGGAAGAGATGTCTGCAGCCTTTATAATCGAGCAACTTACCTCCTTCAGTGATTTCAAACTCCATCTCCCAATTCATTTTTTTTTTTCAATTAAGGGGCAATTTAGCGTGGCCAATCCACCTATCCTGCACAACTTTGGGTTGAGGGGGGAAACCCACGCAAACACGGGGAGAATGTGCAAACTCCACACGGACAATGACCTAGAGCCGGGATCGAACCTGGGACCTCAGCACCGTGAGGCAGCAATGCTAACTACTGCGCCACCGTGCTGCCCTCAAACTCCATCTCAACTCATCTCGCTGTTCATTGATGTTCTGCCATTCCTTAAACCCTTCCTCTGTATAAACTCTTCTATCTGAGGCGACAGTCCCTTGACCGTGCCATCTCAAGTGGCCTCAACACTTCCAATTTCTTAATCAGAGACAGGATCACCTCTAATCACTTCTGCATAACTCCTGCCGCCACATCATCATACCCTCAAATCTACAGGGCACAGGTCTGAACGTTTATGACAGATAATTGGTTTAGCCATTCCATCATCAGATCTGGCTGAGCTACATCAAGCTCCATTTGACCTTGATCCACGGAATCTTTTCTTTTCTTTTTAAAAAAAAATATATTTTATTCAAGTTTTTTGGCCAAACATAACAATACGTAGTGTTTCTTTTACACAGCAATAAAGCAATATAAATAACCGTGGCCAGTTTTAAACAAATAAATAAGTAATATATAAACAAAAACAAAACTAAATGGCAACTGCCTTGTCCAAAATAAATACACTCCAAAAATACAGTCCAGCAATCCAATATACAATTCCATATACCAAATACCTATACATATACAATAACATCCCTGAGAGTCCGTCCGATTCCTCCACCCCACGATCCCCCCTGGGTTGCTGCTGTTATCTACTTCTTTTCCATTCCCTCTATCGTTCTGTGAGGTAGTCGACGAGCGGTTGCCACCGCCTGGTGAACCCCTGAGCCGAACCCCTTAACACGAACTTAATCCGTTCTAACTTTATGAACCCTGCCATATCGTTTATCCAGGTCTCCACCCCCGGGGGTTTGGCTTCCTTCCACATTAACAATATCCTGCACCGGGCTACAAGGGACGCAAAGGCCAACACGTCAGCCTCTCTCGCCTCCTGCACTCCCGGCTCTTCTGCAACCCCAAATATAGCCAACCCCCAGCTTGGTTCGACCTGGACCCCCACCACCTTCGAAAGCACCTTTGCCACCCCCACCCAGAACCCCTGTAGTGCTGGGCATGACCAGAACATGCGGGTGTGATTCGCTGGGCCTCTCGAGCATCTCGCACACCTATCCTCTACCCCAAAAAATTTACTAAGCCGTGCTCCAGTCATATGCGCCCTGTGTAGCACTTGAATTGTATCAGGCTTAGCCTGGCACACGAGGACGATGAGTTTACCCTACGTAAGGCATCAGCCCACAGCCCCTCCTCAATCTCCTCCCCCAGTTCTTCTTCCCATTTCCCTTTCAGCTCATCTACCATGATCTCCCCCTCGTCCCTCATCTCCCTGTATATGTCCGCCACCTTACCGTCCCCCACCCATGTCTCTGAGATCACTCTATCCTGCACTTCCTGCGTCGGGAGCTGCGGGAATTCCCTCACCTGTTGCCTCGCAAAAGCCCTCAATTGCATATACCGAAATGCATTCCCTTAGGGCAACCCATATTTCTCCGTCAGCGCTCCCAGACTCGCAAACGTCCCATCTACAAATAGATCTCTTAATTGTACTACCCCAGCTCTTTGCCATGCTCCAAATCCCCCATCCATTCTCCCCGGAACGAACCTATGATTGTTTCTTATCGGGGACCGCACCGATGCTCCCGTCCCTCCCCTATGCCGTCTCCACTGCCCCCAAATTCTCAATGTAGCCATCACCACCGGGCTTGTGGTGTATTTCTTTGGTGAGAACGGCAACGGCTAGTCCCCCTGCAGGACGCCCTCTCCAATCTCTTCCACGCCTCTCCCTCCCCTTCTCCCATCCACTTACACACAATTGAAACATTGGCGGCCCAGTAGTATTCACTTAGGCTCGGTAGTGCCAGCACCCCCCTGTCCATACTACGCTGCAAGAATCCCCGCCTCACTCTCGGGGTCTTCCCAGCCCACACAACTCATAATGCTCTTCTCAATTCTTTTGAAAAAAGCCTTCGTGATCACCACCGGGAGGCACTGGAACACAAAAAGGAATCTCGGGAGGACCACCATTTTAACCGCCTGCACCCTACCTGCCAACGACAGGGACACCATGTCCCATCTCTTGAAATCCTCCTCCATCTGTTCCACCAACCGTGTTAAATTAAGCCTATGTAATGTACCCCAATTCTTGCCTATCTGGATCCCCAGGTACCGGAAGTCCCTTGTTACCTTCCTCAACGGTAAATCCTCTATCTCTCTGCTCTGCCCCCCCGGATGCACCACAAATAGCTCACTTTTCCCCATGTTCAGTTTATACCCTGAAAAATCCCCAAACTCCCCAAGTATCCGCATTATCTCTGGCATCCCCTCCGCCGGGTCCGCCACATAGCAACAAATCATCCGCATGCAGAGATACCCGGTGTTCTTCTCCCCCCTAAGTACTCCCCTCCACTTCCTGGAACCCCTCAGTGCCATGGCCAGGGGTTCAATCGCCAATGCAAACAATAACGGGGACAGAGGGCATCCCTGCCTCGTCCCTCTATGGAGCCGAAAATAGTCAGACCCCCGTCCATTCGTGACCACGCTCGCCATCGGGGCCCTATACAGCAACTGTACCCACCTGATATATCCGACCCCAAAGCCAAATCTCCTCAACACCTCCCACAAATAATCCCACTCCACTCTATCAAATGCTTTCTCGGCATCCATTGCCACCACTATCTCCGCTTCCCCTCTGGTGGGAGCATCATCATTACCCCTAGCAGCCTCCGTATATTTGTATTTAGCTGTCTCCCCTTCACAAACCCAGTTTGGTCCTCATGGACCACCCCCGGGACACATTCCTCTATTCTCATTGCCATTACCTTGGCCAGAATCTTAGCATCCACATTCAGGAGGGAAATGGGCCTGTATGACCCGCATTGCAGCGGGTCTTTTTCCTTCTTTAGGAGGAGCGATATCGTTGCCTCTGACATAGTCGGGGGCAGCTGCCCCCTTTCCCTCGCCTCATTAAAGGTTCTCATCAGTAGCGGGGCCAGCAAGTCCAAATATTTCTTATAGAATTCAACTGGGAATCCGTCTGGTCCCAGGGCCTTCCCCGCCTGCATGCTTCCAATCCCTTTCACTACTTCCTCCGTCTCAATCTGTGCTCCAAGCCCCACTCTCTCCTGTTCCTCCACCTTAGGAAATTCCAGCTGATCCAGAAAGCGCATCATTCTCTTCTTCCCGTCCGGGGGCTGCGCTTCATATAATCTTTCATAAAATGCCTTGAACACTCCATTCACTCTCTCCGCTCCCCGCTCCATCTCTCCCTCCTCATCTCTCACCCCCCCTATCTCCCTCGCTGCTCCCCTTTTCCTCAGTTGGTGGGCCAACAACCTACTCGCCTTCTCCCCATATTCGTACTGTACACCCTGTGCCTTCCTCCATTGTGCCTCTGCCTTACCCGTAGTCAACAAGTCAAATTCTACTTGTAGCCTTTGCCTTTCCCTGTATAGTCCCTACTCCGGTGCCTCCGCGTATTGTCTGTGCACCCTCAGCAGTTCTTTCAACAACCGCTCCCTTTCCCTACCTTCCTGCTTTCCTTTATGTGCCCAAATAGATATCAGCTCCCCTCTAACCACTGCCTTCAATGCCTCCCAGACCACTCCCACCTGTACCTCCCCATTATCATTAATTTCCAAGTACCTTTCAATACACCCCCTCACCTTTCAATACACCCCCTCACCCTTAAACACACCCCCTCACCCTTAAACACACCCCCTCATCTGCCAATAATCCCATGTCCATTCTCCAGGGTGGAAGCTGTTGTTTTTCTTCCCCTATCTCCAGGTCCACCCAGTGTGGAGCATGATCCGAGATGGCTATAGCCGTGTACTCCGTCCCCGTAACCTTTGGGATCAGTGCCCTTCCCAAAACAAAAAAATCCATTCGTGAAAATACTTTATGTACATAGGAGAAAAACGAGAACTCCTTACTCCTAGGTCTACTAAATCTCCAGGGATCTACTCCTCCCATCTGCACCATAAAATCCTTAAGCACCCTAGCTGCAGCCGGCCTCCTTCCGGTCCTGGACCTCTATCTGTCCAGCCCTGGGTTCAGCACCGTATTAAAGTCTCCACCCATTACCAACTTCCCCACTTCTAGGTCCGGGATTCGTCCTAACATACGCCTCATAAAATTGGCATCATCCCAGTTCGGGGCATACACGTTCACTAATACCACCGCCTCCCCTTGCAGTTTGCCACTCACCATCACGTATCCACCCCCACTATCCGCCACTATAGTCTTTGCCTCAAACATTACCCGCTTCCCCACTAGTATGGCCACCCCCCTGTTTTTTGCATCTAGCCCCGAATGAAACACCTGCCCCACCCATCCTTTGCGAAGTCTAACCTGGTCTGTCAGCTTCAGATGCGTCTCCTGAAGCATAACCACATCTGCCTTAAGTTTCTTAAGGTGTGCGAGTACCTGTGCCCGCTTTATCGGCCCGTTCAGCCTTCTCACATTCCACGTGATCAACCGGGTTGGGGGGCTCTTTTACCCCCCCCCCCCTTGACGACTAGCCATTTCCTTTTTCAATCCAGCGGCTCACCCGGTTCCCACGTAGCTGTATCCCCCCCAGGCGGCGCCCCCGCCCCGCCCCCCCCCTCCCATACCAGCTCCCCCTTCTCCCCAGCAGCAGCAACCCAGTTAACCACCCCCCCCCCCCCGCTAGATCACAAGCTAGCGTAATTGCACCCCCCATGTTGCTCCCAGAAGTCAGCAAACTCTGGCCGACCTCGGCTTCCCCCCGTGACCTCGGCTCACACTGTGCGAGGCCCCCTCCTTCCTGCTTCCCTGTTCCCACCATGATTACCATAGCGCGGGAACAAAGCCCACGCTTCCCCTTTTGGCCCCGCCCCCAATGGCCGGCGCCCACAGCTCCTCATCCTCCCTCGCCCCCTCCCCCACGACATGGGGAAGAGAGAAGTTACAGGGTCGCAGGTTTAACAATCTGGGAAGTCTTCTCTTCCCCCTTTTCCCCCCTTCATCCCACAAATTCACCCCCCCACTTTTGCCCCAAACGTTCTTTTTCTGGCCCGCTCACTCCAGCTTCTCCTCGACAATAAATGTCCACGCCTCGTCTGCCGTTTCGAAATAGTGGTGTTTCCCTAGATGTGTGACCCACAGTCTTGCCGGTTGCAACATTCCGAATTTGACCTTCCTTTTATGCAACACCGCCTTGGCCCGATTAAAGTTTGCCCTCCTTCTCGCCACCTCCGCACTCCAATCTTGATACACGCGGATCACCGCATTCTCCCACCTACTGTTCCGAGTTTTCTTGGCCCATCGGAGGACCATCTCTCTGTCCTCGTATCGGAGAAATCTCACAACTATTGCTCGAGGAATTTCTCCAGCCCTCGGTCTTCGCGCCATAACCCGATAGGCACCCTCCACCTCCAGCAGACCCGTCGGGGCCTCCGATCCCATTAACGAATGCAGCATTGGTGCTCACATATGCCCCGACGTCCACCCCTTCTGCACCTTCGGGAAGACCAAGAATCCTTAAGTTCTTCCTCCTCGCATTGTTCTCCAGCACCTCCAGCCTTTCCACACATCTTTTGTGTTGTGCCTCGTGGATCTCCGTTTTCACCACCAGGTCCGGTCTGTCGTCCTCATTTTCAGCAGCCTTTGCCTTCACAACCCGAAGCTCCTGTTCCTGGGTCTTTTGCTCCTCCTTTAGCCCCTCAATCGCTTGTAATATCGGGGCCAACAGCTCCTTCTTCATCTCCTTTTTGAGTTCATCTACGCAACGCCGCAGGAACTCTTGTTGGTCAGGGCCCCATATTAAACTGCCTCCTTCCGACGCTATCTTGCTTTGTGCCTGCCTTCCTGGCCGCTGCTCTTGAGAATCCACCGCAATCCGGCTACTTTCCTCTCTTTTTCCATCCGTGTCCAGGGGGGATTCCCTTCTGGATTACCGCACAGTGTTATTTGCCGTTAAAATTGCCGATGGGGCTCCTATCAAGAGCCCAAAAGTCCGTTCCACCGGGAGCTGCCGAAACGTGCGACTTAGCTGGTCATCGCCGCACCCGGAAGTCCCACAGAATCTTTTCTTCACGACCAACCATTTAGGGCAGCACGGTAGCATGGTGGTTAGCACAATTGCTTCACAGCTCCAGGGTCCCAGGTTAGATTCCCGGCTTGGGTCACTGTCTGTGTGGAGTCTGCACATCCTCCCCGTGTGTGCGTGGGTTTCCTTCGGGTGCTCCGGTTTCCTCCCACAGTCCAATGATGTGCAGGTTAGGTGGATTGGCCATGATAAATTGCCCTTGGTGTCCAAAATTGCCCTTAGTGTTGGGTGGAGTTACCGGGTTATGGGGATAGGGTGGAGGTGTGGGCTTGGGTAGGGTGCTCTTTCAAAGAGCCGGTGCAGACTCGATGGGCCAAATGGCCTCCTTCTGCACTGTAAATTCTATCTATGAAATATCCTTAAACCCTTTCAACATCTCCATAAAGTGAGAGCAGCTCATGAACCTCTTTGTTCCCAAGATTGAAACCATCCATTCAGCCTGCTGTGCTGCATCCAAACCTTTCCCCACCAAACTAATCTTCGCTCACCAGCCTTCAAACTTATAGCTCTGGAGGTTCCTGCTGAAGCAGTGTCAATCAATTTACATTCATTGGGGCATTTTGCCAATACTACTATGCCCAAATGTACAGCAAAGAAATAGGAGAATTAATACCAGATGGACAACTTTCCAAGGCTGTTTTATTTTATGAACGAAAATAAAGATCAATGACATCAGCTTCACATGTGTGAAAATGTAAAGTTCATACCCTGAGTTGGTCAAACCTCGACTGTATTGTTACCATCACATGATTATCTTGTGATAGTTAATTATTTTTAGTAATTTACCAGCTACTTGCTGGTTCAATCATAAACTTTTGTTGCTGCACTGAAGATAGTTAAGTCAACAGCCATTTGAAGGGACTCCACTAAACAAGGTTGAAGTTTATAACGAGGCATGATTGCCTGTACAGCTCATTATAGTAGGATGGAATATTGCCATTTTAGATTTAAGCATTGAATGTAAAACCATGGTTAAGGCCATAAATTCAACACATTTTTCCTTTCAAAACATACAGTTACCCATGTATATTAAAGTTCTGCAAGCATCTTTCGCATTCTTAAGGTAATAGAAATGCAGTATTTTTCTAAATAGCCAGAAGCAGGAAATGTACCTCGCAATTTAAATACCTCTTGAACCAAAAATAATTAATTGCTGTCAATTTCGGACTTATTTGCATCACTTCCCCGCAGGATAGCTGAGCAGTGACCATGAAGGAAAAGACCAAGTTAGCAGCTAAACACAAAAGCATTTGAGATCCCTAACCACTCATCTCTCACAGCCTTCTTCAACTGGCTAAGTTAACAATGGGCTATTTGTTGCTCAGGAACCATAACCCATCAAGATTTTGAAGAGGTGGCGGAAGGGAATACCATACTTTCCAATGGCTTTACAAAATAAATAAACCTTAAAAGCCAGAAAATATTGTCCAAAGACTACAACAGTATTTTTAGCTTTTAAAAAAGCTCACGTGCCAACTAAAGCTCAGTGCTGTTGGATGTTAAATGATTGCTTTATTTGCACTTAACTATCTATGTACATCCATTTGAGGAAAAATGTGCCCGTCATATACCAAGATGTTGCAGCTGTAATTCAGCCCTACGAGCTGCTACACCATTCAGTAGGATTATGGCAGATCCTCCATCTCAACACCATACTTCCACTCTCCTCAATCCCTTTAACACTTTAGCAGTCTAAAAATCTATTTTCTTATGAAATATATTAAATAATAGCAGTTATATTAGAGAATAAAAAACTGCACACTTGTACCTACGTTGAGTTAAAATCTGCCCAATTGGAGGACATTGCAGGCTCAGTCATTGGCTGTGCAACACTTGCAGCCACCGTATGTGGAGCAATCTTTGCAGTAAGCTTCGTCCCTGGTTGCAAATTGGGTGGCACTTCACTCTCTGGAATCTTCTCTGCATAGTTAGCAGGAAACCATCCAGTTTTCCCTTTGAGTTCACCTCCAAGCCATCCTGGTTCTCCAGTCTGACTTTCGTCCACCTTGGAGAAAAACAATTCAACAGCTTTGAATTATGCCTCGAAAAGGTACTCAAAACATTACTAAGAGTGCCAAGAGAGCAGACTGGAGTTTGGCCTAGAATGACCCCATGACTTTACCCATAATTGAAATTTAGTCTACTGCAATCAATTCAAAACTTGTTGCCTGTATTTTTGATTTGAAAACATGTATTTTAGGATTGGGTGTCTAATACTTGACAAATACTGCAGAGTGTCTATGCATAGGGTCACACTGGGAAACAAGTTTAGGACGTACAAGCATAGACCATAAAAATGATCGATTGGAAAGAAGTAGCATTCATTATCCCCCAAGTGTCACAGTGAGAACATGGCTAAGCCTAGTAAAATTCATCTTATCTGGAACTAATGCTTGTGAAACATGGTGTGCTACTGCTGGCAAAACATCAATAACCACACTGAAATCACAAAAAAATAAAGTTTTAAAAAGGTTTCTCAAAATTCTCATTTTCCAGTAATAAAGCAAATTATTTTCCTATTAAGGATAGCAGTGAGCACTTTGCCAAGAGTTACAACTTGTTGTCTTGTGTACCCTGAAAATCGATATGCCAACTTTGACATTTAGAAGTTACGATTGCATGCAGGATCAATATAAGGGAGGGATGGGGAAGAATTCATAGATTTGGAAGAAGTGCACAGCAGATGAGTGTTAACAGATGGACTTCACAGACATGCACCAGTGAACACATGACAATGCACCATTCCCATCATGTTAGCACCACAATTACTGAACACCATTCCCATCATCGAGGAATGAAATTTCCAGTTATTAAACAATCAAGCACAAAATGAACTCTTCATAATCATTTATTTCCAGAAATTAATTTGCTCAATCGGACTAGAAGTATCTGCCCATTCTTTAAAAAAAATAATTTCAGAGTACCCAATTAACTTCTTCCAATTAAGGGGCAATTTAGCGTGGCCAATCCACCTAGCCTGCACATCTTTGGGTTGTGGCGGCGAAACCCACGCAGACACGGGGACAACATGCAAACTCCACACAGACAGTGACCCAGGACCTGAATCGAACCTGGGACCTCGGCGCCGTGAGGCAGCAGTGCTAACCACTGTACTACCATGCTGCCCCGTATCTGCGCATTCTTATTGGAGTTTACCCTGAATTGCCCTAACCAGTTATTTCTAACATTTTTAAATACAGTGGCGAAACGAAAGAGAAAGTGACTACTTTCCTCATGAAATGTTTGCAGTGGAAATGAATTGTGGCATTTCCACTGCACAGGTAAATGCCTAGCCTCTAGAATTAACATTAGTGTATGACAATTTTGTTGCAGATTCATTGGCTTGGGAAGTACAATCAGATTTCAATCAACAACAAATACAAAAAGAAAACAGAATTTCACCCTTTCCCTCAATAACACTCAAAATGTGTGACTGTGCAACAATTATCTGCAAGATTACAGGGCTGCCTATTACATACACCCAAGTTAGAGAATTACACCTCCGATACGGCATATGTCTTCGGCACACTCCGTATACTTGCCCAGTGCAAGCATTGTTACATGATTCTGGCATTCAGATGACGGAAAATAGATAATTGCGGCAATAATCAATAATTGACATGCATCAAAAGCATCAGCAATTCTTAGCATACATCAAACTTAAGTCATGATGTGGCGATGCCAGCGTTGGACTGGGGTGGGCACAGTCAGAAGTCTTACAACATCAGGTTAAAGTCGAACAGGTTTATTTGGAATCACTAGATTTTGGAGCTCCTGAAGGAGCAACGCTCCAAAAGCTAGTGGTTCCAAATACTCCTGTTGGACTTTAACCTGATGTTGTAAGACTTATCAAACTTAAGGACACTGATTTGTAGTTTCACATTTAAAAAAAAAAGGATGGATGGAATTTCAGAATTCAAATACAAGTGATACAAATCTCAAACTTCAAGTCACAATAACAGATTTGATGGAGTCATGATAAACCAGTGCCCTTTGTCACATTATTTCACTATCCTTCTGTGAGAGGAAAATATGCAAGTATACGAAACAAATGGAACCCCCCTAATAATACTGCAGCTGACTTACCCATTCCCCTTTAACCTCCAACAGGAAAGCAAAAGATCAAAAAAAGGACAGTAAAACAAAAAGTTACAAAATCTCATTAGCAATTTCAAGAAAAACAGGATTTCAAAATGCTTTCTTCAACTTTGCGGAACTGGGGGTGGGGGTGCATGGATCTATTACAAGATAGGATTATCATAAATATCTGGCCCACCTGGCTGTTTTACGATTATGACCGAAAAATGTACCCCAGAAAACAGAAAATACACAGAAGAGGTGGTAGTGAGGCAACTTTATAACTATAAGCTGTCACTTACATTGATTCAGCTGGTGAGAAACAACACAGAAATAGTGAATCCAAATGACTTTAAATGAAACTCATCACAGGACAAGTTGCGTGGAAGGCAAATTTAGGACTGAAGGAAGATCTTCATACGAAGCAGGGCAGTCAACATAGTGAATGGGTATCCAGGCAGTGGAAGTAAAAACACTGGAACCACTTCAGGAATGGATGCTCTGATGGGATGGGGGAGAAAGCCAAATTACTTTCTCCATTCATATTTTTCACTTGTGTTTTTTAAAATAAATTTAGTGTAGCCAATTATTTTTTTCTACTTAAGGGCCAATTTTGCATGGCCAATCCACCTACTCAGGACATCTTTGGATTGTGGGGGTGAGACCCACGCAGGCACGGGGACAATGTGCAAACTCCACACGGTCAGTGACCCAGGGCCCAGGATTGAACCGAGGACCTCAGCGTCGTGAGGCGTCAGTGCTAACCACTGGGCCACCGTGCCACCAACTTGTGTGTGTTAATGCAGCATCTCTAGGATGGTGGTATACCCTAGCTTCAAAACCAGGATTTTCTGGAATTGAAGAACTAATTTGGGTACGATATAGGATTGAAGCTCTTATTTACTTCTCCTGAGCTGTAGAGATTTACCCAAGTGATTTGCTCTGATGTAGGTACAAGATACTTAAAAAGCAATATGTTGAGATTAGCAGTTTAAACCGGTTATTAATGAAAATGAAAATCGCTTATTGTCACAAGTAGGCTTCAATGAAGTTACTGTGAAAAGCCCCTAGTCGCCACATTCCGGTGCCTGTTCGGGGAGGCTGGTACGGGAATTGAACCGTGCTGCTGGCCTGCCTTGGTCTGCTTTCAAAGCCAGCGATTTAGCCCTGTGCTAAACAGCCCTTGCTTTTTGCACCTGTTAGAAAAAATGCTGGCAGCCAACACTTTAAATATTCCATTATCAATCTATACCATACAAGAGAAAGGCATCACTCCAAAATGGTCACCTCCTCTGCTGTAACCATTCCATAATTCTATTCTTTGAATGCTCTACCCAAAGTGGTGTCAAGAAAAGTTCAA
The DNA here is from genome assembly GCF_047496885.1 of Scyliorhinus torazame. NCBI lineage: Eukaryota > Metazoa > Chordata > Chondrichthyes > Carcharhiniformes > Scyliorhinidae > Scyliorhinus > Scyliorhinus torazame. The sequence goes on along the minus strand of NC_092714.1, from coordinate 34,628,734 downwards.
TTTGAACTGGTGAAGGGGGACAGGGGTGGGAACAATCATGCTAGATGGCAATGAATTCAATCAAAAAAAAGTTTTCCTTGCTCCATTTAATTCTGATGGTGCATTTCCAGAGAGGACAAGTTTCTACTTCTTCAGAGTCCTGCAAGTTCATTTTTATATGCACCAAGATGAATTGGGCAAATCTTCTACCTGGCAGAAAGATAGGGGGCAGGATTCTCCCCTACTCGGCGGGGCGGAGGGTTCCGGCGTAATGGAGTGGCGGGAACCACTCCGGCATCGGGCCGCCCCAAAGGTGCGGAAGTCTCCGCACCTTCAGGGGCCAAGCCCTCACCTTGAGGGGCTAGGCCCGCGCCGGAGTGGTTTGCGCTCCGCAGGCTGGCGGGAAAGGCCTTTGGCGCCACGCCAGCCGGGGCCGAAAGATCTTCACCGGGCGACGCATGCGCAGGAGCGTCAGCGGCCGCTCACGGCATCCCCGCGCATGCGCAGGGGAGGGGGTATCTTCCGCGTCTGCCATAGTAAAGGCCATGGCAAAGACGGAAGAAAAAGAGTGCCCCCATGGCACAGGCCCGCCCGCAGATTGGTGGGTCCCGATCGCTGGCCAGGCCACCGTGGGGGCACCCCCAGGGCCAGATCGCCCCGCGCCCCCCCCCCCCCCCCCCAGGACCCCAGAGCCTGCCCGTGCCGCCTTGTCCCGCCGTTCAAAAGGTGGTTTAATCCACGCTGGCGGGACAGGCATTCCAGCAGCGGGACGTCGGCCCATTGCGGGCCGGAGAATCGCCGGGGTGGGCCCGCCGACCGGCACGGCACGATTCCCGCCCCCGCCGAATCTCTGGTGGTGGAGACTTCGGGACACGGCGGGGGGGGGATTCACGCCAGTCCCCGGCAATTCCCCGACCCGGCGGGGGGGTCGGAGAATCCCGCCCAGGGTTCTTAACGTTTTCCTGCCTGAGAACTGCAAAATAAAATTTGCGCTATTTTTAATGATCTCTGCCGAATAAAGGTTATTTTTGATAGTTTTATGAAATACCTTGGAAATATTTATTAAACCGTTGGGAAATATTAAGCAACTTGCAGATGAATCGTGAATTACCACTGCAGAAATGTACAGAACTATGTAACATTTTAATTCAGGGAATTTCATGGATCTAAATACATCCGAGGACAACCCACTACTGCAGGACTGAAACTTGGTTTCAGGACTTGTATGGCAAAATGAACCTGTGGTGTTACAACAATATATGTTTTCCTGGGCTGCTACTCAGCCAATAGAAGAGCTTTAATCCAGCCACACTGTGCGACAAATTGTAGAACATGATCTGAAATAATTCATGAAGTATTTTCAACTTGGTCTGCACACTGTTTTTAAACTTAAGTGTGTCAGTTTAAAATTTGGGTTGTTCAGTCACATTTCCCATCTAAAACTGCTGCATATGTATAGCTGCCTCATGGAGAGCAAGGTATAGAACACTTACCATTATGACATCCCCAGGATAAATAGTAACCTCGTCATGGCTCCGGGCTTCAAATGGATATAATGCTCTATAATATACAATCTTAACCCCATCTTGATCAGTATTTACAGAGGTAGGCTTTTCTGTTGAGGGGGAGCGAGAAAGAGAAAAATGAACATTGTTTTCATCTTGCTTTAAAGGTTGAAGCTAAAACTTCATACAATTAAAAATATATGTTGCAGCAGGTAGACCTCTTAAGAATTTGAAAACACGCTTTGTCTTTACAGTGACCAATAACCACAGCTGTAATATTAGCCTGAACACATGCAGGGGTACTGCTGAAGGAATTCTACTAGTCAAATTGGGCACGACAGATTTTAGATATGAACTTCTTCCCATTATAATCTGGGAGTTAACAATTTAAATTTACTTCAAAATACCAAATCTGGAGTCTAAACTGATCCAAATCTATTTGAAATGGGCCACTTCAGATTTAATCTAAATGTTTTGTTCAATTACAAAAGGCAATAATTTGCTTCTGCGGCTCCTGCACCACTGCCTAAAGGACACAGCTCTCTCCACTCAGGAGGAAAATATGCACTGCTGGCCATGGGACTTTCATCTTTACCAATCATACTCGAAATAAAGCTTTTACGGAGACAGATATCTATCAATATTACTTTTAAAAATAAACTTAGAGCACCCAATAAAGGGGCAATTTAGCGTGGCCAATCCACCTAACGCCAAAAATAACCAATCCTTTTAAAAAAGTACAGCACTGCTGAAGCAACATATCAACTTATTAGCTTCCTTTCTATCCCTTCTCAAAATAAGCAATGACGTTTTTAAAACCGTGACAATTAAAAAAGGGACAGATTAGCAGAGAAAGTGTAAGTATGGAAATATGTGCAAAAGCTGAACTTGCAGGGGGCCTTATTAATTACACCAGAAAACTAAACCAGAAAACATTGCAATGAAGATCAAGTAGACTACAATTCTGTACAACTTCAATGTGCATCAAGAGGCTTAATTAGTGTACAACCGACCAAGAGGTCCAGTCCTGAAGACGACAAAATGCCAGATGAAGCCTGCAACACCTGAAGGAACCATTAAGAGGAGTAACTTACTTGAACTGATCTATCCTCGGCCAGGAGTAACCACTGCATTCTTGGTGAATATGAAATCTCATCCACCCTTCAACAAATGGTATGATAATACCACCATAATGAATGGGGAGGCTAGTGACAGATCAAAGAGTTCAAAACTGCCGATCCATGATATTGACAGGAGTAGAATTGAAAACCACCGTTTGTTTCATTTCCTGACTTAGTACAACCTTTGTTCCTGCATTGAGGCAGTTTAATCGTGAGTGAATGGGAAGTGCAGAAAGACATGCCAGGTGCAGCAAAAGACACATCTTAGAATAATGGCATGTCAACTGATTGTTACAAAGGGCTACCTGCACGTTAAGAACCCAAAGGAGGACCTGTTCATCGACGGGACGTTTGCAAGCCTAGGTGCACTGGAGGAAATGTTAGAGTTACCCCCGGGAAATGCCTTTAGATATATGCAGGTGAGGGCTTTTGTGAGGCAACAGGTGAGGGAATTCCCATTGCTCCCGGCACAAGAAGTTCAAGATAGGGTGATCTCGGGTGTATGGATCGGGGAGGGCAAGGTGTCGGAAATACACCAGGAGTTGAAAGAAGAGGGGGAAGCGCTGGTAGAAGAGTTGAAGGGTAAATGGGAGGAGGAGCTGGGGGAGGAGATCAAGGAAGGTCTGTGGGCTGATGCCCTAGGTAGGGTTAATTCCTCCTCCTCGTGTGCCAGGCTCAGCCTGATACAATTTAAAGTGGTCCACAGAGCACACTTGACGGGGGCGAGGTTGAGTAGGTTCTTTGGGGTAGAGGACAGATGTGGAAGGTGCTCAGGGAGCCCCGCGAATCATGTCCATATGTTTTGGTCATGCCCGGCACTGGAGGGGTTCTGGAGAGGAGTGGCGGGAGCAATATCTCAGCTGGTGAAAGTCAGGGTCAAGCCAAGCTTGGGGCTAGCAATATTTGGATTAGTGGACGAACCGGGTGTGCAGGAGGCGAAAGAGGCCGGCATTCTGGCCTTTGCGTCCCTAGTAGCCCGGCGAAGGATCTTGCTAATGCGGAAGGAGGCGAAGCCCCCCAGCCCCTGGATAAATGATATGGCTGGGTTCATAAAGTTGGAGAGGATTAAGTTCGCCTTGAGAGGGTCTGCGCAGGGGTTCTACAGGCGGTGGCAACCGTTCCTAGACTATCTCGCGGAGCCTTAGAGGAAGGTCGGTCAGCAGCAGCAGCAACCCTGGGGGGGGGGACTGCCTGGGAGGGTGGATGCGCAAGAGATAACATGAAGGGTTGGGGATACTGGCACGTACGGGTGAGGGCCAGTGTACAAAGCTGTGTAAATATATCATTTTGCCATGTATATATCTTGCTCTGCGCAAATTCTCGTTTTTGTTTTTTTTTGTTACGAGGGGGGGGTTATTGTTTGGAAGGGAGAAAAATGGTGTTAAAAAACTTTAATAAATATATATATTTTTAAAAAGAACCCAAAGGAGCAGGCGACAGACAAAAATGTAAGGAATCAACTCCTCTATCAGGTCAAAAATGGGAATGAACAATGATGCAACTGAGAGGGGCTCCATGAACATCCCCATACTTAACTATGACAGCTCCCAGTGTGAGAGTCCAAGAGACAAGGTTGAAAAATCTGAGCATTTCAGCTAAAAATGCAGTTCAACATCAGGGCTGTCAAGAGTCCAGTCAATTTATTCACTCAATGCGACATGCAAAAACAGCTGGATCCACTGGGCACAGTGAGGTCCAAGGGCGCAAAAAGCATTCAGGTTGTAACTAGCTGCCCCTCAAGATACGCAACTGCACCAATGTGTACAAAATGTGAAGATTAGAAAGTTGGTGCCCTTTCTGTAGAGGCAAAATAGATCCAGTCCAGCCAATTATCATCTTATCAGCCTCTTCTGATAGAGTCATCAAGAGTACCATCAAATGACACCTGCCCAGAGGGTCGGCATGCGGTGCAGTGGTTAGCACTGGGACTGCGGCGCTGAAGACCCGGGTTCGGATCCCAGCCCTGGGTCACTGTCCGTGTGGACTTTGAACATTTCACCCATGTCTGCGTGGGTTTCAACTCCACAATCCAAAGATGTGCAGGATAGGTGAATTGGCCATGTTAAATTTCCCCTTAATTGGAAAAAATGAATTGGGTACACTAAATTTATTTTAAAAATGACACCTGCCCAGCAAACCTGCTCCCTGCTACTTAATTAGTGTTCTGCTACAGCACCACATATCCGGATCTTGTCACAGGCTTTATCTAGGAATGGAATCATGGGTGAAAATCATATGAATCTGCCCCAAGGGTTCCATCGGTAAAATTTTAATACGTCAAGAAGCCAGAAAGTTCCAACATTCATCTACGGGTGAATGTGTCAAGTGTCTTTACATTCTCCACAACACTGCCAAAGAAAGGAAACCTCAGCAATTGCAAAACTGGAGGGACATAACACTGCTGCCTGTAACTGGCAAGGTTTTTAGCCCAGTACAGCGTTCCTCGTCAGATTGAAAGTAGAGGTAAATAGTACCTTTCACAAAGAACAGGCAGATTTCTGGGGTAACAGATTATGCAGCGAGCAGATTTTTACACTCAGGAACATCAACACTCAGGAACATCAAAACAGAGTGGAGAGTATCAGAAACTGCTTGTTCAAGTTTACTGATTTCAAGGTGGCTTTCAATTGCATCCATTGGCAGTCAATCTGGTACACCATTAGACAGTATGGCATCCCGTAAAAGTACATAAACATCTTCAAAGCCTGATCCCACAACTCCAGCTGCTTCAAAACCAGTGCAGGTACAAAGGACTCCTTCAGTATTATCACAGGAGTGCAGCAAGACTACGTACTATTTCTATTACTCTTGGTTTAATCCTGAGAAAGGCAATGGTGAGTGCAGACTCTGGCATCCTGTGGCAGTATCACTGGTTGATGGACCTGGATTTTGCAGACAGCATCACCTTACTGGCTGGCAAATTTCACACGCTCCAAGACATGACCACCAGTTTTGAGAGTAGCTGATTCAAGGTTGGTCTACACACCCGCTGTGAGAGAGCCAGCTGTGATGGCAGAAAGGCTTTCCCTCACTATCGTGCAACAGATCAAAGACATTGACCATTTCAATCTCGGAAACAACATTGTCAGAGAGGGCCATCTGTAGATCGACAACCATACAGGAATTCGTAAAGCAGCATCAGTCTTCCAGCAACTTCACGCAATCTGGTCATCCAACACCATAAACACATGAAGCTATAGCTCTTCATGTCCATAGTCATATCAACTGTAATCTATGCCCATGAGACATGAAAACAAACAGCAAAAGTTGGACTCCTATCACCAGTGCTGCCTATGCAAGGTCTTGTGCATCACATGGAGAGACATTATCAATGTAGAAGTGAGAACTGGTCAAAAGTGCCTTCAGGACATCATGACCGGGATGACTAAAACTAACAGGACACATATTTTGTCTCCCCAAGTAGCCAGTAGAAAAGACACCGGCAGATGAACATAAGAGGGCAGAACTGGACAAAGAAAACTTGCAAAATACATTTGAGGAGGACCTTCAAAAGCGGGACATCACCTGGGCTGGAGCAAAAGAAATGGTGATGGATCAAGACGAGTAGTGGAGTCTTGCTGCCCGATGTCTCTCACAGGACCAAAGCAACGAAGCTAAGTAAGTTGCATTACCCTATCCAATTATTTTTGGGTTTCTTTTCCGTCAGAGTTCATAAGATACATTAACCACAGCAGGAGTTGGAAAAAAAACCTAAATTTGCCTTCAATTAGTTTGGACTTATAACCCGTATCTCTCCCGACTGTTCAAATTTAATTGGCAGCAGTTTTCGACATTTACCTTTTCCTTAAATGTTCACATCTCGCATAACTTTCAGATGATCATCTCTCTCATCATATTTCTATTAAATGTTTATGGCCCAGATTTCCCCATCCTCATGGCAGTGTAATCAACATTGCAAGGAGGGATAAAATGGATTAAACATTTTTTTTTTTTTTTTTACAAACTGTTAATTTGCCAGAGGTTACCTGGTATTGGCCACGCACTCCGAGACTGTTCTTTTGATGGTTCAAGGTGCTTTTGAAACATTCTGTTCAATACTTCCTGCTTGCTTTTTTCCTCTGGTTCTCTCTTTTGGGAAGTTTCTTCCCGTCTTCGATTTTCCTCTTCTTGGAGGTTTCTCAGTCGTTCTTCCTCATCTCTTTGAACTTGTTCCTGCCAAAGCTTATCGCGTTCCTGGGCAGATCTAAAAACAAATGTTTAACTTCATTCTTCAGACTTTTGAAAGACACATCTTATAAATATGGAAGTCACAGGAGAGGAATCTCAGTGCATCATTCGCGCTTATAAAGTCCAAACTCTTAAGATTTCTGGGAACAAGAAACAAAACTAACATCAAGGAAAATCACATCATGAAAACAATTGAAATGCATTACAAGTCAAGGCCATTCATTATCCTTTTTGCCATTTTGAAAGCTAAAACTCATCCCTTGCACACAGGGCTGGACTGGTAACCTATGCTTTTCACAAAACCCCTCGTCCCAATTGCATTCTTAACGGATTCCTTCCCCTTCCAATAAAAAAGTTAGTTCTCCAGTCTTCTATACTATCCAATCACAAGTGATCGTTCTTCACTTTGTTTTTTTAAATAAATTTAGAATACCCAATTCATATTTTCCAAGGGGCAATTTAGCGTGGCCAATCCACCTACCCTGCACATCATTGGGTTGTGGGGGCGAAACCCATGCAACACGAGGAGAATGTGCATACTCCACACGGACAGTGACCCCGAGTCGGGATTAAACCTGGGACCTCGGCGCCATGAGGCAGCAGTGCTGGCCACTGCGTCACCATGCTGCCCTTCTTCCCCTTGTTAATCAATTTCTTTTATCCAGGTAAACGGTTACATAGGAAATTGGTTGCTCGTCTTATAATGAGACAAATGTGCAGGATAAGGTGAACCCCCTGCCTCCAGTTTAGTGTGAAATTTCACATGTTGTACAAAGTTTCAACTGCCATTGCAGAATACAAGTCAAAAAGCATCAGCATCAGTGACAACGGAAATGAACATTTTAGGCTGGGCTAAGCAGTTGGAAATGGGTCATTTCAATTCACAATTGTGGAGGACCTTTCCTCTATCTTGCATGCATCACTCTTTGCTTTGACTGCCCAGGAATGAACACTTCTGTTAAGATGCTCCTAAAAAACAAATTAAGTGAAAAACACATGGAAACCAATTAGAAAACGGCACTATACAAATACAGGAAGACACAAACCAGGAAACTCGCTTTAACCTACGAAGCTATCTTTGCCCTTTTTTAAACTTCACAGGGAGCAGTGGCTGCTACTATTTTTGAAGTCTCAATACTTTGGCTACTATATAGGTATGGGTAACCAAGATACCGTCTGCGGTGATAAGAAACCTCAGCTGACTCAGGTGAACCAGAAAGGGCTCCAGACGGGGAGAATCGACAAGTCAAAGCTGATTCAAGTAAGCCGGACATGACCCCAGACAGGGAGCGCCGCAAGCTCAGTGACGGCACGCTCAAGGAAACAGCAGACGCCACAAAAGGAAGCTGACACGAGCAACTGTGTGAAGGACTCGTATTATCCACAGAGTGAGGTCCTTGAGCGCAGCAAACACAACAACAACAACATGAAAGACAATAGCAAGAAGCGCACCAAAGGCAACAACATAGACAACAAGCACGACCAAAACAACAACAATGGGACTACGGCTGGTACGACATGGTACAACTCTGCAAAAGAGGGACACTGTTACTGCTCAGCTCAGTACTATGACATACTATGGCAGGGCGACACAGATTGCATACATCGCTACCACAAGCATCGAAAGAAACCAAGAGTCCAAATCAGACAACAAAGTGATTTGACCACTTCTTGGTTCCTTACGCACAGGGACACTGACGGTGTTCACAAAGACATGCCACCATCAACATCACCAACTCACCAACCAAACAAGAAAGCCACTCGACCATAATAATTACTGAATTTTGGACTCGTGCATATGATTTGGACTTGTGTAATCATCACATCATCATGATTTGTACATGTCATCACTTATCTACCTATTTTGTTCAATTTTCTTTAACAATGTACAGAAAATATGTAACACGAAAAAAGGGGGGGGGGAGATGTGGTGATATGCATCACTGTAAATACACAAGGGGTTAATGTGAACACACTACACCTAGCTAGACACCAGAGGGAGCACCCGAGACACAGACATTCAACCAATAGGTCAGTAAGATAGGACATGACCAATGGGCAGTCACGACACACCCAGACGTGACACTACCACAGGGGGGGCATTACACCAAACCATATAAAAGGACACAGCACACATGCTCAGTCTCTTTCCAGTGGAGACAAGTACAGACAGGGTTGATTGAAACACATCACACCCACCACGTGGATTGTAGCAGACTGGTTAGTTAATCCTGCTATAGCTACTCAGACTAACAGAAGAGTCGAATCCAAGTAGGAGAATTGTTAATAGTTTAATAAATGTGTTAAATCTATCTCCAAATCTGAACCTTTCTTTGTCAAAGTGTACATCAAGGAAGCAGTTTATGCTACGTCAAAAGCATAGCAAAACACCGTCAATGTTTCTCAAAGTTAGATTTCAATAATCTGAAGCTAATTCAACAAACTAATTACCTCTAATTTGTTAGTGCGCGCAACATGATGGGAGGGAAATGACCGAGATGCGGAGTACCTCAACACTTGCCGGAGCAAAATTATCACCTCAATTGATTCTAGATTATATAACCAACTGATTCAAAATAACTTGTTAAATTAAGCAAAGGTTGAGATTTAAATCAACCTGTCAAAATTGTGACGCATTATTGTAGAGCGACTGTGACAAAGACTTTCCTCCAGTCATAAATCAGGCAGGGTTGTTAATTTATTATGGTCATTGAGCAGAACGACAGGATAAATGTATTTACAGATCATGGCTTATAGCATGAGTGCTTTACAACAGGGAGTGATGATAGAGACTAGGCATCTTTTTTTTTTTAAACAAGGGAAAAGTGGATAAACATTTGAAGCAGAGAAGATACAGAGAAGATATGTAGGCAGGAAGGTGAGTGGAATTCATTTTGGATTGTAGCAAGAAGCACACAAAGTATCCACCTCATCTCCATTAATGTACCTTAAAATTCTACGGTTTAAAAAAATAATACTAATCAAAATCTTCTAAAGGTTAACAACATTCGCTTATAGGCAAACTTCGCCATTTGATGATACCTAAACCATCTATTGAAGTTCAGTCTCTCTCGCAGGAGAGCTACGATGTTAATTCTCCTCTGCGTGTTCCTCCCTGACTGCAGATTCCCTTTCTCTGAGCTTTTAATATTGCTGCCTGTTCTTGGTTTGCTAAGTATGAAAAAGGAAACATTAGAATAGTAACTGTATATATATCCAAAGAGATCTTAAAAAAAACAGCAGCCTAATCAAATTACTTATTTAAAAAAAAAAAATGTCCAGCTACTTCCTCAAGGACAAGAGGGCTGAAGCATCACCACCTACAGATCTGAGGGGGTCAGATTCCACACCTGGCCTGTACGGAGCTACCTGATATCAGCCAGGTCAGCAGATGGTTATTACACATGGCTTCAACAAGTTAAGACAATATTGAGGTAAAAACATCCCACTCCTGATTAGCATTCGTACATCAACATTTGTTGCGGAATCGGCAAGCATGGATGGAATCAGACGTCTAAGCAACTTTTATAAAAATGGTTCAAAAAGGAAAGCAAACTTGAAATAAATAAATAGGAGGGAAAATAAGGATAACATTCTTCAAACCTTTAATTCATGACTAACACATTGCTACATCGGATACAAGCGGTTGGCAAATGCTGGCTAATAACGCTAAGTTAATGAAACTTGTCCATATAGATTAACCTTTTATTCCTTAGGATCATTCTAGCAAATAACTGCTGTGGCCCTTCAAGGGCAATGTGGTTCCTTACCCAAGTGGATGATATTAATGTAGAAATCGTGACATTGTTATTTTCTTGGCACAGAGGGAAGAGGGGAAAGAGGGAGAGCGCCTTGAGATCCAACCAGGAATGACTGGTGTCATTTTTTCAAAAAAGGACAATTCCTAAGCCATAATTGCATTATTTTGACTGACTCCATGCACTTCACCACTGAACGTTTCTTTAATAATACAGATTATGCACATCTTCAAGACAAGTTCAACATGGATGATAGTCTGGAAATTAATGCATGGCTCACATCCTTCACTACAGAAGAGGCAGGGAAGGGGGCAGCAAGAAATCCAGGAGGCAAAAGAGAACACAAACCCTTCACCCCCTGGGTTTAAGAGATGAGGGATATGGTTAAAGGATAGCCGAGTAAAATAGCAGCAAAATCAGTTACTGATCATGATAGCTAGCAATAAATGCCTCATCTTCTTTGTGATGCTAATAATGCTTTCCAGAAGCTTGGAAACTACAAAGTGAATAAAATTGAAATACCTCTGGGCAGCTTCTTTCTCATATTGTCTTTCAAGTTCTGTTGTCCTCCGCTCTTGCTCCTTCAGCTTTTGCTTTTCAAATTCGGCTTCCTTCTGTCGCTGCAATTGCTGTCGGCTATGAATTTCTCTCAGTTCCTACAAGAGGGCAAAGATGTGCAGCGTAAAGATTTCATTTTTTAAAAATTAGAAAGTCAACCGTGAAGCACTCAACTGGAGAAATCGCAAACACCTGCCTAAACAAGCCGATGAGTTGGAAAACAAAATTGGATCAAGATATTCTTTCAATCGCACTACTGCATTAACAGGCCACATCAGGTGACATACACAGTACCTTATCCCAATGGCATGAAAGAAAATATTGCAAAGTGTTAGTATAGTATGCATGAGCCCTAGGAGAAAAACAATACTTGTAATTAGATGTCAACTTTCTAAACTAAGGCAATTCAACCCCCTAAAGCCAAGGTAAGAGTAGATTAAAAACATGGCTATTTGTACATTAGAAGTTGGAAATGGAATATACCGATGACACAAATTAAACAATCCGAATCCAAATGTTTGCAACTATATCGCCATCAGCAAAAGGATTGGTTTCCTATGGCCTCATCTTGGAGAATGCTATGGTTCAAACAGCCATGAGAACCATTGTGAAAGGATTGAATCATGCAGTGAAACTTTTTAAGCAGAAGTGCCTTTGAAGGCAAAGAAAAGATAATAGCTTTTTTAAAAAAATGTTATTGCTTAAAAATAATTTTGATAAAAGGTGTATTCAATCAAACGTTTAATGCATAAAAGCTATTTTTTTAATGTTGAAAATATTGAACCCATGCAACAAACAAGGATTGCAAGTAGCATAAGCAAAGTGTGTAAGTATTTGAAACTGTGCAAAATGCCACTCCATTCGCTGCCATGGCCAATATACAGGCAACACATGTGCACACTTCAAACAAGGGAGCTGATAGTGCTTTAGTTACTGAGCAACATCATCACAGGAGGAACTTCTTTCAAACTTACAAAAACTGTAGGGGGCTGGGAAGTATGGAAGGAAGAAGAAAATATCAAGTGATTAAAGAGCAAACAATACAAGATCAAACTATTTTCTTGTCAAGATTCCTCATACATTTCAAGTTCAACATTATAAACATTCAAAAGAGGTTAATGCTCAAGAGTTCTTTTTTCTCCCCATTTTCTACATGCACCATGAAATTCTTTTCCCACTTTCATAAAGCTGGAATGTTTTAATTTCCAAGGAGCTGTGCAGCAGAATAAAGACAAGGCCTAGTGTATGGTGCCACAAGTAGTAATGGAAATAAGCAGCCTTTCCGTTCTTAACAATAATAGTTTACAGTTAATTGGACAGGTAGGCAAAATTCCCTGCCCTGTATTGATGTTTCTTCACCCACCATCAACAGTTACAAATGACACTAGAAGAAAAATGCCAGATTGTGAGATTTCCTGTGGAATGCACTGGTATAGCTTCAAGCCATAAACAAACCATCTACATGGAGGGGGATTGTAGAGGGGCATTAAACACAATACTTCTAAATTGAAAGACTCGCCCTTTCCCTATCCTTTACGTTATGAATTGTGATGGTACTCCTGTTCATTCAACAGTGATGTCAAGTGTAGGAGATGCAAGCTTGAATGACAGAACTGCATCAGAACAACAATTGGAACAAAATGAAAATGAATCCCTCTGAAATGCTTGCAAACTATGGTAATTGAAAAGGTGCAATAAATGTCTTCTGAGGAATTGAATCTTTTCTGCCCTTCAGAAAATATGCTCGCTTTGTGGGAAAGATTGAAGGAAAATTTAGTTGATTTTAGCTTTTTTTTCCAAATCCCCTAGTGTGGCCATTACAAATTATTTCTTAAAAGTAGCTAGCTGAATTATCAGTGTATGGTGGAATTGTAATGAGGTTCCAAAATATCTTGGACCAGAAAAATATGGTTTACATTTTTTGATGCTACTTAATGTCTATCCTGAAGCTATTGTAAAAAGTTACGAGAACACTGCTGGATAGGAGCATGGAAAGAAGCAAGATCTAGTAACTAAAGGTAAACTGCTGCATTGTGAGCAGATTAACCAACAAAGTTTGAGCGTTAGTGCCAGTGGTCTATCGAAGAAAGGACCAAGGAACAAAGGGCAAGAATAAAGGCACAGTGAAGAGCACCTGATGAGGCAAAATCAATATAGTAGCTTAAAATGGCTTTCACTTCAACAGCACTTATGCACAGCCAATACATTTCTTTCATGTTTAGTTTATTAGAAGGCTATATATTTTAAAACTTGTTTTTAGAGTACCCAATTCCTTTGTTCCAATTAAGGGGCAATTTAGCGTGACCAATCCACCTATCCTACATATCTTTGGGTTGTGGGGGTGAGACCCACGCAGACATGGGGAGAATGTACAAACTCCACACGGACAGTGACCCGGGGCAGGGATCAAGCCAGAGTCCTCAGCACTGTGAGGCAGCAGTGTTAACCACTGCGCCACCGTGTTGCCCCGGCCAGGCACAAATTATAAACATTGATAAATGAATTAAAAGGCCATGATCAAAATTCTGTACACACTTCAATGCTAACATTTAAAACTAAATACTACTTGAACTGTGCATTTCTAAATCGAAAATGCAGGTTTATCCACAGACCGGAATTAAATTTTGTAAGTACTGCATGGAAGAGTAAGCTGATATGGCACCATGAGCTCAACAATAACCAACACTGAAAAGGTTGAAACACCAATGCTGGTTACGCAATTACATCGTTGCGAACTAGAATAAATTTTGTTTCCATTTTTGTCCCATCTCCCAACGACATTGTCTCATGCAGAAGCCTAGACAATGGTTACTTATTCAGCAGGCTACACAACCTTGAGGGCAAAGTCTTGCTGAGGATTGTCTATATCTCCAGCAGAGGTCGCTGGATGGTATTCAAGAGTAGGAATCATGGGTGATTTGTAATTTACTGCCCCAAATGAGATCAGAAAGCTGAACACGGACAAGGAATTGAAGCTGGGACCTTAATAATGCTACAGCTTACTGCTGTCAGAGAGGAGTGGCCAGAAGTTAAATTTACAAATAGAATGTGCACAAAGTACAAATGTGAGCACAGAAATGTCATATTTTGGCATTGTCACAATTAAGCTTACATTAACGTTGCAATGAAGTGACTGTGAAAAGCCCCTAGTCGCCACACTCCAGCACCTGTTCGGGTGCACAGAGGGAGAATTTAGAATGTCCAATTCACCCAACAGCACGTCTTTCGGGACTTGTGGAAGGAAACCCACGCAGACGCGGGGAGAATGTGGAGACTCCGCACAGAGTGACCCAAGCCGGAATCAAACATGGGACCCTGGCGCTGTGAAGCAACAGTGCTAACCACTGTGCTAACGTGTCGTCCAAACTGAAAAACTAGGAAGTTTGGGCAATGGTGCTAATTGTGGTACAAGCAGCTTGTGCTGCTTTTAACCTTGAGCTTCAACAGTCAAGGTATATAATTGAAGACTGGCAATCAAATGCAGGGGATTGCTTACCTGAAGTAGAAGGTAAGGCAGGTGAAGACTAAAAGTAGCAGGGAGTTTCTGGTGGTTTCATTCACTATGATTCAACGGTTTTAGGCTCTGCATAAACAATCTAATTTTCTTTTTTTTGGTCGTACTTTCAATTTGTGATTTTACTTGTCTCTAAATTCAATTTCATTGGCTGTCATTCTTCAAATCTGTATAGGCTGTGGGAGAAAAAGACGAAAATCCAAACTGCAAATTTGCATAGGAGCCCACCCCTCCAGGTAGCTCCCTTAGTGCTCAGTGTGAAATTAAGCCAGAAACACCAGAAAGCACAAGAGGCTGCGAGCAGGGTGATGTGTCTTTGGACTAGGGAAATGGAAAATAATTAAATCCATATGCACACATTTGTTAACAAAGGGGCAATCCATTTTCAATAGTCTGCGCTTTCTTTGTTGTTGGCTGTAGCTCAATGGTAGCACTCTTGTCTCTGATTCAAGTGGTCATCAGCTTGAGCCCCATTCCAAAGACTTGAGTGTAACTGACTCTTAAGTGCAGTACTGAAAGAATGATAGATCATCAGACTTAACATTTTTTGGAAAGGACATGAATCTGATGCCCCACTGGAAGGCCGACATAAACAGCCCATGGTATTGTTCAAGATGGTTTTGTGGTGCTTTACAATATCACCCGAGATTATCTTGTTATTTATCTCATTACTGTTTGGGGCCTTAAAGTGTTCATATTGGTTGCTGCATTTTCCTACGTTATAATTATGAATACACTTCAAATGATCTGTGGCTGGGAAACACTTGGAATTCTGAGATCATGAATGGGACTATAAAAACTAGGTTCCCCCACCCCCCCTGTCTAAGCTTACACACAAATGATCATAGATGGCAAGAAATCAGATGGCGGGAGGTGCTTGTGGAGTTATATATATCTGAGCATGACTCAATGCATTCAGAAATGGAGGGTGAATTTGTTGCACAGGTGTAAAAATTATTACGTTTGAATGACTTAAAAAACGCAACTGTTCAAATAATGGTACCATATTAAGGTACGGTCTTGAAATCGGCATTGTTAATACTTCGTACAGCCAAAAAGATTTAGGACACCTTAAAGGGACTTTCCTGCAAGAGAGTATCGAACCAAATTTGATAACTTCCAGGGATTTCTGCACAATCCTAATTAAGTTCCAAATAAATAAAAAACATAAAGACGTTAAAAGCCATCAGATGAGATTAATGTGCATTTCTAGACATTCTGAAAACCTCTCACTATCCTCAATCCATATACATGGTATTTACAATCAGATATCTGAAAATAATATTGCTGAAATTCTTAACCTTTGGCTCCATTTTAAAAGTGATGTTTCTGGTAGGAAATTGCAGCCTTGTTTGTACCTAGCAGATGACTCGTGTAGGAGATATTTTACACTTCCATTTAGAAATGCATTTCAACAGCTGTGCAGAAGCGCATTTAGGGAAGAAACCTTTAAAAAGAAGTCTAAGTGGTTCACGCAGCACAGGAGGAAGCCCAGGCACTGCAGCAAAACATCGTCCACAGCCACAGACTGGAAGAAAGAAATGCTCAGATTTAACAAAAAAAAAACAAAGCATCTGAAGCAAGACAGACTCCAACAAGGCAAAATAATAACTACACAGCAGACTTTTAATTCAGAGTAAATTAGCACTATCAACAGCATTAAATTCTATAATAGCTGGTTACTCGAAAAGTGGTACAATCTCAAATTACATATTTTTCAAACATATGGCACAAACATGCTTTACATTTTAAATCAGTCTGCTAAGTGTCAAAGTGCCCTTAACATGGATATCACCATTTTGTAGCTGTGAACACACTTGAATTTATCACCCAACAACTTTTGACAAAATGGTGTTGAAATCTAATTTTAGTGACCAAATCCTAACGAGTGGTCTATTCTCGATATTAAAATTAATTTGTTTGTCTTGCACGTCATACAAGATTGCAAGTTAAATCCAGGGAATGTTTTTTCATTAAATATGTCAAAAGATGGGAGAGGGACAGAGCTGGAGGGACTCCCATTCAAACTAGTCCAAAACAAATTTCACTATCTGGGAATCCAGATAGTCCTGGACTGGATACGGATCCACAAGTTGAATCTGACCAGCCTGGCGGAGGAAGTTAAAAAGGACCAACAGAGATGGCACATGCTCCCGCTCTCCCTAGCAGGGAGGGTGCAGACGATCAAAATGAACATACTGCTGATGTTCCTCTTCCTGTTCAGATCTTCATCCCCAAGGCCTTCTTCCACGGCATAGATAAAATAATAATGCTGTTTGTGCGTGTGTGCGTGTGTATGTATGTATGTGTGCGCGTGGGGGTAAGAATCCAAGAATCCCCAAATCAACATTGCAGAGGAGAAAAGTCATAGGCGGTCTGGCACTACCGAATCTACAATACTACCACTGGGCAGCTATGGCAGAGAGAGAGAGAGAGAGAGAGAGAGAGAGGGGATGGATAGGTGAACCCACCACGGAATGGGTGCAGGTGGAGGAGTCTTCCTGAAAGGGAACGACCCTCTGGGCCCTCGCCACGGCAGCGCTCCCATCCCCCAACAAAATACATATCCTGTCCAGTGGTAGAAGCCACACTAAAGTCATGGAACCAGATGAGGCAACATTTCACTCTGGCTGGGATGTCCCCCATGGCCCCCATTCGCGGAAACCACAAATTCCCACCAGTCATGCTCGACACCACTTTCAATAAACGGAGACAGGCTGGGATGTGGGGGGGCGGGGGGGGGCAGGTACTCTGGTGCACAGCACTGACCAGGGCCAACTTCACCTCCTCCTGTGCAAGGCTCAGCCTCATGCCATTTAAAGTGGTGGACAGAGTGGACCTAAACGGAACCCGAATGAACAGGTTCTTCCCGGAGGTGGAAGATAAATGTGAACAGTGCCAGGGAGGCCCGGTCAACCATACCAACATGTTCTGGCTTGCCCAGACGTGTAGGGTTATGGACAGCCTTCATCGAGACAATGTCCAAGATTGTGGGGATGAGGGTGGACCATGCCCGAGACTGGCACTTTTTGGGGTATCAGAACAGCCAGAGCTACACATGGGGAAGAGGACTGTGCTTCCCTAATCGCACGCTGGAGAAGCCTGCTCGGCTGACGATCAGCAGCACCATGGCAGACTGGCTGGCGTCCATCTGGACAAAATCAAGTACACAATCAGAAGGCTTCCTCAAAGCATTGGGGCAACTTGTCGGCCTGTTCCAGGCCAACAGCGATGAGGGAAAGACGGAAATAGGGGCAGACGGGGGAGAGCAAACAAAAAGACACAACACTAAGACGTCAAAAAGGGAAGTGTCGGGGGGGGGGGGGGGGGGGGGGGGGGGGGGGGGGGGGGGGAGGAAGAAACTTAGGGAAACCACAGGAAGAAGCCTGGAGGGAGGGAGGAGGCCCCGCCCCCCCCAAACCCACAAGGCTGGCAACAAAAACCACAGAGGGGAGGGGGGGGAAAAAGGGAGAGATCAGGTACCTCAGTGATGGAACATCCAGAGCGGAAGAGGGGATACAAAGGAGGCGGGGGGGGGGGGGGGGGGGAAGGAGAAAGAGGATACATCAAGAAAGATTGTATGTTCACAAGAACTGTATAAACTGCAAATATCGGACGCAAAAGTTTAACTATGTAAAATTGAAAATGCCAATAAATAATTTTTTTTAAATACCAAAAAGGAAATTACCACTCAAAAGGCAACCCAGAGTTGATGGACCAATGTGTATTTCTAATTTTGAACTATGATACTGTTGCACTGTTCCAACTTGTCTTTCAGCCCAAAGAACTGTAAATCAGTGGATTGTGTACGTAGAGTTCAATATATCAATGATTTATAATCCCTTTTTAAAAAATTAATTCATGGAATTGCATATCATCAGGTCAACATTTATTGCCCATCCCCAATTGCCCCCGAGAAGGTGGTGTTGACCTCTGCAGCCCATCTGGTGTAGGTACACCCAGTGCTCTTAGAGAGGGAGTCTCCAGGATTTTAACCCAGCAACTGTTGAGGGAACTGTGCAGCAAAGGTGTGTGTTTGGGCTGCAGCAAACACTTCAGACAAATGAGGTACAAAAACAGCTTTCAGCTTATTTGCAAAAGTTCTTCCATGTCTGCTACAGCAAATGCTAGGAGTTCCACACCCGCCACCACATTGGGTAATTCTGCACTTGCAATCCTTTTGCACCATATGCTCCCTTCTCCAAGTGTTCCAGGTTAGGTTTAAGAGTAAATCTAATTGCTAACATACTCCCCATTACCAGTTTATTGAAATGGCCACATGGCACTTAAATACTACAAATAGTGGAATAGGGATACAAGTAATCCTTTGGCACCATATGCTCCCTTCGCCAAGTGTTCCAGGTTAGGTTTAAGAGTAAATCTAATTGCTAACATTCTCCCCATAACCAGTTTATTGAAATGGCCACATGGCAATTAAATTCTACAAATAGTGGAATAGGGATACAAGTACTCTTATCAATAGCTCAGTAAGGTTACACAAGTGGCTGAGTTAAATCAGAGGAGGCAGAACTATTGGATAAAAGCAAATTACTGCAGATGCTGGAATCTGAAACGAAAGAGAAAATGCTGGAAAATCTCAGCAAGTCTGGCAGCATCTGTAGGGAGGGAAAAGAGCTAATGTTTTGAGTCCGATGACTCTTTTGTCAAAGCTAACAGGCAGAGAAAGTGGGAAATATTTATACTGTGGAGTGAGAATGAAAGATGAGTCATAGCCACAGAAATCCAGGGAAGCCGGGTGCTATTGGCCACAGAAACCGAGGGGAAAGAGTGCTAATGGCAGTCCCCAGAGAGGACAAAAGATGTGAAAGGTCAAACAGCAGGGAAACTAACATCAGAGGATGAACTGTAGATGTGGGGCGAGGGGAAGGGGGAAGCAAAGAGGAGACAGGTGAAGGAAAGGTAGATGGGGGGGGGGGGAGTGAAAATTAAATGTATATTATAAAAGAAAAAGAAAGAATGCGAAAGAAAGAACCCAATGCAAAAGGCAAAAAACGATGGTATCATTTTGCAATATTTCAGCAACTGTGAGTTAACAATCTAATTGGCCAAAAAGAGATCAATTTTACTTATGACTTCCTTAGAAAATTTACAGTGCAGGAGGAGGCTATTCAGCCCATCGCGTCTGCACTGGCCCTTGGAAAGAGCACCTTACTTAAGGAGTAAGTGGATTTAATTTGAATTCAGATCATTACTTCAATATATATGAAAAGGAAGACTGCGCAGGGCTATCGGGAGAACGTAGGGGATTAACACCAGGTTAATTGCCCTTTCGGAGAGCCAGCACAGACACAACGGACTGAATGGCCTCCTTCTGTGCTGTAACCATTCTATGACATTCTTCTTCCATCAGGAAGTGATAAATTCACAACAGATCTATAGGAACTAAAATTGACTGGAACAAGGAAAAGAAATACAAAACAGGAATATTGGCTGTAAGAGTCAAGGTGAATCTGCTGAAAAGAAATGGAACTGTCAGAATGAATGGCGAACATGAGTGACTGGGAGCTGCATGTAATGAAAAAACACACTCTTCAGGAGACAAATTCAAATTGTAAGAAGTCAGTACTTCGTACATTTTAGTCCCAGGCACATTGCTCTAACTCACCTTTTATAATCATGTGCAATTTACCAATTCTTTATTGAACGGTGTGAAGAATCACCAAATGGAAGAGATATTGATGCTGAATCTGACCAAAGCATGGAATCCAGGTAAAGAGCATAGAATTTATTTGACAGTCATCCCCCAGACTGCACTTGTTCAAGGAGCGCGTGCAGTGGCCAGCTTTTTAAGATGGGCATGAAGAAAAGAAATAAAAGCTCAGTTTTACCTTCAACTGATTATTGAAGACATCTATCTCCTGGAGTTTAGCCCTCGTCTCTTTCTCAACTTCATCCAGTTGGTCACGAAGGTGTTGCCTAGTCAACTCTTTGTTTTCCAAAGACTTTTTAACAGTAAGAATAGTGTCTCCTGTTAATTAAAAAAAAAAAAAATTTGACCCCTTGATGAGAGGAAATACTTCTTTGAAATTCATTAAAGTGGTCCAACGATTTGAGTGCAAAAGTGATAACTCATCTGACAAGATCCTCCGTAATTTTTCTTAAAATTTAATGTATCACAAAAAAGTACAAAATCAATTACAAACTTGATAGAAACAGGACAAGGGGGCTAGAATTCTTGTTCTCCATCCCATCAGGAGCTGCCTTTGGGCGATCAACGAGGCGAAGGCTACAACATCCATCTCCGCATCCGTTTCCAAACCCGGCTGGTCCGATACCTCGAATATGCCCCCCCCCCCCCCCCCGGCTCCAGTTTCACGTGCACCACTTTAGAGACTACCCTAAAAATCTCCTTCGAGTAATCCTCCAGCTTTGGACAAGATCAAAACATATGAACGTGATTTGCACCTTGTCCACATTCGCCACCCAGTAATAATACATCAGGTTCGGAAGACCCAAACCCCTTGCCTGCCTTCCCCGCTGCAGCAGCACCTTTCTAACTCTGGCCACCTTCCCTCCCCATATGGAGGTGATAATCATTCCTTCAATCTCTCTGAAAAATGCCTTTGGCAGGAAAATCGACAGGCACTGGAAAACAAACAGAAATCACGGCAACACGTTCATTTTAACCGCCTGTACCCTACCCGCCAGTGACAGAAGGAGACAATCGCAATTAAGTAAAGTTAACTATGAAGACACGAGGGAGGAGCTGGCCAGAGTTCATTGGAAGGGGAGCATAGCACGGATGACAGTGGAATAGCAACGGCAGGGATTTTGGGAGTTTATTCAGGAGGCACAACAGAAATTCATCCCAAGAAGGAGGAAAATACTAAGGGGAGGACAAGCCAACCACAGCTAACAAGAGAAGTCAGGGACAGCAGAAAAGCAAAGGAAAAAGCATACAAGGTAGCGAGGATTAGTGGGAAGGAGAATTGCGAAGCCATTAAAAACAATCAATCAGAGGATAACCAAAAAAGCAATAAAGAGTAAGAAGATGAAATAGAAGTGTAAGCCAGTTAGTATGGCATGGATAGAGGATTGGGTGACTGGCAGAAGGCAGAGACTGGGGATAAAGGGGTCTTTTTCAGAATGGCGGCCAGTGATTCATGGTGTTTTGCAGGGGTCAGTGTTGGGACCACAGCTATTCACGATGTGGAAGAATGAACTGAGGGCATTGTTGCTAAGTTTACAGATGATACAAAGATATGTAGGCGGGCAGGTTGTGTTGAGGAAGCAGGGAGGCTGCAGAAGGAATTGGACAGGCTAGGTAGATGGAATACATTGTGGAAAAGTGTGCGATTATGCACTTTGGTAGGAAAAATAGAGGCATAGACTATTTTCTAAATGGAGAAATGCTTCAGGAATCAGAAGCACAAAGGGACTCAAGAGTCCTAGTTCAAGATTCTTGTTAAGGCTGACATACAGGTTTAGTTAGCAGTGAGGAAGGCAAATGCAATACAAAGAATAATACAGGAACAGGCCCTTCGGCCCTCCGAGCCTGTACCGGTCATGATACAACCCTTGGCCAAAACCCTCAACATTTCCTTGTGCCAAATCTCTCTGTACCCATCCGATTCATGCATTTGTCGAGAGCCTTTTGAACGCTGTTAATGTATCTGCTTCCACAACCTCCCCTGGCAACACGTTCGAGGCGCTCACCACCCCGTGTAAAAAAGCCTGCCGGTCTCCTCTAAAATTTGTCCCATGGACCTTAAACCTATGCCCCCTAGTGACTCCTCTCTCCACCCTGGGAAAGAGTGCCTGCCCATCCACTCTATCCATGCCCCTCATAATCTTGTAGACCTCTATCAAGCCACCCTCAACCTCTGTCTTTCTAATGAAAACAGTCAGAGTCAATTCAGCCTCTCCACATAGCTAACACCCCCCAGACCAGGCAACAGCCTGGTAAACCTCCTCTGCATCCTCTCCAAAGCTTCCACATCCTTCTGGTAGTGTGGCGACGAGAATTGTGCACAATATTCCAAGTGCGGCCTTACCAAGGTTTACAAAAGTGTAGCATGACTTGTCAGTTTTTATACTCGATGCCCCGTCCAATGAAGGCAAACATTCCGTATGCTTTCTTGACTACCTTGTCCACTTGTGTTTCCACTTTCAAAGATCTGTGAACCTGCATGCACAGATCTCTCTTTCGATATTCGTAAGAGTTTTGCCAGATCAGAGCAACTGATCTAGCCCCACCTTATCCCCACAGCCTGCAATTTTTATTTTTTTGATAATTATCCAATTCTCTTTTGGTTGAATCTGCCTCCACCCTGGTCTCAAGCATTGCATTCCAGATCCTTATTACTCACTTTGTAGAAAGGATTCTCATCTTGCTGTTTCTTCTTTTGGCATTCACCTTGACCTTAAATTGGTGTCCTCAGGTGCTCAACCTTTCCAGCAAAGGGAACGGTTTCTCCACATCGACACTGTCCAGACCTCCTACCATTCTCAATAGCTCTACCAACTCTATGGTTTTAATCTTCTCTTCTTTAAGAACAGTTCCAGTTTCCTTGATCCATCCACAAATTATCACCCCGGAACCATTCTCGGGAATTTTTTCTATACTGTCTCCAATGTCGATTAATTCTTCCCAAAGCATGGTGTCTCAAACTGGATTCAATACTTCATTGGAGGACAACTAGAATTTCATGTAGATTTATCATAGCTTCCTTGCTTTTCTACTTGATGCCCCTATAAGCTTTATTCACCGCTTTCTCAACCTGTCCTGACATTTTCAATGATAAGCCCACATATACCCACCCCCAAACTCGCCCAGCTCCTTCATCCCCCTTGTATTGTACCCTTTATCTTATATTGCTTCTCCTTGTTCCTCTTACCAAAATTAATTACTTTTCTGCATTAAATTTCATCTGCCACTTTCAAAGGGGAATTGGATAATTGCTTGGAGAAAAAAAAACTGCAGGGCTAAGGTGAAAACAGCAAGATAGTGAGGCGAACTGAATTGCTCTTCAATAAAGGTAGCATGGATTCAATGGTCTGAATGGCCTTTTTCTGTGGTGTACTACCCAACAATTGTATAACTGATTTGAAATAGCCAAGAGAGAAGTCCATTAACCCAAGCTCGGGTCAACTCAATGAGCTGTCAGGTGGCTTGTGAAAACCCAATAGGAGCACAAATATCAAATGACTGCAGCCATCAAAATGAATTAGAGCAGATGGCCGTTTATCAATAATGAATGAAGGCAACCTTTGACAATGCATCAAGATGCTAGTCATCAAATACAATTACCCAAGTCAATTGATACCTGACAGATACTATTGTCTTTAGTCTTTTCAAAATACAGTTAGGAAGAATACTGTAGGTAGTTCACCCGGAACAAAACAAATATATTTTCTTCCAGAGATACTCATGTGTTCCTTAACCCCCTTCATACTGATTCGAAGTACAGTTAAAAAAATCTCTTTGATGTGAGCAATAATGGAAAAGCAAAATAATGGGATGTCAGATCTTTTGCACAGCAGTAATGGACATGAATAGCATTTTAACAGCTGTCAATAATATTTCCAGTAATGTTACATTCTTCTACCTCAACATTTTGGAAAAACAGCTAAACTCAATTATCTTCTAATTCACAAAAAAATCTGTTGTGGTATTCTGTGCAATCAAAGTGGAATTTGTGGTTTATAAAGTGGTGGGCAATGCATGGGATTGCAGCAGTTTGTAGGTGTTAACATTCCCGTAGACATTTCAAGTATTCCATGATTTATAATTTACTTCATTTTTGTCAACATGAAAGTGGTTAAATTGGAAAATAGAGGAATTGAAAATGTTATAACATTAGATTAATCAGGGCGGATTGGTGGTGCAGTGGTTAGCACTGCTGCCTCAATGCGCCGAGGACCCGGGTTCGATCCCGGCCATGGGTCACTGTCCGTGTGGAGTTTGCACATTCTCCCCGTGTCTGTGTGGGTCTCACCCCCACAACCCAAAGATGGGCAGGGTAGGTGGATTGGCCACGCTAAATTGCCCCTTAATTGGGAAATAAAATTGGGTACTTTAAATTCATTAAAGATTAATCAGGGTGGTTTATATACATATAGAAGCATCTTTGAATTTGTAGTGTAAAACATCTGATCATTGAAACTCTGCATGCACATGTGCAACATACTTTCATTTGTGTGACCAAGTTTATGGTACTTCAGACAAGGTTCAAATACCACCATTTTAAGTTGACAAGTAGAATTCAATGAATCTAATAATTTGTTGATTGATAAATATCAATGAAATCTGGATTGTCATTTTGAAAAATAAAATGATTCACTAATATGCTTCGGGGAATGGAGGTTGGCATTGATACCCAGTCTTTTCAGTCCATTATGCGGTTGACATTCAATAATTGACAATATATTGGGTAACAAATGCTGTTCAAATGCTGCCCAGGTCCATTCCTGCGATGTGTAAAGAAATCTGACATTTCAACGAGTAATTGATTTAAGCTGATAGTATTAACATTTCATTTCTGATGCAGTATTAACATTTCAGTTCTGTGGAGCTGGGTCACCGGTCTCCGATGGTGAAATCGCGGTTGGCGATTGGCCGGAGAATTCCCGTTTGCACCAAAATCAGGGGCGGCGCCGCTTTTGTGATGCTCCCCCCCCCCCCTCAAAAACGGCGTACTCAAAGAGTACGCTGCACGCCGTAGGGACGGCCTCAGGACGTCACCTGAAGCCCTCCCCCGATGTTCCGCCCCCGATGGGCTGAGTTCCCGACAGCGGGGAACACTTATCCTTTTGTGTGAACCCGGCGTGGCGGCTGCGGACAGAGTCCAGCGCCGCCACAATCGGAAGGGGGGGGGGGGGCTTTGGCGGGGACTGGGAGAACAATTGGAGGATGGTCCGGGGGGGTTACTGGGGGACAGTATGTGGCAGGCGGGTCGGCACGCAGGCCCGGCGCGGCCTCATCCGCAGGTAAAGCTGGGGTTTTTACGCTGCGTGGTTGCTCGCCCCCCACCAGACGGAGGATCGGTGCAGCTTTTGCGCCGTTTTTTAAGGCGTAAAACGCCATTGTTCCCATGCCGGTGTCAGCGCTTATACTTCAAATCGGAGAATCCAGCCCCATGAACCTGAAACATCAAATCTATTTCTCTCTTCACAGATACTACTCAACTTGCTGAGCACATCCGTATCCTGTTTTAATTTCAGATTCTAGCATCCCCAATATTTTGCTTTTGACTTTAGTGGACGGCTGGTTTCAGGTCACTGATGTCAAGTAGTGATGGTGGCTGTTGGAGCAGTGGGCGACGGTGGAGAATTATTAAAAAGCATCAACAGCAACAAAAAATATACACAGAATGCAAGAGTCATTGATCAAATGGTGAAATGAAAATTGTTCAGAGAAAGTGTCGTTTCCCAGTTTGAACACGACTGAAAATGAAGTATTTTCTGTGCTGCCATACATTAAGCTCTCGTTTTAAATTGTGGTTGCATTCCTGGAAATCACTCAAGTGAAACAACTTTATGTGAATCATGGGCTTCCACAGGAATCAACGTTAAAGCTGGAGTTAGATCCAGTCAGACATTTCTCACCTGGAGTTGAAATACTGTACCAAACATTTTAAAAATAAATTTAGAGTACCCAATTCATTTTTTTACCAATTAAGGGGCAATTTAGCGTGTTCAATCCACCTACCTTGCACATCTTTGGGTTGTGGGGGCGAAACCCACACAAACATGGGGAGTGTGTGCAAACTCCACACGGACAGTGACCCAGAGCCGGGATCGAACCTGGGACCTCAGCGCCGTGAGGCAGCAGGACTAACCCACTGCGCCATCGTGCTACCCGACTGTACCAAACTTGAGCAGCACTGCGCATTCTTGCTGAAATATCTTGCAAAATAAAATAAGTGATTAAATATAAAAGAAATCCTGCATAAATTCAAATTTCAAAATCAATTTCACGGAGGTTGATTGATTTTCTTGCTTTCTTTGCAACACTGCCAGTACTAACTGATGCATGTTTAAAAGTAATTTAAAAGTCTTGCCTAGAGCAGGCACTCTTGAAACTCCAAAACGTAATCAAATTTAAATACAATTTTTTGTGTTTGGAAAAACTCTGGCTTTGAATGCCGAGTTTTTGTTTACAAAATACGGATGTTGCCCTGAATACAGTACAAACTGTGCCTTAATAATGCCAGCGATCAGGTTACAGGACCTGAACATGACATGAAAGCAATCCACTTATGATGTGCGCTGTACTATTACAACAGACCGCGATGACGTGAGGAATGTGATAGCGCAAAACGATTCTGAAGCGAAAGTCCTAGTTAAGATGGAGGAAAACAGACTTAAAACTACTTTTAAAAAATATATATATAAATTCAGAGTACCCAATTATTTATTTCCAATTCAGGGGCAATTTAGTGTGGCCAATCACTTGGCCTGCACATCTTTGGGTTGTGGGGGTGAAACCCACACGAATACTGGGAGAATGTGCAAACTCCACACAGTGACCCAGGGCCAGGAACAAACCCGGGTCCTCAGCCTGTAGGCAGCAGTGCTACCCACTGCGCCACCATGCCACCCTGAAGCTAAAGCAACTTTAAGACAACTTAAAGAAGGGCAACGTAGAATCATGCAATCATTACAGCGCAAAATGGCCATTTGTCCCATCGTGTCTGCACGACCCTCTGAAAGAGCACCCTACTTAGGCCCACACCCCCACTCTATCACCATAACTCCACCTAACCTTTTGGATACCAAGGGGCAATTGGTAATAGCCAATCCACCCGACCTGCACATCTTTGGACTGTTGGAGAAAACCGAAGCACCCGGAGGAAACCCACACAGACACGGGGAGAATGTGCAAACGCCACACAGACAGTGACCCAAAGCTGGAATTAAACCTGGGCCCTTGGTGCTGTGAGGCAGCAGTGCTCACCACTGTGCCGCCCCGAACATAAAGTCGGGTCTGACTGTATCTTGTTGAAATTATAATATTCTATTAAATAATCAATTTTGATGGATACAAATACAGTTTTTGAAAGTTCTAACGAATACTAATTCAAAAACAATCCTTACTATGTAGACTGTTCTGTTGGACCTGCTTCAATTTATCATTGAGACACTGTTTTTCAGGAATCAGTCGACTGAGCAGCTGTTGAAATTCCTACAGGTCAGACGAAAAAAAATGTTAGCACATCTAAAGCTCTATTTTTGCCCTGTGGTTGGGCATCAACCCAACCTTCAGTTGGGGGATCACATTTCCCAGAAATGTATGCTGATCACTCAAACTTTCACATCAACTAAAAACCAACCTGCAACTGTTGCTGCAGATGTGTGATTTCTGAAATTCGTAACTCCCGGGTCTGATTTGTATGTTCAATCTCATGCCTTTGAGTGGAAAGACGAAACCGTATGTCTTGTAGCTTGCCTTCCAACTGATTCTTCTTATCATTCTAACAGAAGAAAAAAAAAACACCTGTCAAATAAACAGTCTTTATTCCTAAAAAGGTTTTCTTCACAAATGCACGCACGAGGCCTTAGATGAACTCACAAGAGCTTCAAGTTCGAATTCTAACGTTTTTTTTCTTGCTTTCAAAGCTACAATGTCTTCTTGCTCTTTGTTGCGTTGGTTCAACAGTTCCTGTCGACGATTGCGCTCCCACTCCAGTTGCCGCTGTCTTTCAAGTTCACGTTTTGCTGCCTGTAATCAAAACAATGGGAATATTGCAGATTGGTTAACGTGGCAAATAACAACAACCCTGAAGTTTTTCCCCAGCTAAATGTGGCACAATTGATATCAATTGGAGATGCAAAGATTAAGGGCGGAATTTACCGCTGGTTACGCCGGCGAGTATTCCAGTCCCACCCCCGCCTTGGGTTTCCCAGCGATGAGGGGTGCATTCAATGGGAAATCCCGTTGACAATGGAAGGACGAGGGGATCCCGCTGGCGGGCCGCCTCCGCCACTGAAAAACAAGTGGTGGGTTGCGCAGAAAATCCCTCCCTACACGTTTATTCCCCCTTC